>NC_092246.1:10439564-10539564 GCF_036320965.1 Panulirus ornatus
TCGGGTGGCGAAGGTGATAGTTCCTGCTTCTTCTCGTAAGTTTGCGTATGAAGCAGACTTCGAGGAGAGTCAGGTTGTGATATGAGGGACGCCCTACCTAGTCGGTGTCTAACAACAAGGAGGAAAAACAAACAAAAACAAATGAAAAACAAAAACAAAACAGGGACCCAGCAAGTGGCCTTGTAGGCAGTCTTGTAGATAATACAGTCAGTCAGTCAGATGGGTGTTTCAGCTACTGATACAGTCAGTGAGCCATTTGGTAAATCAGCCTTGGGTACAGTCAGTGAGCCATTTGGCAAACCAGCCATGGGTACAGTCAGTGAACCATTTGGTAAACCAGCCATGGGTACAGTCAGTGAGCCATTTGGTAAACCAGCCATGGGTACAGTCAGTAAGCCATTTGGTAAACCAGCCATGGGTACAGTCAGTGAACCATTTGGTAAACCAGGTAGTGCTGCAGTGAGCGACCCATTTGGTGAACCAGTTAATGAGTCAGTTTGTGGTCCAGTCAGTAACTCTAGTCAGTAGACCTGGCCAGTGTTATAGTCAGCGTCAGAGACCACTATTACAGTCAGTTAACTGTTTAGTGACCAAATCAGTGATACAATAGGCAACCCTCTTAGCTATTTTCAGTTAACAGCCCAGTCGGTGACCTAATCAGTGATATCCCAAATGATACGTATTGGTCAGTGACCTGGCCATTAACACAGCTAATGATACGGGCAGGTACCTCGAGCCAGTGAAACAGCTAATGATACAGTCATTAACATAGCTAATGATACAGCTAATGATATAGTCATGAACGTAGACAGTGTTAAAGGTAATGATACAACCAGTGACACACTCCGTGGCTCAGCCAGGCAAGGGAGGTACCATCTCGGCTTCTCTCGTCTCCAACATCACTACCTCGTCGGTCGCCACCACCACTACCACCACTTCGAACGCCCTCACCACCATCACCAGCACCAGCGCTAGTGGCGTCTGGCTACCACCTGCGCCTCTACTCCCAGAAGCAGACTCTGGAACACCAGCACAAGCCGCGTCTCTGTACACCATCAGCTCTCATTATCATGGGCAGCGCCTGTTTTTATCCCCACTGCTAATACGCTGTGATTACTATATCCAGTGACTCTAGCGAGAGTAATGAAGATTAATGATTAACTCGCCTGCTAATCATTAGATTTCCCCCAGTTCGGCTCCGTGAACTTCGACTAGTTTCCCACATATGCCATTGTTTTCCCACGCTCTTCTCAAACAGGACTTCGAATCTTCATGTCTGTTATTATTTCGTAGGTAATTCGTCATGCTGTCGAGGTACAACGGTGAGGGAATCGTCATCCGTCATTACCTTTGACGACGGGAGGCGATGAATGGCGTTGGATTTGATGATGAAACCCTAAAGGAACACATGAGTATCTGGCCTTTGCTTCCTATACAATAGCGATGTTGGCCAGCGACTTCAAGGGTTATATGCACAGTGACAGAGCACATGTCGTCTTAAGAATTCTCGCTCAAACCTGAAAAAGGTGTTAAGAATCTTGCGATTGTTATCTATAGCTTGACACTGATGGCCTTGCTGACTGTGGTAGTCGATCGGCTCAAACCTCAAAGAACCACCCAACTTACGACGTCATGACACAAAACTAAAATAAGGATGGAATGCATAATCTTTTGCCTTACTTTTCTAAATGAGACTTGGGCATAAGGACTGATCAAGCTGCTGTGGTTGATAACCAAAGACCATTACATTCTGCGATTAAATTATGATAGACAAATGTAGCTAACCAGTAGCGCAAGGAAACAGACGAAAGAATGGCCCAACCCACCCACATACACATGTATATATATACATGTCCACACACGCACATATACATACTTATACATATATATGCATAAGCAGACATATACACATATACACATGCACATAATTCATACTTGCTGCCTTTATTCATTCCCGTCGCCACCCCGCCACACCTGAAATGACAACCCCCTCCCCCCGCATGCGCTAGAGGTAGCGCTAGGAAAAGACAACAAAGGCCACATTCGTTCACACTCAGTCTTTAGCTGTCATGTATAATGCACCGAAACCACAGCTCCCTTTCCACATCCAGGCCTCATAAAACTTTCCATGGTTTATATATATATATTTTTTCTTTTTCTTTAGTGAAGAGACACAAGATGAAATCCTCTATATATACAAATAAGCAGCAGGAATCTGTGTGTGTAAGAAGGGATTCCAGAATTGACATAATCCCAATCTAGTCACCAGAGTCCCACTTTAGCAGAACAGACAAACCCAACATGTCTACTGGCGAATATCAAGGACGCGTTAAGATCCATGGACAAAGAAATATTCAGTAAACCGTTCACATCCTACGTCAGGCCAAAACCAGAATATATTTCATGAATTTGGTCAGTGCAATAAAGATGCTCAATAAAAGATGAAAGAAAATAAAGAAAAAATAGAGAATATCAAGTCTCCTGAATATATGTATATGCTAGAGCAGGAAGTACAAATATGTACGTGTAATTTGGACGTATTTTCGGGTTAGTTTATGACGCCATTATCATTCTGATCACACTCCATCTGTAGCAGGGAGAGCGATGCAGCCAATAATTGCGCCTGTGAGATCTTATCTTAAATCGTACATCAGCTTATATTTGGAAGATCCCGGAAAGCATTTTAATCTCAGAGGTGGAGGTAAATCACCCGAAAGCCAGACTGTAATTTGTGTTGGAAGACATGTATAAAACTCAAACGTTGTACATAAAACTTGCTTATATGAGAGGCTTGGTGTCGTAAAGGTAATACAGCTTTCAATTTATTATTTCCATAATACTGAGTAAGAAGAGTGGTAGAGGATGTGTGGATCAGGTGTTTGCTTTGAAGAATGTATGTGAGAAATGCTTAGAAAAACAAATGGATTTGTATGTAGCATTTATGGATCTGGAGAAGGCATATGATAGAGTTGATAGAGATGCTCTGTGGAAGGTATTAAGAACATATGGTGTGGGAGGAAAGTTGTTAGAAGCAGTGAAAAGTTTTTATCGAGGATGTAAGGCATGTGTACGTGTAGGAAGAGAGGAAAGTGATTGGTTCCCAGTGAATGTCGGTTTGCGGCAAGGGTGCGTGATGTCTCCATGGTTGTTTAATTTGTTTATGGATGGGATTGTTAGGGAGATGAATGCAAGAGTTTTGGAGAGAGGGGCAAGTATGCAATCTGTTGTGGATGAGAGGGCTTGGGAAGTGAGTCAGTTGTTCGCTGATGATACATCGCTGTTGGCTGATTCGGGTGAGAAACTGCAGAAGCTGGTGACTGAATTTGGTAAAGTGTGTGAAAGAAGAAAGCTGTGAGTAAGTGTGAACAAGAGCAAGGTTATTAGGTACAGTAGGGTTGAGGGACAAGAATAGGAGATAAGTCTGAATGGAGAAAAACTGGAGGAAGTGAAGTGTTTTAGATATCTGGGAGTGGATCTGGCAGCGGATGGAACCATGGAAGCGGAAGTGGTCACAGGGCGGAGGAGGGGGCGAAGGTTCTGGGAGCGTTGAAGAATTTGTGGAAGGCGAGAACATTATCTCGGAAAGCAAAAATGGGTACGTTTGAAGGAATAGTGGTTCGAACAATGTTATATGGTTGCGAGGCATGAGCTATAGATAGGGTAGTGGGGAGGAGGGTGGATGTATTGGAAATGAGATGTTTGAGGACAATATGTGGTGTGAGGTGGTTTGATCGAGTAAGTAATGAAAAGGTAATAGAGATGGGTGGTAATAAAAAGAGTGTGGTTGAGAGAGCAGAAGAGGGTGTATTGAAATGGGTTGGTCACATGGAGAGAATGAGTGAGGAAAGATTGACAAAGAGGATATATGTGTCAGAGGTGGAGGGAACGAGAAGTGGGAGACCAAATAGGAGGTGGAAGGATGGAGTGAAAAAGGTTTTGAGCATCGGGCCTGAACATGCAGGAGGGGGAAAGGCGTGCAAGGAATAAGGTGAATTGGAACGATGTGGTATACCGGGATCGACGTGCTGTTAATGGATTGAACCAGGGCATGTGAAGCGTCTGGGGTAAACCATGTGAGGCCTGGATGTGGAAAGGGAGCTGTGGTTTCAGTGCATTATACATGACAGCTAGAGACTGAGTGTGAACGAATGTGGCCTTTGTTGTCTTTTCCTAGCGCTACCTTACGCGCGTGCGGGGGAAGGGGGTTGTTATTTCATGTGTGGCGGGGTAGCGACGGGAATGAATAAAGGCAGCAAGTATGAATTATATACATGGGTATGTATGTATATGTCTGTGTTTGTATATATATGCATACGTTGAAATGTATAGGTATGTATATATGCGTGTGTGGACATGTATGTATATACATGTGTGCGTGAGTCGGTTGGGCCATTCTTTCGTCTGTTTCGTTGCGCTACCTCGCTAACGCGGGAGACAGCGACAAAGTTTAATAAAAAAATGAATATATATATATATATATATATATATATATATATATATATATATATACATATATATATATATATATATATATATATATATATATATATATATATATATATATATATGTGTATATACACAATGTAATCTTGATTACATTTTACTGTGAAAGATGAGAGAAAAATATTCGGGAAGGGAGTCATTGTATGCGAATGTAACAATGGAATGTTTTTGAATATGGATCGTTTTATGGTACTATGATGGTGAGGAACAGGACGAGGTAAGGTGAGGAGATCACTGAGGAGATGACTATGAGGAAGAGTTGTAGTGAGTGAGAATGACGAGAGGGATGAGGATGTTGAGGGGAGAGGTATGTTGTGCCGCCTCAACAACAGAAGAATGATAAGAGCAGCCGAAGGACGTGTATGGCAAGGGAATAAGGTGGGGAACGGTGGTAACATGTGGTGGAGTGAGGAGGTAAGTAAAGGCAATAGCATTCAAGAGGAAGACATATAAGATACGAAGTCTCTGCAGAAGCATTTGACATGGTGGAAGGGTCATGAAAGAGTGAGAGGGTGGCAGAGGGGTGGAAAGACAAAGACATGTGAAGACTTTTGATGAAAGCTGGAATTACAAAAGTATAATGAGAGGAAGAGCAAAGCAAAATCAATAGAAAGAAGGTAAGAGGTTAAACGTGAGGTAGGTGAGAGAACAAGTGATACAGAATAATGCATTTTGTACTATGGGTCTTCACAGAAGTGATAGCATCGAAGAGTGGAAATGAGACAGGGAGGATCATGAGAAGGGATGCACAGGGTGGTAGTGGAAATACTGCAATAGAGGAAGCAACATTCAAGGATGATATAAAAGCAGCCATAAGGCGGTTTACGATGGGAAATCTCCCCCTTGGAGTGGACCTGAGCTACGGCGGAAGTGTTGATGTGGTGGCGGTAGAACGAATGCACGAAATATGTTTGTGTTTATGGAAAAGTTAAGGGAAGCGGATGCCAGAATATTCCCCAAGGATACGTATAGTACATGCCTCTCATACAATAGAGAGAGGAAAGGGGTAAGAAAGAGGATGGAAATTACAGAGGAATCACCTCACTGAGCGTACCAAAGGGAGCTATGTTACTGAATGGGTGAAGTAGATATCAGAGGGCAGGGTATGTGGAGAGCTAGTAGGGAAGACGGGAGCTTAGAAGAGTTAAAGAGTGTGTCTGTTATTTAATGTCCGTGAAGATGGAGACAGAAGGGTATACACTGAAAAAGGCAGAGTTGTATGCAACATCACAGAAGCTGCTGTGACCTTCAAAGGTATATATATATATATATATATATATATATATATATATATATATATATATATATATATATATATATATATATATATATATATATATATATATATATATATATATCAGTATAATAAATCTTATCATTTATTATCAAAACAAGACAGCATCACATCTCATGCTTAAAAACAACCCAGCACCAAGACCAACGACCCTGAGAGGAGTCAAGTTATATTCGAATTCCACTGCCCACACGAGGACTGCCCTCCCCGTTCGTCATATGCAGGATTAGCCACCACTAAGTTGTCCCAACGTCTTCATGTCATCTGCAGAATGGAATGCCAGAGACACACCTGAGATCCTGCCACAGCACCACCCTCACGAGAGAGATGTTGGAGAGAGGAACGTCCATATTGGACACATCACCTAACCCCAGACGACTTTAGATGCTCAAGGCCCTCTACATCAAACAAAGATCCTAGTGCATATATCTGCAGACTTAAGGATCTTCTGGTTTTACCTGGCGCTCGACATCTGACCAGTCCCAGCAAGAGCGGGATAAGAAGTGGTGACCTCACGTAGCAGTATGCCCCACCCACTGATCTGATACGCCAGCTTTCATTAGTCAGTCGATAAGGTAGGAGCCATCTACCACATTCAGCACTCGTTGGTTAACATATTTTCCTTCCATTCTTGACTTCTGCACATGAGCCTAGACATGTCGTATTGTCCTTACGCTTGAGAACGTGGTACAAGAACCGATACGATGCGTTACTGTATACCTACGAAGAATGACACGCCTGCTTTCGACTTGAGTTTGGTTCTATCCCTGATATGAACTTTGGCCAGCTTATTGGCAGTCTACCTGAGCACTACAAGAATTCCGTTCAACAAATCGAGAACATCAGCCAGAATCATACGAATGTGTGTGTGTGTGTGTGTGTGTGTGTGTGTGTGTGTGTGTGTGTGTGTGTGGAGAATGTAACGGGGAAATTCATTGTATCGAACGTTTTTTTTGGTAAATGAATTCAAGAAAATAAATCTTGCTCGCGGGCGAAGCGCACATTAAAGAAAATACATATTCATGCCACTACATTTAAATGTTCAACCAAATATGGAATTCCATTCTACCTATCATACTCTACTTACAGACACACACAAAAAAGACATATTCTACTTTTTTTTTTTACATCCTCCAGGGCGTCATACGGTGAGTCGCTACATATTTTTTCATACTTTTCTGTAGATTTCACATAATTACCGTGAGAGTGTGGGAAGTGCTCCACCAAGCAGGTTGGCGGAGGAACTTCTTTGTATATAGCCACAAGCACCACGTACCTTCACACCGATCGATCACACACACACACACACACTCTCTCTCTCTCTCTCTCTCTCTCTCTCTCTCTCTCTCTCTCTCTCTCTCTCTCTCTCTCTCTCTCTCCAGACACCACCAGCGGTGGAAACCCCTTCCCAGATAACAGATAACGGACGCGTTAAGAAAAGGAACTAGAGCAAAGTACAGTGGATTACAGAGGGATACAGTCATAGACAATTGGGCCTTTGGATTACAAAGGAATACAGTAACAGACCATTGGATCCTCTCGAGGTTGTTTGTGAATAGTGGAAGAGATCCGAAACTCACAGATTACGGTGGCAAAGGCGAGAAGACATACAGATAATTCAGAGAGAATAACACACAAACTGTTAATGTAAATAAGGAGGAGCAAATAATGTTAATCGTGGACTTAAAGGGAAATATCTTTGGAGTCTATCTGTAAACGTATATATAGTGCTGCTCTCAACCACTACAGTTGGTTGTTATTTCATGTGTGGCGGGGTGGCGATGGGAATGAATAAAGGCAGACAGTATGAATTATATACGTGTGAATATATGTATATGTCTGTGTGTGTATATATATATGTATACGTTGAGATGTATAGGTATGTATATTTGCGTGTGTGGACGTGTATGTATATACATGTGTAAGTCGGTGGATGATGATAATAATAATAATAATAATAATAATAATAATAATAATAATAACAATAATAATGATAATAATAATGATAATAATAATAATAATGATAATAATAATAATAATGATAATAATAATAATAATGATAATAATAATAATAATAATAATAATAATAATAATAATAATAATGATAATAATAATAATAATAATAATAATAATAATAATAATAATAATAATAATGATAAAAATAATGATAATAATAATAATGATGATAATAATGATAATAATGATAACAATGATGATAATAGCAATAATAATAATAATGATAATAATGATAATAATAATAACCATAAAGATAACTGCAAATGACAGTAACACAGAAGGTGGTAACAGTAAGACACAGAGCCACAGGTAAAAACTGCATCAAATATGATGATAGATCTTAGATGCTGGCCATCACATCTCCCCATCTCGTTCAGAATCACACCAGCAACACCTAGTGTGTGACCAACGCCCTACGTGTCCAGACCACTCACCTTCCCTGGTCAGTATGACACTTGATTCTGTACCACATTACATCCTCGCTTCATACTACAGCTTCCCTACACCCCAAAAAAGCACCTTCCCTGCGCCCAAACAGCACCTTTCCTGCTCCAAAACAGCACCTTTCCTGCCCCAAAACACCACCTTTCCTGCCCCAAAACAGCACCTTTCCTGCTCCAAAACAGCACCTTTCCTGCCCCAAAACACCACCTTTCCTGCCCCAAAACAGCACCTTTCCTGCCCCAAAACGACACCTTCCCTGCCCACAAAACACTACCTTCCCTGTCACATGACTCTTTCTCAGTTGTATATTGCACATTCCCTGTCCCATTTCACCTTTTCCCTGTCGTGTATCACACCTCCCCCGCCCCCGTGTTACATTTTCCAAGCCTCATATCACCTTTTCCAAGACCCATATCACCTATTCCATGCCCCATATCACCTTTTCCATGCCCCATATCACCTTTTCCATGCCCCATTTCATCTTTCTCCTGCCACATATCACACCTCCCTTATCTCATATCACACCTCCCCTTACTCCATATCGCACCTCCTGGCCCCATATCATACCTTCTCCACACACCCACCACAACCATACATTTCAGATTATAGCTGTAGCGTCCTGACTTCTATCAAAACCCTACCATATCCCCACTACATTTACTTTTTACCTTCATTCGCTGACTTCATTTCTCCCTTCTCTCATCCTTCACCCCAAAGCAAGTCTTAAAAAACAAGCGAGCCAGTATTTTTTCCACCCATTTGCCTCCTGCACCAGCAGTTCTCACCGTTCTGCTCTGCCTGCTATTGAGTTCTCCTCTCCCTGGCCAAGACGTCAAGGGAGACTTATTTACGTAAAGAGGAGGGAGGGGGCTGGTTATTAGCGCAAGTCATTTCCGTGGCCAGAAATTACCTGGTTTGGTATGCACACAAACTGAGCCAGAAAATATGGCGTTCGGAGCCACGCATGGCAATAATAGACTAAAAAAAAAAAGAAAAAAAATAGCCCGAGCTGAGGACGGGAACAATGCTACACGCTAAAGCTCACTAGAGGCGGAAATCATTACAGTTCCCATTGGCGTCTTGGGCCTCACGGCTGCCAAGGGCTTGGGGCAATGGTGTTGGGGGGGGGGACCTTCCCGTGATTCATGTAACGGAAGAGTTGCCGTTAAGACCTCGCTAAATACGGCGGAAATTCAGTTATTTGTAAGAAGACTGGTGTTTTAGAGAGGTGGAAAAATGCCTTAGCGATCCTTAAGTACATAGTAAAGATACAGCGGAGAGACACACGGGCCAATAGAACGAAGGTTTGTTGTCTACCAACGGATGGGAATGAAACGCGTCTAAGGAGATGTAAACATAAATTTTTCCAGCTCATTATTTAGCTGTAAAAGAGCAAAACTTCCACTCTTAATTTTGCCCCCTCGAGAAAATGTAATCATCGTCCATCTGGAGGCTCCGTATTTACTGCACGTTGAATTCCACAAATGAAGAAAGTATTGTCAGAGGAATGGTATTACTTCCCTTGCTCAGGTGCAAAATAGACTCGACCCTCTTCTTATAACTTGTACTGGATGACAGGTATATATACATATATATATATATATATATATATATATATATATATATATATATATATATATATATATATATATATATATATATATATATATGACGGGAATGAATAAGGGCAGACAGCATGAATTATGTACATGTGTATGTCTGTGTGTGTATATATATATATATGTATACGTTGAGATGTATAGGTATGTATATGTGCGTGCGTGGACCTGTTTATGTGGGTGGGTCGGGGCATTCTTTCGTCTATTTCCTTGCGCTACCTCGCTAACGCGGGAGACAGCGACAAAGTATAATAGAATAGAATATATATAAATATATATATATACATATATATACATATATATATATATATATATATATATATATATATATATATATATATATATATATATATATATATATATATATATATATATGTGTGTGTGTGTGTGTGTGTGTATGAGGTTACACCACGAGTGAAAAATCGCCTTGGCGAGGAGTAAAGCTTCGCCAAAGAACTTATTACTCCGAAGGAGTCTACTTTACACTACTACTACTACTACTACTACTACTACTACTACTACTACTACTACTACTACTACTGCTGCTGCTGCTACTACTGCTACTACTACTACTATTACTACTACTATTACTACTACTACTACTACTACTACTACTATTACTACTACTCTAACATACTTAAACATTTTTCATACCTGAGCGTTTCCACTACTGGCACACTAATTCTTTTCCTTTGGGGTCTTTCGACCTGAATCTCATTTTTGTTCTTTCAAATTGGGTATATGCGCCGCGAAACCAATTTCAAAACGCCATGTGGTACTTTAGAAGGGTTCACTGCTTCCTTGTGCAACTTGTACACCAACTTTTCTCGGGACCAGTGCACCTACGTAGATGCCTTTAGCTGTGCTGATTACATAGCGGAGGCCTTTGGGGATTTGATGAAGTCTTGCGTCTTGTCTTTATTTAACGCTGTTCAACCTATGGGCTGAAGTTTACACGCGGCACACAATTCACTTCTCCCTTGACTTCAATGCTATTTGGTTCTCTTGATATGAACGATATTCCTCTCTTACTTCGGACCTGTTCTTAGTGTCCGGAGAAGGACGCCGTGGTCTGATCAAACTGCAAAGACGCAACTTCTAAACGTTCTTGTTTTTTAAGCCTCACTCGCTATCTACTTCTGAATTTCAGAACATTATACTTTGGCCCCCGTAGTAACATAAATCTCATCCTCCACTGCAGGTCAACCTTGTAATAACGAAAACATGTCGGACGTAACCTTATCCCCTACCCAAGTGATCCTTGACCTTTTTTACGGTTGGTATTACCCCCTTGTGCTCACACTCTAAGGCGTCGCGCACTACCTCCGTATTTTCTGTATTAGATCTGATTATTTTTCTTATTTCTGTAACGATAAAACTGGCCAGATAAATTGCAGGTTTGAGGAATCCATCTGTGCCAAAGTGGTGTTCTGCTGAAGGAGAACAGTCTCGTGGCCGCGTAGCACCACTCTCGCTCCTCGAAATGCACTTCACGTAACCTCTGATGAAGTTTTCTGTATCCCCTCCTCCCGGTGCGGGAGGGGAATGGGTGTTAGGTAGTCGGGAGTGGGGGTTCTTGGAACTCAGGTGGGGAACCAATGCTTTACTCCATCTTAGAAACCTCACATAATGAACATAACCATCTTTCTACTCCATCTAGGAAACCTCACATAATGAACTGATCTACTGTTCTACTCCATCCAGAAAACCTTACTGTTCTACTACGTCCAAGAAACCTCATGTCATGAACAGACCGCCTGTTCTCCTCCATCCTGGAAACCTTACATGATGAACGTAACAATATCTGCTTCCAAGACTATGAGGGTCGCGCTGCGGTGCTACACTGACCTCTCTTGCAGTCAATTCTTCTCTGCCTACCGGGTTTTCTGTCGTCCAGATACACGCACACATGGCTACCTTCTCCCATCTCTCATTTACCTTTTCTTTCAATCGATGCTATCTAAATAGGATTGATCTTTTGCCCTTGCCTTACCATGTCTGATTAAAAAGGAGTCTTTTATCTATACCTGAAGTAAATTACCTGACCCCTAAGACTTCCAATCTTTGTAATTTTTTCCTCCATAACACTGTATCTACACTGTATCACTGTATCTACACCGCACCAGATATTTATGATGATATAAATTTGAAGCTGAAGTGAAGTAATGCTCAGAACTGACTCGACTGGTTCAATCTACTGTCTCGCATGCTTCGTCTAAATCACTTTTGATCAACGATGTTAATCACTGGAGTGATTTACGTCACCACTTCGCACGCTCCTTCCATCAGCTGGTTCACTTCGCTCAAGTGGTTCACTTCATTGCTTCATAATGTATATCATTTTTTTCCTTCACTCTCCCTAATATTACGGTAAATAACCGGGTCTTAGCATCATTTGTCATCCAATCATCATTCTAGGATCCGTGATTCATTCCCCGGCAAATACGTTTCGTCCAAATATGCTTTTTTTTTTTTCTTACGCTCAGTCTGAAATGAGGTTATGGAGTCTTCACTATATTGTAACCTGTGTTAGATTTATGGCCAACGCCATGTAGAAGGTCTTTTGACCTAGTATCAGTTCTAATGTTACGAACACATGTCCTATTGTGCTGGTAATGGACCTAATTATAGGGGTAGACGGAGAAACAGGGAGAATATAAGTTTCGAAATGATACTATAGATATATGAACGAGGAGTTGATCATTTCTCCATGGACAGAAACAAGGAATAAGGCGAAAAGAAAGTGGAAAGCTGTTTTGATGTTTAAGAGAAAAAAAGATGTATGGGTAAGAGAATCAGTCTAAAGAGGCAACGAAAATTTAGAAAAACAGAAGAGTAGTTAAGCAAGTTTAGAATGAGTGACCATCAATATAATAAATATGCATAAACCTCTTTGAGAAAGAAATCCCGTTTGACTGCAAAAACACCATCGGAAAAAAAAGGCTCGTAGTGCAGACTTTGAATCTGCGTGTATTGCAGTACCGATTTCTCTTAATCTTCTCACCGTATTGTATGGCTTACAGCAGACGTTGATGGGGTCATAACACACTGGTAGGATATATTATAATGATAAAGCGTTGTACATGAGTGGCCTCGCTAGAAAAAAAAAAACCCTCTCAAATGTTTGGTAATATATATATATATATATATATATATATATATATATATATATATATATATATATATATATATATATATATATATATATATATATATATATATATATATATATATATATATATATATATATATATATATATATATATTCATGGATTTTGTTGAAATCTGTGCCTTAACACAGAGAAAGACCTAAACTGCTTTAAGAACTGTCATGAAATGTGGATAGATATATCAAAAAAAAATCTCTAACCTTCATTTCATGGAAAGACTGTTGCTCACATCGAAGAATTTCTGCCTCAAGCCAAAATGCATGACTTAGCAAGAAGGATCTGCTGGCCTCATCCTGATAATCACGACACGGGGGCACCCACGCAGTCATCAGTCTTTTTAGGACCATCAGCGCACAGATGGCAATACTGGAGGTGGGTTAATGACGATTCTCCTCAACCGCTTGTGGACCTCCACCTCCAGAACATTATGTTTCCTGGCTGGGATCCAGCCAGGCCAGTTCCTCCTAGATACCATTCACGGGGGTAGGTTTCTCCTCACCCACAGCTGAGGGTGACTGAATTTATTTACCCTCCCTCCCGTAGTGCTGAAGGCGAAATGCTCGCCAGAGGACTAAAATTCTGACTCCAGGAACCGGCATATGTAAGTGTTCTAGCGGCCAAGAACGCTACAGACCGAGTCTACGAAGCTGTTTATCCTTCAATATGAGGCGTTAGGCAAAGGGAGTGATGCGAACCCATCCTGTCTGTTTTGATGCCGTATATAACTGATAAATCATTTCCAAGATGACTCTTGGGCGAGCGGCTGTGATGTGGGCAGTTAAACGTTGGGCTCCAAAGACGCAGGTTGACATGCGTTCTGAATAACGTTCAACTTGGTCAGGGTAGTAGAAGCATCAAAGCTCCCCGAGGCATGCACATGAGAGCCGTATTGAGAGCCATGTTCTTGGCATTCAATCACCTTAAGGATATGTGTACGTTTTGGTATACACTACGTTAGGACACTTATTCCAGAAGGACCTTTATATAGTTCAAGACTGTGCAGCACTCAGCCTCAGGGTAGGGTGGAAACCTTTGAAGCGAGAGGTTCTTTCACAAGACTATGCTCTCTTTCGGCAACTGATTATGATACAGCTCTTCCACAGGCGACTCCCTGTGTGTGTGTGTGTGTGTGTGTTCTTTAGAGTCTTACAGATAACAGTAATTTCTACCAGCAAACGTGTTACCTGCGCACGCAGCGTGAAAATCTGATTGTAGCAATTATGAAATAATAGAACGCTGTAAACACAGGTAATACGATATATCTCATTCAGTATGCGGGAACACCTGACAGTGATGCAAACTGATTACGTCGTCACTCATACAAACCACACCATTTCTCCAAGTCGAGTGCGCAACATCATGATTATATATATATATATATATATATATATATATATATATATATATATATATATATATATATATATGGAATTCGAGAACATTATCCCGGAAAGCAAAAATGGGTATGTTTGAAGGAATAGTAGTTCCAACAATGTTGTATGGTTGCGAGGCGTGGGCTATGGATAGAGTTGTGCGTAGGAGGATGGATGTGCTGGAAATGAGATGTTTGAGGACAATGTGTGGTGTGAGGTGGTTTGATCGAGTAAGTAACGTAAGGGTAAGAGAGATGTGTGGAAATAAAAAGAGCGTGGTTGAGAGAGCAGAAGAGGGTGTTTTGAAGTGGTTTGGGCACATGGAGAGAATGAGTGAGGAAAGATTGACCAAGAGGATATATGTGTCGGAGGTGGAGGGAACGAGGAGAAGAGGGAGACCAAATTGGAGGTGGAAAGATGGAGTGAAAAGGATTTTGTGTGATCGGGGCCTGAACATGCAGGAGGGTGAAAGGAGGGCAAGGAATAGAGTGAATTGGAGCGATGTGGTATACAGGGGTTGACGTGCTGTCAGTGGATTGAATCAAGGCATGTGAAGCGTCTGGGGTAAACCATGGAAAGCTGTGTAGGTATGTATATTTGCGTGTGTGGACGTGTGTATGTACATGTGTATGGGGGGGGTTGGGCCATTTCTTTCGTCTGTTTCCTTGCGCTACCTCGCAAACGCGGGAGACAGCGACAAAGTATAAAAAAAAAAAAAAAAAAAAAAAAAAAAAAAAAAAAAATATATATATATATACACGCAGGGAATAAGTGGGAAGTATTCTTTCTCTCCTATCCCCAGGGATATATATATATATATATATATATATATATATATATATATATATATATATATATATATATATACATATATATATATATATATATATATATATATATATATATATATATATATATATATATATATATATATATATATATATATATATATATATATATATATATATATATATATATATATATATATATATATATATGCATATATATATATATATATATATATATATATATCCCTGGGGATAGGAGAGAAAAAATACTTCTCACGTATTCCCTGCGTGTCGTAGAAGGCGACTAAAAGGGGAGGGAGCGGGGGGCTGGAAATCCTCCCCTCTTGTTTTTTTTTTAATTTCCCAAAAGAAGGAACAGAGAAGGGGGCCAGGTGAGGATATTCCCTCAGAGGCCCAGCCCTCTGTTCTTAACGCTACCTTGCCAATGCGGGAAATGGCGAATAGTTTGAAAAAGAAAAAGAAATATATATATATATATATATATATATATATATATATATATATATATATATATATATATATATATATATATATATATATATATATATATATGTTAGGGAGGTAAATGCAAGGGTCCTGGAAAGAGGGGCAAGTATGAAGTCTGTTGGGGATGAGAGAGCTTGGGAAGTGAGTCAGTTGTTGTTCGCTGATGATACAGCGCTGGTGGCTGATTCATGTGAGAAACTGCAGAAGCTGGTGACTGAGTTTGGTAAAGTGTGTGGAAGAAGAAAGTTAAGAGTAAATGTGAATAAGAGCAAGGTTATTAGGTACAGTAGGGTTGAGGGTCAAGTCAATTGGGAGGTGAGTTTGAATGGAGAAAAACTGGAGGAAGTGAAGTGTTTTAGATATCTGGGAGTGGATCTGTCAGCGGATGGAACCATGGAAGCGGAAGTGGATCATAGGGTGGGGGAGGGGGCGAAAATTTTGGGAGCCTTGAAAAATGTGTGGAAGTCGAGAACATTATCTCGGAAAGCAAAAATGGGTATGTTTGAAGGAATAGTGGTTCCAACAATGTTGTATGGTTGCGAGGCGTGGGCTATGGATAGAGTTGTGCGCAGGAGGATGGATGTGCTGGAAATGAGATGTTTGAGGACAATGTGTGGTGTGAGGTGGTTTGATCGAGTAAGTAACGTAAGGGTAAGAGAGATGTGTGGAAATAAAAAGAGCGTGGTTGAGAGAGCAGAAGAGGGTGTTTTGAAATGGTTTGGGCACATGGAGAGAATGAGTGAGGAAAGATTGACCAAGAGGATATATGTGTCGGAGGTGGAGGGAACGAGGAGAAGAGGGAGACCAAATTGGAGGTGGAAAGATGGAGTGAAAAAAGATTTTGTGTGATCGGGGCCTGAACATGCAGGAGGGTGAAAGGAGGGCAAGGAATAGAGTGAATTGGAGCGATGTGGTATACAGGGGTTGACGTGCTGTCAGTGGATTGAATCAAGGCATGTGAAGCGTCTGGGGTAAACCATGGAAAGCTGTGTAGGTATGTATATTTGCGTGTGTGGACGTGTGTATGTACATGTGTATGGGGGGGGGGGGGGGGTTGGGCCATTTCTTTCGTCTGTTTCCTTGAGCTACCTCGCAAACGCGGGAGACAGCGACAAAGTATAAAAAAAAAAAAAAAAAAAAAAAATATATATATATATATATATATATATATATATATATATATATATATATATATATATATATATATATATATATATATATATATATATATATCAGAACATATACTGTTCACATGTAAATTGATGCAAACAGTTTTTCATCAGTATGCGCCATGCGCCTAAGAATCGAACCGAGGCTGTCTGCTTACCGTTCTCGGTAACCCTGGTTCAAATCTCGGGCACGCAGCAGGAAAAAAATGTACAGGTAAATATACTTCGTTAGCTTGAACTCCCCCGTAATACTAGCGAAGAGGAAATACGTTAGAAATCCCCCAAGAGTGGCAGGTTTAAGACTCTGTTTTCCCCCCTACTAAGATTTCTCATGTAATTACGTTTGTTAAGCATTTCCTCGGCAATATTTCTTCATTACCTTCATCCTCTTCCTTTTGAGCGCCACTTACCCTGTCTTCTTCTCTCATCCCTGCGCGAGTTTTCCCTTCTCGTACGCTGGTAACTCTCTCATCCACTACACCAACATTCTTAGCACACTCTTGACCAAACGCATCGCTATTTTGTGTGGTGGTTGTTTCGTATCTCTTTGGCCACTTTCGTTTCTGTTCGTTTACTTTCCCTTTTCTTGTTCTATTCCACTTCTCATTCGCAATTTCCTTTTTTTTATTTGCCTCTTAACTTATTCGCTGACCAATCATACTACTTCTTCTCGTCGTGTGTTTTGCCATCTTTTCCCATTCTCTTCTCTTCCCATGTTCCCTCATTTACTGTAGCTGTCCTTGGGTGTCTTCTCCTCTCGCTCTCTTCTTATCTTCCCTTTTTATTTTTCTTAATATCATTCTTCGTCTGGATTCACTTCTTCATACATCCAGCACATCATTTTCTAAGCTTGCTCCTCAGGCATCTCCTCCAAATGCGTATGTTATCCATACTATATTATACGCATAATTAGCATGACCCTGCGTACGATGATCTGCGTATGGTACTAAATGGCCTATTCTTCTCATGGCAATAATTTGTCCAACATACACACAAGATAAACGGCCTCATCTACATTGGTCAATAAATGGTCCTTCCTGTGCAGGTCACATGCCTTCCTTAAGGTGCTTGGAAGAACTGATTGCAATAGACGGAATGACATTTTGTCAGACAATTGGTAGAACTGATTGCAATAGACGGAATGACATTCTGCCAGACAATTATTCACACATTCACACATTCAGTTCATTATATGTCTTAATTCTCCATCTGTGCTGATGAGGATTCGACATTTGGATAACTGGATAAACTGTGCAGACCAACAGCCTTTGTACTCCTCTACATTCATGATCAAGAGTCACTCACTGCTACACTGCTGACGTGGACGAGTCACTCACTGTTACAGTGCTGACGTGGACGAGTCACTCACTCTTACACTGCTGACGTGGATAAATCACTCACTCTTACACTGTTGCCGTGGACTGAGTGAGACACCAAGAGTCACTTACTGTTAAACTGCTGACGTGGATAAGCGAGACACCAGGAGTCATTCACTGTTTCACTGTTCATGTGAACTGAGTGAGTCGACTTTATTTGCATTCCAGGTAACGGATTAGGACTTGAGAGTCACGCGAATCTCGCTAATCTCGATGGCGACCACTGCAACACGAAGCTGAACCACTGAACCACTGGTGAGATGGAGACAGTGGTCATAGAGACAGAATTCTACCCCCTCACCAACCTACATAAATCTTTGTGTGGTAGAGATTCTGCCACAGAAGAGCATCAGAATCCCGTGGTTCTGGTGGCAGACTCCACAGACAACCTCCAGGAGCTGGTGACAGAGTTTGGGAGAATGTGTGTGTGAAAGGAAAAAGAAAAGAATATGTACGAAGAAAAGTGAAGCAATAAAGTGCAATAGGGGGAGGAAACAAGTTGGCGAAAGTCTACATTAGACCACCTGGAGAAAGTGGAGTGCTTTAGGTACTTGGAAATGGACGTAGCATCGAATGGAACCACTGGAGCTAAATGAGTCATGGGTGCATTAAGAAGTAATGTGGCAGGAGATGTCAGCGTCCACAAGAACGAAACAATGACTAATTTGGTACATTTGAAGGCATGGTTTTGGGCCTTGAAGGCAAGAGAAAGGATGAGGGTGGACCTGCTGGAAATGAAATGACTGAAGACTATCTGTGGTATGAAACAAAACAGATCGTGTAAGGAATAACTATACAAAAGAGGTGTGATAAGCGCAGGATGACTGACACATCTGGTATGGGTGTGCTAAATTGGTTTCGACGGACGAAGAAGATGAATGAGAGAAGACTATGAGGAGCCACATATCAGAAGTGGAGGGAATAAAGGGGGAAGAGGGAGAGAGAGAGAGAGAGAACGAGATGGAAGGATGGAGTGAAGGAGGCTTTGAGGTATCGTAGCCTTAACGTTTAGTAGGATGAGAGGAATGCATGAGGAAAAAAAGAGACAGATCGATGTGTTATAAGGGGGGTGACGATGGTCTGAACCCGGACATATGAAGCAGTCAAAGTAAACTGTGAAACAGCGTAAAGGTGTATGAATCTTACTAGTGAACTTGTTCTAGTATATTATACCTGACGTCTAACTTTCCAAGTGTATAAAAGAACCCTTGTTCCATTCGTTCCGCTCATACAAATCCGCTTCGAAGTTACAGTTCGAGAATACCTGACTCATAGGCGAGAGGCGTATCTCTCACGTCAGTATGACGAGGAAGGTAAATCATCATCATCATCTTACGTAGCGATCGTCACTTGGAGGATACCGTTCTTGCTGTCTCTTGCGATAACTGGTGAGGCGTGTTCTTGCCCGGGTGTTACATGCCGGGGATTGCTGAGTTGTACGTAGCTGTCAGGCAGCAGCGGAGGTCCTTTCTCACGCACCAGCCTCGCGTACAGAGACAATTCTTCAGATATCTTTTAAGGATTTTGAGGAAAAATATGACGAGTAAAATTTACACTCCTGGCATCTGGTATTCTTATGTGGACTGATATCATGGGTCAGATAAATAGTAATGCAGAAGTTACAATCTAAGGGTAGAAATACGCAGATAGACGAGAGAAAATAACTGGAGTGTTGGGTGTATTAACAAACACTAAAGTATGATAACAAGGCCATTTCTCGGGAAAAGATTCAGCTGAGATTTTGGACAGTCTATGGACGAAGTGCTCGCGGGTTGGAACGAAGCGATCCGAACTGTGTTGTTCAAGATCTAATCACCTGCGTGGTTAGATCACCCTAACCCTGATTCCTCACTGTGAACCTTAACTGCCGATGTGCTCACTTCTCCCTCCGTCAGGAGGTGCATGGGTCCTACGCCAGCCAGACTCACTGGTCCTCTCCATGACATTCCCACCTCTGGGTACGCTGCACCGGAGTTCACACGGACCTGTGCAACAGTGAGGATTTTAACTACATCAACTGGAGAAGGGGAAGGGGATTTTGGAGTTCCCTACTTCTTCTCCTACCTACTTCCTCGTCTAGTTTTGTGTGTTTTGCCATTACCGTTTTGATTGAGGGTAAAGTCTCCTATTTATCAAAGACGAATACAGCTAATGGATCTCAGTAGTGAGGGGGTTACCGTTCATGAACGTGACGTATTCACAGGTGGCCCGGGGTCGAGCTTGCAAAGGTTCGAATCTTGGTTGCAGCAGTCGGTCCACAATCCACCCAGCTATTCATCCACTCCTAGGAGCTGGTCGATAAACTGGGTACTTGGTTTAGCCATCTCAGCTAGTAAACAATTCCTATAAATTCGTCAGAGATACAATATCTAGTTAAGAACTTTTCCTATGCAATCTTCATATCATAAAAAAAAGTAAAGGACTTGCTTTCAAGAAGAGGATAGATAAATATTCTTAATCTTGCCCCATCGGCGAGCGATGTTGTTCACAACAACCAGGAAAGCTTGAAGTTCTTGGATGATCATAGACACAAGACTTGTTACAAGACAACGGCTGATGGTGTGTGTGAACTCGTAACCTCAGGACGTCACGCCACCTTCAGGGTAAGTCAAGACGCGTCGCCATGGTATCTTCCACCTCCTGACATATATATATATATATATATATATATATATATATATGTGTGTGTGTGTGTGTGTGTGTGTGTGTGTGTGTGTGTGTTTGTATCGACAAAATACTCTGTTTTTTTTGTTCTTTCTGAACGAAGTCTGATGTAACATGTTTACTGGAAGTTTGCATCAGGGGAATGTTGCATTATCCTTATGGATTTTCTTTACACTCGAGTACATTTTTCCATGGCGCTGTCCTTCCTGAGAATAATTTACGTCCTAAAAAATCTTTTCCATTTCTGAGATGTATTACAGGACAATGATGCGCGGGTCGTGTATTAGTAACCATAAAACTTAGGGTAAAAATCTTTACTGTACGTAAATGCTGCTGTTATCTTCATTATCAGAAGAACCGATGAGAACTGAAAGAACAACGTGATAATTCCAACGTAATATTTCAGAGGGATATAAGGAGATATATATGAGAGGAATATGTAAGGAACAAGAACATTATAGACAAGTCTGAGAGAACACTTGTAGCACAAGCTACAGTTTGTGAGAGATGAAGTAAATGTCTGAAGATCTGATTGGATAAGATTGTGATACAAGATACAGTTTGTGTAAGATGAAATAAATGTCTTAAGAACTGATTGGATATGATTGTCATACAGGATACAGTTTGTGAGAGATGAATTGAATGTCTGAAGAACTGATTGGATATGATTGCGATACAGGATACAGTTTGTGAGAGATGAAGTGAATGTCTAAAGAACTGATTGGATATGATTGTGATACAGGATACGGTTTGTGTAAGATGAAGTCAATGTCTTAAGAACTGATTGGATATGATTGTGAAAGAGATTCACAACTTAGTAAGGTAAGGAGGAGGAGAGGAATGGGTATATGGAGAGGATGACACGACAAGCGGGTAAGTGATTTGGAACAATACTGCCATAAAGGGATGGAGAAGTTGGAAGACATAATGCAGGATTGAGGTGAAATTGTTGTTATGTCCTCAGAATTTAATAAGAGAATAAGTCACAATTTCCAACTATGTTCAGCTCAATCTAATTTCATTCATACCCAAGAATAAAAACATTCTGAATATTATTAAGGGTCGAGGTGAGGAGGCCCATTAACACCATCTTCTTGGAGGGTGAGGGAATGAAGCCCTTTATCACCCTCTCAACCCAACAGCTTCCCGTATGATAACACCACATCGAAGGTATATAATGCGACACATACGCCGAGGGTAACGACAATAGAGACGCGTTTCAGAGAGCGAGGAGGATTTTGACCAGCGCGTCCTCACAATGGTGTATGACTAGTCATTTGCTTGCCCGAGGCCAAACCCGGACACCGACACGACCTTATATCCCTTGATGAATTCCTCCTGAATGGGTCATTCACAGTCATCAGAAGGTGGGAGGGACGGAGGGTAGGAGGGAGGAAGCGGTAGAGAGCAGCCTCCCGGGTAAAGGGAATGGATGAGTGAGTCTTACCAGGCGGTCCTAAAGGTTTTCCCTCCCATTTGGGCCCAGATACCAGAGAGAAAGGAAGGCAGGGTTTGTAAGAAGAGGCCGTAAGAGTGTCCGATGCCTTGATGCCGACGTTGAAACTTTGACATCTATTCTGAACAGAATTGTAATACGCTTTTTAAAAGGGACGAAGTAATGCTAAATGAGAAAAAAAAAGGTGTGAGGTAAAAGCGGTATCGGTTCTTATTTCAGTGACTCGTTTCTCTCTCTCTCTCTCTCTCTCTCTCTCTCTCTCTCTCTCTCTCTCTCTCTCTCTCTCTCTCTCTCTCTCTCTCTCTCTCTCTCTCTCTCTCTCTCTCTCTATCCCTGGGGTTGGGGGGAGAACGAATACTTCCCACGTATTCCCTGCGTGCCGTAGTGGGAGGCTGGAAATTCTCCTTTCTCGTTTCAAATTTCCCAAAAGAAGGAACAGAGAAGGGGGCCAGGTGAGGATATTCCCTCAAAGGCCCAGTCCTCTGTTCTTAACGGTACCTTGCTAACGCGGGAAATGGGGAATAGTAGTATGAAAGATACATACACACACAGAACTTTAACATACCTCATGTCCAACTCCTGTAGGTCAAGACATAGGTGCAACATACACAGATGGTTCTCTGCGGGTGCAGGAGACTCAAGTGTCTCGACGCCTTAATGTCCGGTCCACAACCGCGTTGGGGATTAACACGTCTGCCAAGGACTGCTATACTCCACTTGAAACCCAGACCGCCCCACAAATCTGCCTGGTTCCAGTTAAAAAGCCGCTAAACATGTAGCAAGAGGGACATCTACAAAGCACTCGCTTCACCGTAAACATGACCATTTGTTGGCGCAATTGATGCTAGACTGACTCACACACCCGTGCCCCCTCTCTCTCTCTCTCTCTCTCTCTCTCTCTCTCTCTCTCTCTCTCTCTCTCCCACGTCCACAACCGTCGGCATTAACCGCTCCCAGAGAATATACGGAGACGCGGTCATATAAAGCGAAGAAATGTGGAGTAATTAATGTGCGGCGACGTCATCTTGTAAATTATTCAGCATGACCGCCACCAAGCATGGCTACACAGAGCGGAGGCGGCAGCACGTAACCCAGCGCTCGGACGACGCCCCCACCACCTCAAACACCCGGGTGGTCTGGGCCAGGAGGGAGCCTTGCCTCCCACAGGTTAACTTGACGTTAGTATCCTCTGATGCATTCTGGAGGAACAGGGTGAGGCACTGCCCCGTTCTGTGTCCCCCTCCCTCGCGGAACACTTCCAGTGTGTACACAGACGAGGTATTGGCATCATACGATGGTCTTCTGGGGATGAGGTGAAGGAGGTGGGAGAAAGATAGAGAGAGAGGGAGGGAGAAGGTGGGCACGGGTGTGTGAGTTAGTCGAGCATCTACTGCGCCATTAGATGAAACCCTCGCGGCCTGTCTGGCTGCCATGCAGCAGACCCGGGCAGAAATAGATGACGCTCGGCTCTGCGTAGATGTCACCGTGCGTGGGCAAGTTGTGGCGTTGGGCTGCTGCGCCTGGACGATCCTTGGCTTCCTACTTCCAGAGAGAGAGAGAGAGAGAGAGAGAGAGAGAGAGAGAGAGAGAGAGAGAGAGAGAGAGAAAGAGAGAGAGAGAGAGGAGATCTACAGCCTTGCGACAGAAGGGAAATCGTGCTCTCTACTACCATTAACATCTTACTGAAAGGAGTCTGCACGCTCCCTGCCGTGTTCGACTAAACGAAACAAAGTCCACCACCTCTCCACTAGGTCCTCACCTCCACTGACCGAAGTCCGGACCCTCTCCACCAAGCCCTCCGTACCACTGAACAAAAACACATACCCGCTCTACCAGGGTCATAACTTCACCGGAACATATACCCGTTGTAACAAATTCTCTTCAAGAGACACAGAACGTTTCTCGTGGAAGGAGAAGACCCAAAAATGATGGCGAGCAGCGTGTGCCGTTATCAAGAAGTGGCTGTTTAGCAAACGTCAACAGATCCCAGAGAACAAGCTCGTCCGACGTCAAGCAGAGAAGGTACTGAGGCTAGACCGCAAGACGGTCAAGCACGCGCCGGTGATCCACACCTCATGAAAGCACCAGAGCCGACACAGCAGTCGAGCCGACACAGGGCATTTTCCCTTCGCCTACAGGAACAAATTCACGAGTCGGAGAATTAAGTTATGTACAGTGACACACGCGCGCTCAGATCAAAGCTGGCGCCGTGCAACATTAGTATAACATACTAATGCAAGCTGTCATCAACAGTGGTATGACTGCGAGCGTTGAATCTGAACTGGAAGTACTTTATATATATATATATATATATATATATATATATATATATATATATATATATATATATATATATATATATATATATATATATATATATATATGCCTGTGGCGCAAGGGTCTCGGGTTCGATCCTGCCTGTTGAATGTATGTTCTATGTTTTATGTTCTATGAAAGTGCGCGTTCCTATGCACTTTGTTCATATTTATATATATATATATATATATATATATATATATATATATATATATATATATATATATATATATATATATATATATATATATATATATATATATGGCGTCCTAGCACGTCTCTTCGTTGTATGTCAACAGATTAATTTCTTTCTCGTGTCTTCCCTGATGATGTGATTATTACACGAAAGTGCACCTGGGAACTTATTTTCCCCGTGGACTTTCGGTGCATTATACATGACAGCTAGAGACTGAGTGTGAACAAATGTGGCTTTTGTTGTCTTTTCCTAGCACTAACTCGCGCGCGTGCAGGGGGAGGGGGTTGTCACTTCATGAGTGGCGGGGTGGCGACGAGAATGGATAAAGGCAGCAAGTATGAATTATATATATATATATATATATATATATATATATATATATATATATATATATATATATATATATATATATATATATATATATATATATATATATATATAATGTGTGTGTGTGTGTGTGTTTGTGGAATGAAGACGTACAGAAAGAAATAAAAGCAAAAATACGAAAATTCGAAAAATGTACGAAGGCCAAAGAGCTACGAGACAGGTTATGCTATGTAGAAAGTCAAACGCAAGCTGGAATGAGTAATGGATAGGTTAAAACAGAAGTTCGGGAAGGTACTGGACAAAGGTCTGTACAATGATTTCACTGGAACTCGGAAACTACTTTGCCGTAGGGCAAATAGTCTCAGAAAATGAGCAACAATTACGGTATATACTACAGAGGATCAGTGTACAGAGAGTCAACTCGTAAAACCAGTTGTCGATGGGAAGAATATCTGTTAAATGTGAGAGAAAACAAAGGTTAATCGTGAACTGGCAGAGGTGACTGAGGAAACTGTACAGAAATGAAAATGAAATAACACTTGAGGTAAGTAATGAGGAGGTGGAAACAACTCTCATTGAGATGGAAAACGGAACAACAACCACGAGATTATGTAATACCAGAAGAGACATTAAAACAATTGGTCCAGACGTAATAAAATGGCATTTCATACATCAACCAAGACAAGACACTGTCGGACTGGCAGAAAGCTGCTATTGGTCCAATCTATAAGAACGGAGAAAAGCACACTTGTAGAAACTAGAGAGAAATTGCATTATGAATCTGTACAGGAATGGTACGTGAAAGTTTTACATAACACTGATGTAGAATACGTTCTGATGTTGGGAAATCAACAAAATGGCTTTCGACCCATTAGTTACCTAAGCAGGTGTCTAAGACTAAATTAGTCTTATTTACTCCCGTAGTCACGGAAACAAACTTGTGGCATAACGTCTTTCTTCACGTGTGGCCCAAGTACTTTTATCCTCGCAAGGATGGCTCACACGAGTGATGAATCACCAATAAGACGAGTAGAAAGTAACACAGAGATTAAGTTTTGAAGCAGATGAGACAAATATCTCGCTCTGGGTCTACAACTGACGTTTATTTGCGCCCCCGTAATTAAAGAAAGAATGACAAGCATTGTTCCATCGTTAACCAGACCCTTTGCCTTTCTACTCTCTCTCACATTGAGCTCTACGTTTCTGATTTTTTTTCACAACCATAAGCAGCATTTTTAAGGACTTGGAACTCTACTGCTATTTGCACTTCCCTGGCGTCTTTTGGAAATGAAATGTGTGAGGCTTGTGTGTGGTGTAAAGTGGTTTGATCGAGTAAGTAATTAAAGAGTAAGAGACAGGTGTGGTAATAAAGGGTGTGGTTATAAAAGGTGTGGTTGAGACCTGAAAAGTGTGTTGAAATGGTTTGGACATATTGCGAAAATGCACGAGGAAAGGTTGACAGAGAGGATATATGTGTTAGAAGTGGAAGGGATAAGGAAAACGGGGAGACCAATTGGAGATGGAAGGATGGAGTAGAAAAGATTTTGAGCCATTGGGGTCTGAACATGCAGGAGGGTGAAAGGCGTGCACGGGATAGAGTGAATTTGAACTATGAGTGAATTTGTTCATGCTGTCAGTGGACTATACCAGGACATGTGAAGCGTGGCTTCGGTGCATTATACGACAGCTAGAAATTAGATGTGAGCGGCTGCGGCCTTTCTTCGTCTGTTCATGGCTCTACCTCGCCACTACCCTGAGACTCCTTTCCTGAAAGACTCTTGGGTTTACTCCAGGATCTCTTTTCCAAGAACTCCTGTAGCGCTAACGTTGCGCTGCTTACAGTAGTAGGCACATACTGAGCGAGAAACCAGGACGATCAATACAAGATTCCTTCTTAAGCCACGGGTCTTCATAGAACCATTGAGACCTCGGAGCTGGGTCACTCTTCGCCTGGAACCTCACCTTACCTTCGACCTCGCTACACCTTGGGTGGCCCTAACAAGCCTCCGGACCTTCAGAGTCTCTGCAACACGCGAAGTCTCTCCACCGCGAGATGATGGAGACCTCAAGAGAAGGATCCGATACAGACACGACATGTTATTACGTAGTATTTTGAACGTGTGATTATAAGCCGCGCCATAAGCAATCGCTCCATTTTCTTCTTTAGAAAAAAAGAAAGAGATCGTATGATATCTGGATGGTAAAATCTTATAGAGACTCGAACTCGTATAGGATCGAAGGATTTGTAAATCTAATTAAATTCAAAAAGAGGAATGATGCAGACAATAAGGAGTTCCCGATACTTTGCCAGTCTTGATGTTCTGCTTTCAGGAATGGCCTTCGAGATATCTTATCCATTAGGCTGAAAATGACTGGCCAGTGGAGTTCCATGCTGATATATGTATATCCATGGCCGAGTGCTTCTCCAACCCAATGAAGAAAAAAAAGAAAAAGAGATGTTTAAAGTCATCTTGAACAAGGTGGTGTAATTATGACATAATCTGAGAATAACAGAAATTGTTTTATTGTCGTCAGAAACATGGGACTTAATTCAAGATACATCACGTGAAAGTAAGAGAATTTTACTCATAACCGGAATGACGTTATCTTTCTCTTATCGTTCTATATTACGATACGAAACTCACGTAACAAGTAATCGAGAGCAAAGTGTTTCTGGCCAGAGATAAAAGCCTGAAATAGATCAGTGAATAAGCTCAAGCTGAGTGACGGGACATGTAATCTATTTTTTCACTGTCGCGGAAGGAGAAAAAGTGTACTGCTCTTGATATCATTTATCGTAATATCATTTAGCATATTCCTCGAAGGCTATCACTTCAGGATATCTCATTGTCAGTCACTGATGATGAAACATGAAAATGGGACCTACTTCCCCTTGTTCTCTGTTTCAGCAGCTGAGGCTGTCAGCTCCAAGAATGAACTTGGATTTTGGGTGGTCGGCATGTGTGCTTTATTTCCCTTAAAAGTGGATTTTAGAAATTCGGTGATTTCATCGACATATTTATCCAGTTTATGGTTAATCGTTACAAGGAAAAATGAAAAAAACCCAATGTTAGAAAGAGGGTATTTCTAGTTAACACTTCTTTTTTTTAACGAATGGATCTATATTTGCCAGACATTGGAATCGCCTGATGATGCAATTTCCTTAAAATAAATCACTTATCATATGGAAGTAATACTCAGTTTCAACCACTTATCAAAGACTCAAAGGTAAGTACAAAAAAAAGATCATATTCAGCATGGAAAACTGGAAGAACAGAGTTTTTTTTCCCAGTGAAGGAAACTGTGAATAACGAATGCCAAAAGTCAAACTCATTTTGGAAAAGAATTTAAAGAAACATCTGACACACGAAAGATGTTGAGGCTTGAATGAGATCTAATATCCTCATCAAAATCAAGAAATCCCTCATGACATCAGCGTCTCCTCTCTTCACTGTTACATTCTGAAGCATAACCCAAGAGGACATATGATTTGCAAAATACTTTTCATGTCTTCATTTCTTCTTGTTCTTCCACTCTCTTTCCTTCACTTTACCCACTTCTTACGTGTATCATCACCCAAGGCCTGGCCTTGGTAGGGACCTTCAACTCTAAATACACCAAATGAAAAACGGAGATAACATTAGATAGCGAACTAGTGCTGAGTAAATACTGTTGATATATTGGTGATGTCCAATCACCAGTGTGTGTGTGTGTGCGTGTGTGTGTGTGTGTGTGTGTGGTGGGGGGTTGGGGGGAAATAACATCCTTACCATATAAATCGATTATCAGAATCTCTGGGAGTGCTAGAACCAACATCTTCATCAACTGATCGATCATCACAATCTACAAAAGACCGAAGACAAATTGGTGTCCATATACTTGACATGTATGAGTCTGAGGTCTACATCCTGATCACATTAATCGATTATGAAAAAAAAAAAATCTCTGAGAAAACGAAGACCAAACATCTTCATCAACTCGATTACCCCGATCTCCTAAAATACCGAAAGACAAATTGGTGTCCATGTTCTTGATATACGTCAACGAGTACAGATAGACAAAACCAGGGAACATGCACGACTGGCAGAGACACACGGGCGATTACATGGCCATTGATTACTTTCAGAATGATGATATCATATCAAGAGGACTCCAGGATTCATAATGAGGGGGTTCCTCACCAAGCCTCAGGGACCAGCAGGGGAATCTCAACCCATCTCTTCACTTTCTGTCCCTCTGACAGTCTACCATTTAAGCGTAATCATGTTATCTCTTCCTCCTAGGACCACCGTCCCACTTTATCGGACATAATATGACAAGGTAAGGACTCTTAACTCATGAATCTCCTACCATTAACAGTGAAGTACTAGCGGCAGTGCGCAGGCTCCAAATGAACTCCCGCTGAGGACATTGTATGATGAGCAAGTCTGAAACTCCAGACGAGGGATGAGCGCGACTTGCTGGCTCAGTGGCTGATGCTTAATGAATCAACACAGCTCTGTGTATGCTCTAGTCGTTGCCATCTAATGGTTTTATGAACACCAAGAGCGCATCGTTGGCCATCTCGTAAGCTCGTATGTCAGCGCCGTGAACAGCCTGCTGACAGAGCTGTGCTAGGCATTTGATGAGCAGTGTGTGCGGCCCTGGTGATGCACATGTGTGTGTGGTCTGTTGGCTGGTTAAGTGTGGCTTCCATGGCAGTGGTGTGTGATGCTTTCGATTACACTGTGTGTGTGGCCCACTGGAAGTGTCGTGTGATGCCTCTGACAGTAGTGTGTGATGCAGTTTTAGTGTTGCGTGTGGCTTCCCTGATGGTATTATGTGAAACTTATAATAGTCTTGCGTGTGGTTGGCTTATGGTATGGTGTGATGCCTATTGATAGTAGTATACAATGCAAGTGAGTGTCTCTCTTTGGCCTGATGGTAGTACTGTGTGGTGTCTCTGGCAGTATTCATTAATGACTCTAGCAGTAATGAAACCAGCCTTCAGGTAGTGTTTTGTGATATCTCTAACATCAATGATCGCAGCTTTGAGTCAGTATTGCGTAATACCATGCAAATGATGGCATTTGGTAATGCTTCTAAGAATAACGTGTGTAATTCCTCCGATCGTTTTGTGTGAGGCCTCATGGTAACGCCTCCGATAGCATTACCTCGACGCTTCTAAGTAACCTTTCGCAATGGCTCATAGTAATGTGCACTTCCTCTGACAGTATCATATGAGAACTGATATTTGTATAGTATTTCGCCTAAAAAAGCAATATGTGTGTGTGTGTGTGTGTGTGTGTGTGTGTGTGTGTGTGTGTGTGTGTGTGTGTGTGTGTGTGTGTGTGTGTGTGTGTGTGTGTGTGTGTGTGTCTTGCCCAGTCTGCAAGCACTGCATACTACCTCTGACAGTATTGTGTGACCTGCTGGCAGCCTTCAAATGACTATGATAGTAATTGGTAATGTCTCTGATATTAGAAATGCTGTGGTGTCCATTGGAAGCATTATGTGATGATGCATCCGACAAGGCGTTGAAACAGTTGGGAAAGGCAGACAACAGGAGACCCGATGATCCATGATGAGTTAACCTTACGCTCATAATCTTGTTTGTGGTAGAAGCTGGATTACTTGGTCGACTGGTAGCACAGTATGAAATCTTCTGGTTGTGTTTTCTCTTACCCGGAACTGTTCTGTGAGGTCTCTACCAGCAGCGTGTCGTACCTGCTGGTGCTGCGATGGGAGAAGAGTGATCTGTGCGACATTTCTTACAGTTGTAAGAAAGTCTGTTGACAGTATTGTGTAAGAACGTTGATGATACACTGTGAAGTCCGCTGCTCTGCTGGTAAACGTTGCATCTAAGTGTAAGGATCTGGTAGCGCTTTGTAGCGCCTGTGAGAGCGTTCTGTGAGGTTTGCTGGTCTTATGATCTTTTTAAAGCCTGTGGCTCGCTCTTTGTGAGATCTTATAGACTACGTTATGTGAAGACTCTGTGAGCAATGTGTAAAAGCCCGATGATACCAATGAGATATGTCTCTCATAAAAGTGTGCGAGACCTTTGATTACGACGTGCGTGTACGTACGTGTGATGGTTACAGGGAGTATTGTTTAACCCCTTTGAGAGTTCCTTGACTGGTCTACAGGATATGTTGCTTGAGTCCTCTGTCTGTATTAGGATTGACCTGCTGCTGGTGGTGTTGTGTGAGGCCTCTGAGGATCCTGGGTTGAGTCTGATGATCGAGTTGTTTGAAACGAGTGAAGGTCCTGTCTATGGCCCACTGTTAGAGTTATCTCCCTATTTACCAATGAATATTTTAGTTATCCATTATATCTTATTCAGTTTTTTTTTTAATATGTCTAGTTTCCTAAGTAACATTATCCAGTGTACATTATATTGTTTTGAGGGTGTTATTAATGTATGTTAATATGAGATTTTGTGTATCAGAAAATAAACAAATTAAGAGTAAGTATTTTCAATATCATTACAAATTATGGAAGGATAAAACATATGTAAGAGACAAGCGAAAGTGATAGGAAGAATTTGTATAGAAAATGGAAGAAGGGCAAGGTCAAGCTCTCTCACAGAATGGCCATAGAGAAAGGGTGTGATACAAAGCTGTTGGTGAACATATGATGTAATCTGTACACATCTCAGTCATTTCAAACACTTATGTTACATAATTGAGGCCAGTAAATTTGCCAGAGATCTAGAGTAACGTAAGATAGAGAGACATCAATGTATCAAGTATAAATTGTATCATTCATGTCACGAGAGAGAGCCATGTTTATTTTTGTTATTAGAAATATATTTCTTGTAACTTTTCACCACAGTTTGGTATTTGACCAACATAACAAGTAGCAAAAGTAGGTAATTGATCATGGCCGTCAGCTGTCAGATGTTTGCCTGATGGTAAGGGAATCTGTGTCTAGCCCAAATCTCTCTGTTCACAGAAGCTGTTATTTCAGAGTTGTCTGTTTCAATGGGCTTATGGGCAGAGTAATACACCCTTTGATGTAAGGGGCGGAGGCAGGACGTAACACCACTGATAATGTAGTATGTGAACTGCTGTTTGCACTGCGTGTGACATGCTGGTAGTGTTGTATGTGACCTGCTAGTGGTGTTGCATTTGACTTGCCGGTATTGCTGTATGCGACATGCTCTTTGTACGTGATTTGCAGGTGGTGTTGTATGTGACATACTGTTTGTGTTGTATGGGTGTTGCTGGTAGTGTTGTATGGAATAGTAAAGTTTTCCTTCATCAAACAATTTTACTTCTTCATTCCACTACCACTCACTAACCTTTCTCAATTGCTTTCATCCTACGTTCCACATGCCACATACTTCTCTCACTGACGCAAGCGCTGCTTCCTCACTATACTTCCCGTCCCACATGCGCTCTCCGGGTTTCATTTACTCTCGCCTTTTGTCATTATTCACTCAGTCTCTCCCGGTATCTCCTCATACATGCCTCATATCCAAGCTCGTTTTCACATCTGTACATAGCAAAGCAGATAATGAATATAGATATTGATATGAAAATAGTAACAGGTGTAGATATATGAGGGCGTGCAAATTAACTTCACATGTATAGTATCTTTTTTTCACAGTTGAACATTTTCAGAAGCGTTTGTTCCTATGTAACACACACTTGAATACCGTTTGGAATGTACGACGCCATACATCCCACGACATTTCGTTTCAGGGAAGTTAAGTCTGTCAGATGTACTTAGAAACTCAGCTGTTTCCCTGTGTCTGTAACTGTCATCATATCCTCTCACGTCTCAACTTTTCCTTGTTATTTTCACGCTTCTATTCCTGTACTCTGCAAGCTTGGGTGTGGCTGCTGAGAGAGCTGCCATTCTCTCTTTACAGTTTCCTTGTTTCGGTACAGTCATCTAGTGCTCTGAGTGGATAACGCGATATATATATATATATATCATACAAACCTCCAACAGCCAGGATCGAACCCGGGACCCCTGTACAACAGGCCCACAGCCTAGCGGTAGCATTCCCGCCTGTTGCACAGGGGTCCCGGGTTCGATCCTGGCTGGTGGAGGTTTGTATGTTCTATGAAGGTGCGCGTTCCTATGCACTTTGTTCATAAATGTATATGTATATATATATATATATATATTTATATATATGTACATATATATGCCCAGCGAAGATCCCAGATGAGATAAAATAGAAAAATACTAACGTTCGCATTAATACATCCATGTCAAACTACACACTTACATTTCCTCTGTATATAAAACGTACCCCCTATCCCCCTATATATATGATACACTTGCGCCCCCTCTGTATGTCATACACTTACACCCCTTCTGTATGGTATACACTTGCATCCCCTCTGCATGTTATACACTTACACTAGGCTAGGATAAACAGGAGCAGCTCCTTACTGATGTAAGAGGTTGAGAGAGACCCAATCCTGCATTCACATTCACCCACCCATACCCCCGTCTATACATCAACACACCACAGTATCGATACTCAGATCGGCCTTACTTTTATCCCTCAGCACCTCTTTAGAGGTCTTAAATAGCGCCTCCAAGCGACCATCATTCAGATACCTTAGTCAACCATACCTCCGGCGCAGGAGCATAAATCTAACCTATCAATGAGCACTAAGGGCGACAGTCGGCTCAAATACGTAAGGAATACCATTCCTATTGAGGATCGGGTGGTGCTGGGGGGTGGGCTTGGTGTATAATAACAGTGTCCCATGAGAGGTAGCAAGCGTGAACACGGGGTATAGTGGTACACGTAATTTAGCGTTGCGGTTTAATTATACGAGATGATGGATCTGTGTTGGCGGGTGATGGGTCAATGCCCAGCGGCGCGCAGCGGACGGCAACGCTGCGCCCAACCCATAGGACACGGGAGGTAGGAGGCATAGGCTAGTATAAAAGCCAGGATCGTGAGAGAGGCTTGGGTACAGCTCCAATGATTCATGTTCTCTTACGCTCGTCTGGCTGGTGTGATTTATTTCTGTAGTGAATTATGTCCATTGTCGCTTGAGTAAATGAAAGATTTTTTCTTTTTATTAAAGACATTTTGATTATAACATGGATTCCTGGATCAATTTTCCTTTACCATTTATTTTTTTTTTTCGTGTGTTCGTTGACCACAGTCAGGTAAAAGCAAATGATTCGTGTGTTCGTTGACCACAGTCAGGTAAAAGCAAATGATTCGTGTGTTCGTTGACCACAGTCAGGTAAAAGCAAATGATATTTGATAAATACTTGTTATCTCCATAGATATAAATGTGTTATATCCCAGTGAGTTTGACTTTACGCTCATTGCCTTTTGGACTTTCTTGGAGCAGGGATGAGCAAAGGAAAGAGAGGGAAATACACAAGCCCATCACACGAATATTAACATGAACCTGTATGATGCAGGTGGAAAATGACGCTCCAGACTACAGAACTTAAATAGCATTAGATCATCAGATACATCCTAGTGCCAAAATCATGTTCTCTTTATATCAAGGGATCCAGGCACGGACAAAAGCCTTTATGTAAGACAGGCTTTAAGATGCCTGAATCCTTGCCTTGCAAAAAGAGGGAAAGCCATCGCAGTTCAGCACAACATATACGGGTCATAGTGAGAAATGAGGATGACGTACGACCAAGTCTGAAGATAGGGAGAGGAGTGAGGATAATGAGTGTACGGGTTCATGCTCTAAGTCGCTGATTAGACTAGCCACAGCAGCTTAGAAGCAAATGAGCTAGGCAATAAAAAACATGGCCAGAAAACCTATCTACCACGGAGGATATGAGGAGTTAGTAGTGTCTAATCACAAGTACACTCCCTGGCTTTAGCATGCAGAAAAAAATACCACAACATCTGTAGACAATGACGGTACTTAAACGCTATCAGATGGATCGCCTTCTGACGCCCTCCAGTGAACCCTCCTAGGTCCACGACCTGGCAATGTAGGTCGTCTACTGTCTTTTTTTTTTTCCAATGTGTGTGTGTGTGTGTGTGTGTGTGTGTGTGTGTGTGTTCCTTCCGGAGAGTTAATCACAACCCTCCCTCGGCCAGGGAGGTCCCCCAGCCCTGCTATTTTTCCTTATATTCATACGTGAAACGACAAAGGACCATCTGGTGGTCGTCCCGTCCTTAATGACGAGGAGCACGTTACTTGTTTCAGAAAAATGCGACATTTGGTCTGTAATTAGAGAGAAAGCCACACCCGTCTGTTTTGTCTGTCTTAATGATGCAATTAACTTAGACGCTAAACATAACGGTAGACAGACGCCTCTCGACTAGCTGTTTTCTAATCACCTGACAAAACAGGGGGAAAATGAAACACGATAAGTTCAAGTGCACTTTCGAGTAATAATCACATCATCAATATATCAACTGACTGTTATATTTCTCTCTTGTGTCTCCCCTGATGATGTGATTATTACACGAAAGTGCACTTGGGAACTTATCGTGTTTCATCTTCCCCGTGGACTCATAGGAATATCTTGATCACGCACAAAATTGTGATCTTTTCCAACATATATATATATATATATATATATATATATATATATATATATATATATATATATTTTTTTTTTTTTTTTTTTCAAACTATTCGCCATTTCCCGCGTTAGCGAGGTAGCGTTAAGAACAGAGGACTGGGCCATTGAGGGAATATCCTCACCTGGCCCCCTTCTCTGTTCCATCTTTTGGAAAATTAAAAAAAAATGAGAGGGGAGGATTTCCAGCCTCCCGCTCCCTCCCCTTTTAGTCGCCTTCTACGACACGCAGGGAATACGTGGGAAGTATTCTTTCTCCCCTATCCCCAGGGATATATATATATATATATATATATATATATATATATATATATATATATATATATATATATATATATATATATATATTATTTCAACTTTTAGGTACTTAAAAAAGTAAAGAGCCAAAGAGCCATCCAACCTCACTTACCTTAACCACGACTGTAAATCTTTGCGGACAACTGAGGAAATGATACCTTACATCCACTGGAGAATAAAATTGAACGAAATAATCAGTTCCTGACACAGAAATATGAGGCTCGTGATGCATGTTTTTGGACAAGGTTAGAGCTTGTCTTCTCGCTTGAGCGAGCTGCTGAGGGAGTAAAAAAAACAAAAAAGAGTCCAGCTTTGCTTGAGAGGCCAGCCAGGCCATCTGAGGGCCACGCCCTTGTGAAGAGATTATATCTTATATCTTCCCAGACGACGGCACCACGCAGAGCTGTGAGGGGCTAGGATGGTGGAGCACAGACACTGTCATGTGAGGGGCACAGAAGTGTGTGTGTGTGTGTGTGTGTGTGTGTGTGTGTGTGTGTGTGTATTTGTGTGATACGTTTTCTATGGCAGCTTTAGGGAAAGTGAAAATACATATGTCATATGGGGGTGTATCCAGTGTGTGAATGTCGTATGAAGGTGGTAATCATCAGGGTGTGAAAGTGGTAACTTTAAGTGTGTGAAAGTGGTAACTTTAAGGGTGCGAAAGTGGTGACTTTAAGTGTGTGAAAGTGGTAACTTTAAGGGTGCGAAAGTGGTAACTTTAAGGGTGCGAAAGTGGTAACTTTAAGGGTGCGAAAGTGGTAACTTTAAGGGTGTGAAAGTGGTAACTTTAAAGGTGCGAAAGTGGTGACTTTAAGTGTGTGAAAGTGGTAACTTTAAGTGTGTTAAAGTGGTAACTGTAAGGGTGCGAAAGTGGTAACTTTAAGGGTGAGAAAGTGGTAACTTTAAGGGTGCGAAAGAGGGTAATCTAGTGAACATTTGGTCGCGATGATGAGCTGGTGGCAAGGTGAATGGTAGTACAGGCTGGTGATATATATATACTGCCAGGGTACTGTGTGGCAGATGACACTACGTGGCAGGTGTGGTGCGTTCTGTGGTGTTGGTGCTTCTCCATAATCAGCAGAGGTTGTGATGGAGCGATGATACGGACGTCGTGTGTGGAGCTGCTGGTGATATCATATGGATTACACCGGGGGTCTTGTAGCAGTGTGGGTGTTCTCCACAAGTGGAGATGGTTGGGTGGGTGGGGTGGTTAGTTGTGTACAGGACAGACGTGTGGGTGATAGTATCATAGGAGCTGGGGAGTCGTTAATTTCGCACGCACGGTGATTATTATGGATGATGATGGGGTGGTAGTGATGGCCAAGATGATGTGTGTGTGTGGTGTGTGTGTGAGGATGGCGATGGTATACGTTTTGTGTAGGGGAGATATCGATAAGATATAGGAATGAGGATAGGATGAAGAAGTGACGTGTCGGTGATAATGGTCTGGGCGTTCAGTTGGCTAGAGATCACGCTGGTGTCATGCAAGGTTTCTTTTTTTTTTTTTTTGGAGGGGGAATAGTGTAAGCTTTTGTTTAGGGCTGATAATGTCAGTGATCATGTGGCTGCAAATTTGGAAGAGTGAGAGCTTTTGTGTGGGGCTGATAATGTGTTAGTTTAGCGATCGGTGGTCGAGTGTTAGATACTGTGTTGTTGCTGACGGCGTAGAATTTGTGGGAGGTAAGTTAGGTGATGCACTGTGTGGTGCTGGCGGAGGTTATGTGCGATATTTTGAAGAGGCTGGGGATAATGTGGTTATTACGTAAGGGGTGTGATGATAACGTGGGTGTTGCTTGCTGTTTCGAAAGCGGTTTACCTAACGAGTGTTATGACTGGATTGATGTCATGCTTGTGTTGCTTTGTGGAGGTGGTGACGGAATAGGTGGCGGGTTGTCAAGGGGATGGTGGCACATTGTCCAGGCGAAGGTATTAGGGAGTATTTTGGTGGAGTGTAGTTGTTCTGGGTATGTTAGTGGGTGAGTGAGTCTTGTGTGTTGGCGGTGGGGTTACTGTGGGTTTCGCACCGTGGGATGTGATGAAGTGCGTGCTATGTGAGGGCGAAGGTGTCATGGATATCAACAAGCGATGTTGATATTGTGGGTGTAGTACAGAGTAGTGCTTAGCATAGTGATTTCGTGGTGTGGATGGTGACCATATGTAAAGAGCACTTTGAAGGGTTGAGTGTTCTGAGGGATTATGGTGGTTCAGTGGATATTTTAGAGGAAGGGTGATTAGATAATGATAAAAGATAATGATACTTAACAACATATCAAATCATTTTTAGGTCAAAGGCTGAGAATCTTTAAAGATAATACACATAGTGTGGACGGTAGCGTATTGCATTGGAGGGCGTGTTAAAAATGGACAATCTTTGCACAAACGGTTGGGTGGCAGTCCACTGGTTACGGTATCAGTGTTATAGAAAATGGCTCTTGTAAGCGATCGGTAAGAGTTCGGATGTCTTCACTGTGGCTGTAGTGCCGAAGTGCATTCCAGAGAAGAAGTGTTGGGTGACAAGGATGGTGTAGTAGCTCTTACCTGAACTGCTAGATAAGCTAAAGGTTTAGTTGAGGAGAGTCGCAAAGATCATTGTTTTGAACGCCTGTAGACAGTGGTGCACGAGAGAGCGAAAGTGTTCTTGTATACCTCTTCTGGCCTTTTTCTATCACCCCTTTTGCGTAGTGGCCAAGGAGGAAGACCAGATGGGGAGGGGAGAGGAACATAGGTCAGTCCGGGAATAACGAGACAACTTACTGTTCTTGGCTTGAGCATAGGAAGCCTAAGTATCTTGAGTCTACGAAGAATTATTGAGGCGATAGCTGGTCCATATGATGGTGGGAGTGGCGTATCTCTTCTAGCTTTGTAAATGGTCCAATGCACCATGGAGAAGCATCGTGGAAACGATCTATGGAGGGGAGTGGGATGTCGTGAGACAGTAGGAGAGCCGGACGGGGTGGAAAGTGAGGCTGTTGTACATGACAATGGTTCTGATTTGCTTCATGGTACTTGTTGTTGGCCTGACCTAGATCAGGAGGCCGGTAAGGGTTAATCTGTAAGGTGATGTAGTCGAGAGAAATGTTGTCAAACCTGATACCGGAAGGTAGATGTGTAGACGTATTTTCATCCTGTAGGCACATAAGGGTCCCATCCTGGTGCCCAATGGAACGTCACAGTTGAGAACACCTATGAGGAAGTGGAGATGGCTTCTTGGAAGTGTACTGCCTGACGGAACTCACCAAGGACGTCTACAAGTCACAGAAATAGACTGTGTTGCTTGAAGTTGATTGACTTGTTTATCATTCTGTTGCGACTGACTAGGTTGAAAGTATCGGTCAGGTCGATGAAGATGATAGCTCCGTCTAGGAAGGAGACAAGACAGTGGGTGGTAGAAGATGTCTTCATATTACCAAAGCTCTGAAGGTCACTGGCGCTTACCTTATCCACGTAGAACCAGTGAAACAAAAATATACTCTTGTGGATCCGGATTCATGGCAACGGAGACACGATTCACTGAAAGACTGTAAGAATGTACACTTCGGTATTGGCCAGACATATGAAGCCCACCATCCTGTGTGGGGGCGTGGTGACCGAGAAAGAGAAGCCCCCTACGCTGCAGGAGAAGAGGTGTGGCTAACATAAGGAATAAATTCTCATAAAGACTCATAAATCAGTTCGTAAATGTAGCAGAACGCTTTACCTGAGAGATCCGTTATCGTTTAACGACTCCAAATTCATATATAACCCGAAAGGATGATGGGAAGGAAGATAGGCTGGGAAGCAGGGAGTGTCAATATGGTTATAGTATGATATACATCCCAGGGGAGGGATATGATGACAGACCCTCGTTAGAAAGATATGATTATCCCATTAATTTTCAACATCGCCCACTGTTCGTATTTCATGGCCAGGGATACCGAACAATCCACTGTCCAGAATGACGTATGGCAGAATCGGTAATCGGCCTGCGTGTATCGATAATCGCAGCCTGTACGACCTCCCCGATGGGCCGTGGTGGGTCGAACGGACGCTAAAACCGATATTTCTTGCGGGCTTCCGTCTGATGGATGGCAACGCCTCGCATGGTAGATACGAGGCAGTGAAATCGGCTAGAAGGAGAGCAAGAGTTTTTTCGACCGTGTGTGAGAAAACCCACAACTTGTGCTGTTCACACACACACACACACACCTGCTGACTTGGGCACACGAGTGTCTAGCCTTGCGGTAATTCGAGATTTGTTCCTAAGATGGTTTAGTAGTGTATGTCTGCAGGGAGGGCGGGTTGGATGATGCAGCACACGACCATTGATAGAAGCAAGTTGGTGAGGATGTGTGGCCAGTACACTATGGACACACGTAATGCCTCACACTCTTTGGAATCCCTGCACTGTGAGACGGGAGGGACTAAGGCATGTGTGTGTTGTGCGTGTGTGTGTGTGTGTGTGTGTGTGTGTGTGTGTGTGTGTGTGTGTGTGTGTGAGGATGATGAATTAGTGGATGGGTGCATATGGGTGACTGGGTCATCGGACTGGCGTTGCGTGTTGGTTAATGAGTGTGTGAAAAGGTACCGGGAATTGTGAAGCGATGGTGATGCTCTCTGTGCTTGACGAAGGCCGGGGCACTGAAGTTAACGGATGATGTGTGGGAAGATGGAGACTACCCATGTAGTTCTGTGGGTAGTGATGTGAGGTGGAGATGTACGTGATGTGGTTGGAAGTGTGTGGAGGTAGAGAACGGTGTGTGTGTGCTCTGCAAGGACGGGATTGTTAAGTGGCGAATGCTTCCCTTTACGAGGCATTAGTACTGTGATTCGTGCAGTGTGCAGCGTTACAAATATAATGAGTATTATGTGTGAACACTGAGGTCGGGGAGGTGCGAATTGGGCAACTTAATGCTGCTTGAGGGGGTGTTGTATAGCAGCAAAGTTGATAATGATAGGTTGCGCCTTGTGTTGACGTGATGAGCTAATGTGTGAAGCAACGTCTGGGATTAATGGTATGAGAGATGTTTTATATGGCGTGGTTGATATAATTAGACGGGTGCAGTGTGTAGGCAAGTGAGGTGGTTCGTGCTGGGTTTGTGTCTATGGAAAGCGAAATAGTCGCTGTGGATCTTTGGGAAGATGATCATGTCGGGGGTAATGTGTCAGTCGGGGATGGAGGTGGGTGTTGTGAAAGTTGGTTGATGGTAAACTTACAAGCCTCTGCCTTGAGACGTGGCGGCAACTCAGGCAGCAGCAATCTACGGCACAAAGAACACAGGTTCCTAAGGCCAGAGAGAGAGAGAGAGAGAGAGAGAGAGAGAGAGAGAGAGAGAGAGAGAGAGAGAGAGAGAGAGAGAGAACTATTCTTATATAAAACAAAACGGCTTGCGGGTCTGCTCGCCCATAATTCAGACCAAGTTAATACAGAGATATACACCCAACAACCTCACAACATTACTTATTCCATTCCTCCGAACGATACAGTTGTTCTCCGCTGATTCAGAGGCTCATTCACAGACACAAGCAAATACCGATTGCAGATGAACACGACCATTAAAACCTACTCGTAGAGGCATTGATGGGCACAAAACACAGCGTAAAAGGGACAGATATCTAGTGATACGTAGAGAAACAACATACTATGTCTACCTCCAGATATTAGCACTGTGAAACCTCATAAAAAGTGGCAGACATTCCACTGCTAAGATCAGAGGAGTAAGTCCATTAAATTATAGTATAATATGCTTGGAATTTCGCAAACCTTGTCTCGCCCCTGATAGTCAGTCGTCGGCGAGCCAGCAAACATAACTGAACAAAGCTTTGACTCAGAGAACGAAAGATAATGGTAATAAAAGGCCGATAAGCCCAGTACATTGTTCTGTGGTCGTGTCCTCTCGTAATGTAAGCGGGCCCGCTGATGCAACGGTAGCGGAGCGAACACCTCCAGCGAGCGTTTAATCGAGCGACCATATCTCCACCGGCCGGACCTATTATACGTGTTCACGCCGAGCGCAGCAGGACGAGGGCTCATAACACGTGTTTTGCTCTGGCCAAACTTGATCTTCTTCGCCTGGGACAAGCTAGCGAGGGCGAACTGTTAAATTCTGTTACGCTTCGGGAGCAGGGATCCATTTACATAATAGACAGGCGCGGTATAATCAGTGACTGTGACTACCGGGAATATATATTAAGTTTAGTGTCAGAGATAAAGATTCATATCATGTTCTTGACGATAAATGATAAGACAAGAACTCGAGACACGTGTATGAGATATTATTATCCACCTCAGGGTCATGACGGGAGATTTTTATCGATAAATTGATAAAACAAAAGAGGAAATAAGCATATATATATATATATATATATATATATATATATATATATATATACTCACACACACAGTATGAGAGAAATGAAATGAAGAGAGAGAGATGAACATCCAGTTTGCATGATCTGTTGGTGCATGCCAACTCTCTTGAGTCTCTGGCATGATGTTGATCAATCTGGTCATTAATCAACGAGAATAATAAAAGTGGAAATCACTAACGAAAAGCTTCCACATGTTTACCAATTATCATTATTATTTCTATCACGCTTCTTATCTTAATGTTAGCTGAGACGACATGAGTAGCTGAAGCCCTAAATCAAGGCCATCCTATCAAAACTATATATATATATATATATATATATATATATATATATATATATATATATATATATATATATATATATATATATTATCTTATTTTCATTTTACTTTGACGATGTCTCCCGCGTTAGCAAGGTGGCGCTAGGAAACGGACGAAAGAATGGCCCAACCCACCCACATACACATGTATATACATACACGTCCACACACGCATACATACATACCTATACATCTCAATGTATACATATATATACTCACACAGACATATACATATATACACATGTACATAATTCATACTGTCTGCCATCGTTCATTCCCATCGCCACCTCGCCACACATGATATAATAACCTCCTCCTCCCGCATGTGCGCGAGGTAGCGCTAGGAAAAGACAACAAAGGCCACATTCGTTTACACTCAGTCTCTAGCTGTCATGTTTAATGCACCGAATCCACAGCTCCCTTTCCACATCCAGGCCCCACAGAACTTTCCATGGTTTACCCCAGACGCTTCACATGCCCTGGTTCAATCCATTGACAGCACGTCGACCCCGGTATACCACATCGTTTCAATTCACTCTATTCCTTGCACGCCTTTCTTCCTCCTGCATGTTTAGGCCCCGATCACTCAAAATCTTTTTCACTCCATCTTTCCACCTCAAATTTGGTCTCCCACTTCTCCTCATACCCTCCACCTCTGACACATATATCCTCTTAGTCAATCTTTCCTCACTCATTCTCTCCATGTGACCAAACCATTTCGAAGCACCCTCTTCTGCTCTCTCAGGCCCCACAGGCCTTTTCATGTTTTACCCCGGACGCTTCACATGCCCTGGTTCAGTCCAATGACAGCACGTCCATCCCTGTATACCACATTGTTCCCATTCAAGGTAACCGTGTGCACACCTTTTACACTCCCACATGTTCTGGCCTTGATTACTTTGCTCGCTTCGTACTCGTATATGTGCCTTACACCCTTGAGAAAAATATTTGCTGTTTCTAACACTTTTCCTCGCACACCGGATATTCGTAAGACCTTCCTGAAGGCATCTCTATCTGTCTTCTCCAGATCCATAAATGGTACATACAAATCCATTTGTTTTTCTAAGTATTTCTCACACACATTCTACAAAGTAAACACCTGATCCACACGTCCGCCACCACTTCTGAAACCACAGTGCTCCTCCCCAATCTGATGCTCTGTACATGCCTTCAACCTCGCAGTCGCTACCTCCCATACAACATACCAGGTACACTTAACAAACTTTTACCTCTGTAGTTTGAACACTCACCTTTATCCTCTTTGCCTTTACACAGTGATACTATGAGTGCATTCCTCCAATCATGAGGCTTCTTATCATGATCCATACAAACAATGAAAATGCTAACTAACCAATCGAGAACTTAGTCATCCTCTTTGATAATAAAATCATCTGCGACACCATTCGCTCCAATCGCCTTACCACATTTCATCTTACGTAAATCTTTCGCTACCTCTTCTCTTTTCACCACACAACTCTCCATGACTCTCACTTCGCATATCATCCCAACCTAAACATCTTACATCTGTCCTCCTATCAACATACACATTCAACGGTCCTTCAAAATACTTCAAAATTCATCTTTTTTTCTCTACATAACTGAAGCCTTAATCGTTATTCATTTAGTATTTCTGACATATGTTCCAAATAGATTTTCTGTATATGTTTGACGTATATGTTATGGGACTGATAGTCGACGGTGATTCATGCTTGAGTATCTGTCTATACTCTCATTCATACATCACCTTTCACGTTTTTTGTTGCACGGAGAGAAAATAGAAAAAGTGACATACTAAGGACGAAAAAGATAACTTTAAGGCAAAAAGAAAAATCGAGGGAGAAGTTAGGAGAATGATAGTGGTGTGTGTGTGAATGTGTGTGTGTGTGTGCGTGGAAAGGAACAAATAGGCGAACCTAACCACAGCTTCAGAGAGGCCAGGCTAAGCCAACTGTACTACATGTATGCACCCATCCACATTTTCTCCTCTTGTATTTTGCCCTGACGGCCAATTAGATGTCCTCATTATAATAAACTGAGGTAGGTATGTGAGCTGGGGAAAAAAGAAATGCAGAATTGCAATTGCGTAGATAGTAATAAAGAAATGGAGACTATACAACTTCAGAATGTGTGATTAGAAAGACAAAAATGATACATACTTTCAGAAAACTGACGAGTTCGATTTTAGGACGAGGGAACCTAACTTGTTGGAGGAGGAGGAGGAGGAGGAGGAGGTGGGAGAGGAGGGAGTGATGGAAGCAGTGCGCCAACAACTACACCCTCACATAGCATTCGCCATCCCACATTACTGCGCTTCCCGACGCGCCTGCGACACCAGAGAATCCTTAAAGTGGCACAATTGTCCAATTTGTAGGCCATCGTTCGAAGGAATGCCAAACACTAAAACCAATAATGTCTATAAACAAAGTTGAACAGACCAATGAGGGTGTCCCAAACGGGAGTGTAACAATGCTAATCACCCATTAATTTTACACCGGTCGCTTATAACACTACGCAAATTGAGGGGAGAAAAATTCCTCTCTTGGCGTCGAAGGAACGCATTCTGTCCAGAAGCAAGGCTTAATTGGCCAGCACAGCGGCTACAAGCGGGCAGGCATTTCCCTAACCATTACGCTTATATAAATCCCACTGGAATGCTCATTGGCACCTCTCAGGTGTTCTAACTTCTAAAAATAACAAAACAATATCTTGATACTGTTTCCAATGCACTGTTTCTGTGGACATTTGATAGTTCGCATCTCCCAGAGCACATTCGGTTTAAGGGATAAGGGTTTCACAATACCATATATTCTACACCGATCCATTGTCATCTTGCCCACCTCTCCATTCCCTGAATGCCTCTCCCATGACATTTTCGAGAAAAAAAAAGACTTTCAGTATATACCATTCCGTAAATAGCAGGTCCATGTAACTCGAAATGCCCCATAATTTGGAGTTCAGTTCTCGAACACCACTCCTGTCGACACTACACACACACTGAGAAGAGAAATATCATCGAGAGACCACTTATTCCAAGCGATGGCCGGACTTTATCAAGTGAGCACCATTCCACGAACATCATGCCTTCGACACAGTGTCTTGGACGCAGCGAAAGGAAGGAACGGGGCCGTTGGTAAAGGGACGTTGGAAAATCAGGAAACAGCCAGGAAATCAGCCAAGCGTTCAAGGGAGGTTATCACAAGGAGCTTGGGCAAGCGAGAGGGAGAACTTGATGAAAGGAATTTACGTTTTGTGGTTCCACCCCCTGACACACGTCTATACATCTATCTATCATCTGTCTATCTATCTGTCTGTCTAGTCTATCAACAAATCAATAGATCGACAAGTTATAGAGTTGCTTTTTGACAGATTCCCCCATGGGATCTCTTACCGTAACTGATGAAACAGAAAGGAGAACCTTCGAAGCTCCAGTACAGAAACCAGCACCCATACCATCCATCTGGATATATCGACCCTTCGTCCATTCCCTCGTCAGGAGTTTGTCCGGCGCCGCTATCCATGGGTGAGGGAGTAAGGGGGTGTTGATGAGATACCTGGCTCCGTAGGCAGAGACGTCCTGTAATTATGCTGATGGATAGTGTCCCTCAGTCCACTCCTCCCTCAGTCCACTCCTCCCTCAGTCCACTCCTCCCTCAGTCCACTCCTCCTTCAGGTGGAAAGCGGGACTCACCGTCAATCCTTTAGCATGAGAGGCAAATTCTCTCTCTCTCTCTCTCTCTCTCTCTCTCTCTCTCTCTCTCTCTCTCTCTCTCTCTCTCTCTCTCTCTCTCTGCTGTGGGGTCATCCATCACAGACGTAATTGTTCTGATGTTTAATGCAATGGTGCGTATGTCCAGTGCTTATGATTTAAAGGAGTTGATCTGCTGAGTTATGGCTGTTTTTCTACCACCTAGTTTGTGTCTGATGGTAGAGATGAGGTGTGGCGTCCGTCATACTGCTTTACCATTATATTCCCTTACTCACCGTGAGGTATACCTTTGGCGTAAGTATGCGTTGCGTTACGCGTAATCACACCCAAGCTTTAGAGGGAAGTAATTGATTTTCTGAATCTTTACGACTGACGCCAGACTAAGGAATTTCTTCTTCCCACGCACAAATTGTGAGTAGAATATTTATACCAGGAAAAAAAAAGAGAAAAACCTTTGCATAATAATATCCTCAACAGGAGGGTTGAAGGTTACAGCTGAGTGACCAGAGACAAGTCAACCATAGCTAACAAGACGGCAGTAGTAGCTTAGTGGCCGGAGGGGAGTGGAAGAGAAGGACTTTTCTCGAACGGAACCCAAATGGGCCATCTTGACGTTGCTCTTGATCCCTCTCATCTGTCGTCAAGGGTGTTACGTCCTCGTACCAACTACTGGTACCTTGTGATGACTAGTTGTGGTTACTGTTGCTAATTGGAGTTTCATTTATTCTGGTGCTTCCAAGGTCAAACTTGATCATGAACAGGAAGTTTTTCGAATACAATATACTCAATTTATGTATATATATTTTCTTTAGATGCTTGCTCACTGTGTAAGGTATTTTTCATTTGCACAGATAAGTTATACACTTATATCGTTTAAGGCAATCGCAATTTGTGTGTGTGTGTGTGTGTGTGTGTGTGTGTGTGTGTGTGTGTGTGTGTGTGTGTGTGTGTGTGTGTGTGTGTGAGTGTGGGTGTGTATGTTTATTTACTTGATATGTGTCACGAGGAAGAGTTTTACATCCGTGTTGCTCCGTCTCTTAATCTTGTGTATATGAACCGCGCCTTTACTCTTATGTGTACACACACACACACACACACACACACACACACACACACACACCAGCTAATGCCAGAGTAACCCATTGATCGACCAGCCCCAAGAGTAGGATGGACAGCTGCGTTGGCTGTAGGCTAACTGCTGCGCCGGGGATCTGAACTCACTTGAGCCCGACTCTAGACCAGTGCTGACCCTGTGAGTGTAATTCCCCATCATTACCGTACGGGAAGATAATTCTTCACCCCTGAGGTTCGATCTCTTAAACATTTTCTACTATCACACAACTTCTTACATCAATGTATGCTGTCTGCATTAACCATCTCCTAAGTTATATCATTCCATTCATCCACCTCTCCCATGTTATAGAAGTGCATCTTAATCATTCTTTAACAAGTTTCTTACTTAATGTCATGTTACATCCTCTCGTTGCCCTCTCCTTACATCTCGTGAAGAACTGTTAACTGTCTATATCGTCAATCTGTTTAAAGAAAATGGTTGTGACCAAGTCTCGGTGAGGGTCATATTAGGGTTCTTCTTCCCCTTCGCACCAACCTTATTTACTTAACATTTGCTCAGGATGCATCAGCCATATAACAGACCAATGATGGAGTCTGTTTTAGTCCTCTTGCAAGCTGATACAATCCTCTTCACTTTTACACTTCCCTCATGACTTCTACATCCTCTGCAACCATAGGTAGAGGCCATCGCACGGACCAGGAAGACCCAAATGTCTGAATAGAACGAAGCGTTGCAGTGGCTGTGGTTGATGCTGACGCCATGCACTCTCTGCCCCAAGTGCTCTGAACGTGGAGAGATTCAAGCAAGCGTGGGTAAACGGAGGGATGTAACCATGACACCCTTCCTTCTCTTTGGAAAAATATGTCTTCTACATGACTCATTTGGGGAAGGTTTCCTCGAGCATGCGTTCTTTGTTCCCTTCCACTGAGCTTAACTTCTATCCACCGGAGGAGTTTTCCTCACTCATTCCTGCCAGGTGATCTGACTTGCTCAATCAGTCCAGATAACGCAGACTTCATCCAGGCTTCTCTTCTATCTGAGACTGATTTCACTCTCTTGTATGTATGTGTGTGTGTGTGTGTGTGTGTGTGTGTGTGTGTGTGTGTGTGTGTGTGTGTGCTTGCAAACAACTGAATATTTATGAGTAAATGTGCACACCAACGGCACTTCTTTGCAGACAGAAATAAAAAAGCGGACGCATGTTCATCCTCGCTTGCCTTCGCTGATTGGATGGAATCCTATGAAGGAAAACGAGGGGCCATTCATCACACGGGCTAATTATAAGTAAAAAGAGAGATATGAATTACACTTCAGCCTCCTCCCGTCGTTATGATCTGTGGGGGAAGATCTGGTGCGATGACTCAGCCAGCGATCATGGGCGAAGCCACAGAAAATTTAATTCCCCCCCAAACCTAGAAATATATGAGGAACGTTGAATATACATCATCCTGCATCCATGTTGCATCCACGACCGAATCTAAACCTCCGCGCTGACAAGAAAAGTATGCATGATTAGTACGAGCTCTCCTTGAAAGAGGAAGAAATCTTTTCACTCCTCTTGATATTTTCTCGCGTGTTTATAGAACCGACCATAAACCCTGACCAGAACACTAGTAGACTCATAACGTCTTCCGGGCGGGCGAGCGGGCTTTTCCCTCCCTCCGCTAACACTGTGTCGTCCTCCCACTCGACTTGCAACTCACCTCTGGTCGTATTGTCTTGGGCGCGGATCCTACGGTTATAAATGACCGACCCTCTCGATCACTGTGGTGCCCACGAGGGGGAAAAGATGCCCATCCCACCCCTCGTTCACAGGGAGGGTAGTGTGTCACGTGACCGACGGGGAGAAAGGGAAGGGTAAGGGGTTGGGGCGTGGTGAGAATATAGGCCCCAGTAACGGTGGCGGCGGAGGCAGTGGCAACCGCGGCTTGTCAGTGCTCACCTCAGTCCACGCGCGCGGTGCGCCCCAAGTCATCGCTGTACATGGACAGCCTCCGTGCGCGGCTGCTGGCGTGGGTCCTCAAGCACAACCTTCCTCACCTCCCAGCAGCTTCATCAGCGATCGCCTCCCAACTGATAACATATCAGTAACGTACCATTCACTGGAGGCTCATGAATGTATCATATGTTTATGAGAATTGCCCATCATCACTTTCGCCGAAGATAGAATTCATGTCCGTGTTGTCTTTTGGTCTCTGTATCTGAGTGTACGTGTGCCTGTGTGGGTGTACGTATACATATATATATATATATATATATATATATATATATATATATATATATATATATATATATATATATATATATATATATATATATATATATATATAATCAACTGGATTAGCAGCTGGGTTGATTGTTGGCCGACTGTCGCAACCACGATTTGAACCCATGTTGACCTTAGCTTAAACTCATAGTCAACAACAATAAACACTACAGAAACAGAATTTCTCCCTATGAGTCATAGGCTTCTGCCATGGTCTTAAAGCAATCGAACACCGCGATAAAAGTCGGCGAAACCCTGTAGTGACACAGCCTCTCCACCCTGCTGAGTAACTTGCTTGGCTTCTATGATGTGGGCACTGTAACCTGTATGGTGTTGAAACCACTTCTATGATATTAGCTGAGCTGGGAAGCCACGTAATGGGTCTAGGACGCCCATGGTGGATTTAATTCCACTGAAGGGTAACGTAGAGAGGCTCTGAACGGGCGAACATCCGGGATAACTACTTCGAACCAGATATATCCCTGGCGAAGATCACGTCCTCGGTGAATATTTGTGAAGGAACCATCTTGCCGAAGGCTTACTATCGTCTCCGGCAGCAGAAGACAATAAAAGACACTTTTTCGAAAGTCGCATAAATGAGTTATCTCAAACTCTAGGCAATCCAAGCACTGATGGGATTATCAAGCAAGATCAAATACTGTATCATCTAAAAGAATGAGGATAGGAAAATAACTGTGAAAGAAAAGTATATGTTATTTGTCGCTGATATGCCAGAGGGAGTGGTGGTTGGGGAGGAGCCTTCTATATTAGTCTCCCGTCTCCATCTATTGGGGAGGAGCCTTCTATATTACTCTCCCGTCTCCATGTATATAGATTAGGAATATACGAAACTATCACTGTCCTTCAGGCCTTGTGCTATCTGGCTCTCCCATGCTACATATGCTTCCAATAACATGTCGAGAATAAATAATGTGATCCACAGCTAAATGATGTTGACGAGAATTATATGTAATTTCCTCTGATAACTTTATTCTTTCTTCATCTAAATGTCATCCAAAGATTGTATTATATTTTCAAAATATTTGATTTATAATTCCTGTTGTCCATGGTGCTCTTTCTGTGGTACAACAAAGCTTGAATGAAGCTTACCCTCGCGTCATACTGTGCAGGGAGACAGCCCAAAGGGCTCCGGGCCGGATAAACGACTGTACATTTACCTAATCCGACGTAACCAACGATGCTTGAAATATGACACGTGTTTCTGTGATGACAACTCCGGGGTCTTGCGTGATAATGTGTTGTATCTCACTGAATAATATGAGACAAACTATGTATGAGAATAAGAAGTATATACATATATATATATATATATATATATATATATATATATATATATATATATATATATATATATATATATATATATATATAGATGAATAAATGCAGACAGTGTGAATTGTGTGCATGTGTATATATGTATGTGTCTGAGTGTGTATATATATATGTGTACATTGAGATGTATGGGTATGTACATTTGCGTGTGTGGACGTGTATGTATATACATGTGTAGGGGGGTGGGTTGGGCCATTTCTTTCGTCTGTTTCCTTGCGCTACCTCGCAAACGCGGGAGACAGGGACAAAGCAAAATAAAAAAAAAATATATATATATATATTATATATATATATATATATATATATATATATATATATATATATATATATATATATATATATATATATATATATAAAGTTTATGCGTGTAATACCATGCCAATACCACAAGGAACCTTACCGTTTTTCTGTGTCTACTCCAGGTCTTGAACTGATAGACGTGACCAGTGACACACAGAGCATCGAACTAGGCAAGTAACGTTAAGGGTGTGTGTTTATCTTTAGCTTAATGACGACCTAGACAATGTACCTGGCCTGTCCTCCCATTCACTAAGGTATGTGAGGAAATCCAGGACATAGAAACCTCCAGGAAACTGAATAGATGTGATCAAACTGACTCTTTCTTACGTACTTTTTGAAATCAGTCACCTCGGGCTAAGACATGATAGAGGGGGGGCAGCAGCAGCAGCAGCAGCTGCTTCATTAGGTCACGCAAAAAAGATATTTCCTTGGGTAGGTAAGTACCAGGCGCCCCCCCAACTCACGCAAGGAGAGAGAGTTGCTGCAAAGGTGTATGCCCTATGCACAAACAACCGATTGGCGACCGGAAACGCGACCACAGTACACTCTCTAGGCTATGTACGACTCTGGCTGCGTCTTCTTGCATTACCACTTCAAGGAAGTACGTTTGCCTTGATTTACCAGTGTCTTTAGTGGTCTGTCTTCTCTCCCAGTGTAATCTAAGATAAGGGGTATCTTTACTATGTGATGGTTTGGAACCTATGTTGTGTTGCGCGAGAGTTTAAACTTAGAATATTAACTTTACGTATATTGTGCCAACCATGTAGTGATTTCAGTGAGATATTTTTGGCTCCTGCAATGATATACACTCCAGACGCAGCTGGAACCTTCCTCTCGTCTCTCATGAGACTTTTTTTTTCCGAAAATGACATACAGGGTGGGTGTCCCCAAAGAAATGTGCTCCCTTTTTGACACCCTGTAACTCACTGATTTTTTTTCTTTTTTCAGATCCAATTAACCCTTAAAAATTCAGTGAGTTATAAGGTGTCATTTTTTTGTTCTTTTTTTCAGATCCAATTAACCCTTAAAAATTTAGTGAGTTATAGTGTGTCATTTTTTTTGTTCTTTTTTCAAATCCAATCGACCCTTAGAAAATTCAACGAGTTATAGGGTGTCAAAAAGTGAGTACATATTTTTTTGGTGGACACCCTGTATATTACCAAGTCGTTGTTCGTCAATCAAGAGCTCGCATGGTTTAGTGTCGTCATATACTTCTGACACCTGTCTAGCAAGACATCGTTAGAGCAAACAAAGTTTCAGAAAACTGATTACAAAAGTGATGATATATTCAGCAGTTGGCACAGAGGGCCATGATATCTTCCATGTTAGGACACGGGACCACAGACTTGGTTCTCCGAGTGTGGTAAGCGATCCATCATTCGCTATGACTGGAAGTCAACAGTTGTTAAATTTTTACATCACACACAGAGAGAGAGGATGTAACCACATCAGTCATGACCCAGGTGTTCATCTACCCTAAGTACGACCAATATATACAACATTCTTCCCTAGCTGAACCATAAGTATTTATTCCCCATACTTAATACTGTAGTCAGGGTAGAGTTTAAAGCATTAATAACATACGTTAGAATATAATCAATTATGGAATAATGTAAGAATTTTTTTTTCAGATACACGAATTATTTACCTTCGCACGTCCTCCAGCCATCACAACCTAGAATATGTTCAGCGAAAATATTCTTTACCAATATCTATCTTTAGAATCTTACATGTACAAACGTACACACATTAATCTTACATGTACAAACGTACACACATTAATCTTACATGTACAAACGTACACACATTAATCTTACATGTACAAACGTACACACATTAATCTTTGATAGATCTCGACCCTCTGAATCCCTTAACTAGATTAAATGCCTATTAATCGACTTTTTACTCCTGATTAATGATACTCACGGCAAAGTTTCGGATTATAATAGATCCTTTCTCTCTCTTATATATGTACCTTTCAAAGGATTGCCAGCTACTATAACATCGTTACAGTATATCCCTAAGCTATGATTATGGGTACTTACTGTCTGTGTTGCCACTTCTCTTAACCTTGCACATATACCATGGTTTATGTGTGTATATACACAGCCATACACATATACCATGGTTTATGTGTGTATATACATAGCCATACACATATACCATGGTTTATGTGTGTATATACACAGCCATACACATATACCATGGTTTATGTGTGTATATACACAGCCATACACATATACCATGGTTTATGTGTGTATATACACAGCCATACACATATACCATGGTTTATGTGTGTATATACACAGCCATACACATATACCATGGTTTATGTGTGTATATACACAGCCATACACATATACCATGGTTTATGTGTGTATATACACAGCCATACAGATATACCATTGTTTATGTGTGTATATATACACAGCCATACACATATACCATGGTTTATGTGTGTATATACACAGCCATACACATATAGCATGGTTTATGTGTGTATATACACAGCCATACACATATACCATGGTTTATGTGTGTATATACACAGCCATACACAGACACACATACCAGCTGAAGCCATGTCTGTGTGTGTGTGTGTGTGTGTGTGGGCGCTCTCGCACTTTTCCAAGAAGTTAAGTACGCACACACGTGTGCCTGACTACACACACACTGTGGGTTTTTACTGCAGACTGTGTGGGGTGGCTTTAACTTGTCTCACCTTCGTAGATGATCATAGATCGTGCAATTTACTACAGAACTTCGATTAGCGGTATCAGCCCAGAAGCAACGTTGTAAATAAGAGGGTAATAAGCGTACAGCCAGACGGCCACTGAATCATGATACACAGGAGATTAATCCCACTTGACTTATGCTTGCAGATTATGCTTGCAGATTATGCTTGTTGCAGGAGAGGCGTTCAGATTATGCTTGTTGCTGGGAAGGCATTCAGATTATGCTTGTTGCAGGGGAGGCGTTCTTTAAGTGCATGATGCCAGTGGAATATTTCTATTAAAGATACCTAGACTATGACAGGTATGCATGACGTGTAGGACGGTGAGAGATATAGACTACGGATGCTTTGGAACGTGGAATAGGGAAGTAATTGTGAGTCAGTCAAAGAGTTTGGGCTTCTGGACTACGAATGAGTTTGGTGGAGACATAATGGAAGAATCCTGATTGTGTGCATGTGATAAGCAAGCATAGGATTAATATTGTGAGCTGAGAGATGATATTTTATTCACTCTCGCTACAGTTGGAGACAAGAGTTCAAAGGTATAGTTTTTATGGCCATATATATATATATATATATATATATATATATATATATATATATATATATATATATATATATATATATATATATGTATATTTTTTTTTTCATACTATTCGCCATTTCCCGCGATAGCGAGGTCGCGTTAAGAACAGAGGACTGGGCCTTTGAGGGAATATCTTCTCCTGGCCCCCTTCTCTGTTCCTTCTTTTGGAAAATTAAAAAAGAAAAAAAAAACGAGAGGGGAGGATTTCCAGCCCCACGCTCCCTTCCCTTTTAGTCGCCTTCTACGACACGCAGGGAATACGTGGGAAGTATTCTTTCTCCCCTATCCCCAGGGATATATATATATATATATATATATATATATATATATATATATATATATATATATATATATATATATATATATATATATATATATGCACAATACATATTTATAATGATGAGCGAAAACAGTAACACTGACAGATGTTGGAAGATGTCAGAGGTGTAGTCAGTATGCAGGGGTGCGGGGATGTGTGTGTGTGTGTGGGGTCACGAAGGAACCACTATTTATAGTGGTCGAAGACATGAGTAAACCAGAATAACATCTTGATAATGTTCCTCTCCTTTCTCTATCAGAGTCAACCACACAGATTCTAATGGGATGGATGGCCAGGGTACTGTGGCATGACTTGTGGTGTTGAGGGCACAACACACACACACACACACACACACATACACACACACAGGGCGTGTCTAGGGTCCGGCTTTTGAGCGGGCTAATACTGACTGGCGTGTGGTTCGTGCAAAGATAAATTCCAACCCACAAAACACTACTGTTACGTAAGGGAGGGTGAGCACAACAGCATCAATTGCTAGGTTCTGTTGCAACTGGGAATATTCTCATTATCATAATATAGAAGTATACAACTACACCTTCCGTGCATATATTCATAACTAGATGATCTAATTGTTGAGTGAAAGTCATAAACTCCTAGAAAAATTTGAAGAAAATATTTGTATTCGAACATAATGTTGATATAATCAACAGCATACATCTTGGCCATATTTGAATGTGGCCAAACATTGCTCGCTTACGTTTATCTGATATAAATGGCTTTAAAGTCGACTACGGTCAAGGCCACCACAGAAAATCGACGAAGACTCTGCCTGGGTATGAACTGGTCTGTAAAATATATATTGGTTGTACTCGTGTGAGACCTCCCTCACTTGGCAGTTGCTTGTACGATTCCAATTGACTCAGGGACAAGATGATGCCATCATGAACTGATGACTGGGTTGAACTGCGGAAGCAATGGCATTATGATATACGATTAAGTGATAGAAGTAAGTGATGATGCATCGTACCGTGGATGGTCGATAGGTAATAATGTTCGCTTCAACTCTTAGGGTTAAGCAGGTGAAATTTACACATTCGAGAATCATGCAATGGCATATGAAAGAAAAAAAAAAAAAAAGGGAGGGGAAGAGGAGAGGATGTCTATAAACGTAGGTTTCTATATCAGACTGATGAACTTGCCCGAGATAATTGTGATGTATCGCCTTATACAGAAGTTGGCTTGAGACATGATTATGCTTCATCTGCTTAAGTGATCCATGTAATTGAATCTATGTTGAGTGACTTTTACATGTGGTGCATCAGGTATTATCCACATGTATGAAGACATTTTTTTCCCCTGAATTAATTTTCAAAATTAACATTTAAGAACCTGTGTCTCCCACCTGAGGGCTGGCCAAGGACAGAGATGCCCACTTCCTTTGGGGGGGGTAGATAAGATGATAGATCACCTTATCTAATGATATCTGCACACGATCTCGGTGGCAACGACAGGGCTTGTAGGGAGAGGCAACGACCGCTGGATGTGGAGGACAAAAGGGGAACCAGACTGGATGCTGAGAGGGAGAGGAGAATAGACTCTGAGCAATGTCAAGAAGCGAAATGGATTCGGCGCTGAGACAAGATGCGGACGACCTCTGCGCCAGAACAGAGAGGCGGATGGAGTGATGGCATCTTCCATGGATAATGTCCGTTGTCCAGTGACCTCCTCTGAAAAGATATCTGGAAAGTTACATCATCATCATCATCATCCTGAGAGTCCAGGACATCTTTTGAAAGAGATCTTGGTCCTAATAACCCCAGGAACTCCCATCCTATAGCTCCAAAGGCTGCGCTACACATGGTAGCAGGGCCATGATGGGCTCTTCTGAAGAGAACTGAGAATGATACATCTTTGTTACAGGTAATTCTTCACCTGGAGTTTAACCTGATGCACCGCTTGGGATATATATATATATATATATATATATATATATATATATATATATATATATATATATATATATATATATATATATATATATATATATATATATATATATATATATATATATATATATATATATATATAAATTGTTTATTTATTATGCTTAATTGCCGTCTTCCGCGTTAGCGAGGTAGCGCAAGGAAACAGACGAAAGAATGGCCCAATCCACCCACATACACATGTATATACATAAACGCCCACACACGCACATGCACACACACACACACACACACACACACACACACACACACATATATATATATATATATATATATATATATATATATATATATATATATATATATATATATATATATATATATATATATATGCAGGAATCATATTATTGCACTGCTGAATTTCATCTTTATAATATCTGCTGCTTATTTTGAACGCATAGACCTCTTTCATATAGCGCTAGGTGGTTGGAATCATAAACATATCTTACTTCATGATGCAGCCAACACCTCGAAGCTGCGTGCACCTCGTCAAGCACTGGGAGTGGAAGGCGGGTGGTGGCGGGCTGGTCGTGGTGGAGTTGGTGGTGGAGGTGGAGCGGGGGTAGAGCAGACAAAAACCTGTTACCACACTAAGTCGTCTAGGTGAGCTATGATGGTGTCCTGTGACGCCTCATTGACTCTTATTATTCTATACCACCCGATACATCCTCATGGTCGTAATTGACTTCCACAGTCCATTTGTGGGTCATCTGTGGTAATGGTGATGACTGAGGCCACGCCGACTGCGGTTGACTAAATGGTGGCGCAGATGATAGTCGCTGTGACTTGTTGTTGCTGTGGCTTGGTTCAGCTGGATGCAGGGGTGTCCGCGGCAGGCTGCTCAGTAGGCAGTCTGTCGCGGGTGGGGAAGATGTTAATGGTGGTGAGGTAGTGACTGCGCTGTCGATCTAGTGGTTGTGGTTCCCCCGTGGCGCTGTTGGTGGCTGCATTGTAACCGTGGCGATGGTGAGTGGATGGCGAGTGTTGCTGTCAGAGAACGATATTGCTGGCTGCCATCAAGGCAGGCAGTCGACTACATGTGTGTGTGTGTGTGTGTGTGTGGCCCCCTTTTACCTCTCTCTCTCTCTCTCTCTCTCTCTCTCTCTCTCTCTCTCTCTCTCTCTCTCTCTCTCTCTCTCTCTCTCTCTCTCTCTCTCTCTCTCTCTCTCCATTTCCAGCCGTGGTCTCCTCATCATCCATTTATTCATCCTGTTCGCCAGACCTTGAGAGCCCTGTAGCCCATAATCTCTGAACCAGATGCTATTCTGTGGTCTCCCCTTACATCTATCATCTTTACCCCCCACCTAGTATGCTTCAGTGGAGAGGAACATTCAAGACTATTCCTACATAAAGCATTTGATTCGACGTGGCTGGTGTCCTAACTATGGATCAGATACACTAAACGTTTAACTCTCTACTGTCATTTGGGAGTTGAAGAACTTGAGGAATGTTGAGATATGGACTTTCAACGTCAAAGCTAATATGAGGATACGAACAATAAATCAAGTAATATAGTGAATAAGTGAGACATAAAGATGCATTTTACACCTATGACCATCATCACGTTCCACTATAGTCTAGTAACTAGACAGAAAGGTAAATTCTAGGATGCAAGCCCTCACAAAAGCCTTAAAGAATACGAGAACGTCTTGCTTGGATCTCTCGGTACCAAATTCCTCCCTGTCAAGACCAGAAGCATTAATACCAACAATCTTCCTCAACCAAACGTACTTACACAACATTTGCAGCTGTCAGTAGCCAGGGCAGTCACAGCCCACGAAAAGATTCTAATATAACAAAGGAATTCGCTTTTCTAGATTGCATTCTTCGTGTCAAATTTCATGAAACTTCCTTCGCTGTAATTTTATTTGTAGAGCGTTAATTAAATGACAGTAAAACTGTTAACCAATGGAGCCAAGTCTTTATTGTAGTGAAGAGAGAAGAAGAAGAAGAAGAAGAAGAGGAGAAAGAATAATGGTGACATCATTAATGATACTACTACTAACACTAATGATAATACTAAAAATAATGATGAAAATGATAATGATAATAATGATAATAATGATGATGATGATAATAATAATAATAATAATGATAATAATTATAATAATAATACTAATAATAATAATAATAATACTAATGATAATAATTATAATAATAATTATAATCATAATAATAATAATAATAGAAATAATAATAATAATAATAATTATAATAATAATGATAATAATAATAATAATAATAATAATAATAATAATAATAATAATAATAATAATAATAATAATAATAATGATAATAACAATAATAATAATAATGATAATAATAATGATAATGATAATAACAATGATAACAACAATACTACTACTACTTCTACTACTACTACTACTACTACTACTGCTACTACTACTAATGATTATATCAATTATAATAAAGATAACAAAAATGATAATAGTGGTAATAGTAGTAATGATAATATTGATAATGATAGTGATAATAATAACAATAATAATGATGATAATAACAATAATGCTAATAATCATAATAATAATGATAGGGGATAGGGGAGAAAGAATACTTCCCACGTATTCCCTGCGTGCCGTAGAAGGCGACTAAAAGGGGAGGGAGCGGGGGGCTGGAAATCCTCCCCTCTCATTTTTTTTTTAATTTTCCAAAAGAAGGAACAGAGAATTGGGCGAGGTGAGGGTATTCCCTCAAAGGCCCAGTCCTCTGTTCTTAACGCTACCTCGCTAATGCGGGAGATGGCGAATAGTTTAAAAGAAAGAAAGAAAAAAAAAATAATGATAGTGATAATGATAATGACAATAATAAGAAATTTACCAAAAACTGAATAATTCCCCCTCTAAGGCCCACATATTATACTCCATCCTTCCTACCCTTATTATTTCGTTTATCCGCCCACTCTGTTAATAAAAGACACGGGGTATTAAAACGCTTTTAAGATCCTCATTATTCTTCATTAAAACAACTCATTAAGGGTAATGTCGATACTGTGAAGCAATCCTCGTAAACTTCACCACCTTCGCCAAATATGTAGAGGGTGATCAAAGACACACAGAGCCCAAACAACCCTGTTTGAAAACCCATAGTAAGTTCAGTTGGCTCCATGACATATGAGTTATCCAGGATGGCACAATACCTCTAGCCCTACGTTAAGAATAATGAGGTGGTGATCTGTGTGTTAAGCAACATGAACATTGATTGTTTTGATGATGTTTAAGAACTCGTCAATTCTGAACGTATCATTGATATTGTATCCTAGGGTTCTCGAACTCGTTAATTCTGACGTATCAATCTTGATATGGTAACCTAGGGTTCTCGTAAGATGATGTGCTGGAATATCTTTCGTTAGAGATCTTTAAGCCTATGTAATCTGCCTTATCCATAAAGAATAATGAATATGCTTATAAAGCTATATGTTCAGGAGTGCAAGTTTCAAGACGGTGGTAGGGTTCGATGCCCAGAAATTCGATCGAGGTGATTGGCAAGCCTTTATCGCCTGCATCACTCAGTTTACAGACGATTTTTGTTCTTCTAAAGCACAATCCTTAGCAAACACCTTCACTTCTTGAAGCAAAACGATCCATATATGTTGACGGTTTCCTCTATGTACACACCCATCAATGAAAGCTAGGATAGATCTCTCCTCAGACTGAATGATCCAAGACACTCGAATGAATTCACCCTTGAAATTGAGTGTGATTGTCCCTTACCTTCCCTAGTCTGTGTCGTTTGCAGGATTAAAAACGGATTAAAATTCAACACACACAGCAGGTCATTCTATGTGTGTGCATATGCTCATTCACTCTCATTCAGTCACAGTAGAACTACACAGAGTGTGGGGTTTCTTTCGATATTCCTCTGTCCAATTGGACAATCACATGTTTACCAAATGGCGTCCTAGCTTCGTCTCTTCGATGTATATCAACTGACTGTTATATTCCTCTCTTGTGTCTGCCCTGATGATGTGATTATTACACGAAAGTGCACTTGGGAACTTTTCGTGTTTCATTTTCCCCGTGGACTCATAGGAATATCTTGATCACGCGCAAAATTGTGATCCTTTCCAATATATATATATATATATATATATATATATATATATATATATATATATATATATATATATATATATATATCACATTGCGCTTACGAAGCCTTATTATCATAATGATATAATCAAATGACCCTCAGACCTTAATGTCTTTCGTAAATAGCAGTAGTCACATAATGTAGTCAGTGTACAGTGTCGGTGCATTACATTCAGTCCGTGTATTACATTCATTTAACAGCGACCCCCTCCACCTCCACCTCCTACAAAATAGACAACAAGCTATATATGGTGACCAGAGGCCATAACGAGCAGTTCACAGCTAATAGATAATCATTACATTAAACAGGATGGTAAACCATGTTAATGTCAAGGCCAATAAACATCAGAATTACATTATAGTTAATATAGGCATGTGGTTCACAGCTAACAAGCATTAGTGGTTAAGTTACCACATCTGATACCCTCATCAAGATCACTCTGGACACAATCGGAGCTGCAACACCACACGTAAATGCTGTCATTAAGAATCTGTGTTATTAGCATAAGCCACATACCGTAGCTTACTGGCACAGGGAGGACGGGGTTATTGCAGGTCATGAACGACTGCTAAGCTGTTAGAGCTAATGGGTCTTGTTGACCTCATGACAAGCAGTTATAAGAGGCCATGATGTATCGGGAACGAGAACAAATAGACTCTTAATACATATATATTTTTTTTTTTACATATAACAGACTTCGTGTGTAATTTTTCAAGACCTTTTTTGAGCGTTTTTTTCAACTTTTTTTGAGACCTTTTTTCAAGACGATATTTCGAGACTTTTTAAATTTCTTTTGAAGACTTTTTAAGGCCGTGTTTAAAAACTTTTTAGGACCTTTTTTAAGGCCTTTTTTAAATACATATAACAGAGAATCATGGTCAATGTATATATATATATATATATATATGTATATATGTATATATATATATATATTATATATATATATATATATATATATATATATATATATATATATATATATATATATATATATATATATATATATATATATATATATATATATATTATAGGGATGAGTTGACCTTGATTCTCAACACATTACGACTGTAAGATTCAACAGATAAAACTTTATTTAATCTTGACTTCATTATAGCCGAAAGTTCAAGGTATCTCACCCCATCAGCCATGCATGCAGACGACACCTTCCTCCCCCAACCCTCCCCAATAAACAAAAACCCTCGCCTCTCGAACTATAACCTCCGGCCTCCCACTGCCTCTTCATGATTCTAAGCATGATTTCTCTTGAAAGAAAAAAGAAAAAAAAAAATCTAGAATTAAGAAAACAAAAATCCTGCTTTCATTGACATCTACTGGCAATATATTGGACTCCTACTATCTTCAAGATTGTAAATTGTCAGCGACACTTAACCTGTCATCTAGTTCCCAAATGGAATCTGCTCAGATAACGAGGTTAGCTCAGGTATTCTCAAACTTAATCAACAGTCCTTGAGACTCACACACACACACACACACACACACACACACACACACACGACTCACACAAAGTACACACACGAGGGATGTTTCTATTTTGAATATACCACTTTTTTCTAATTGCTTCTGTAATTCGGTTGCCGATGCAGTGTATGCTAAGACGTAGACAGACTTTCTTGTTATCATCATTTGTGAGGGATGGGGCTGGGTTAACTGGTGTCGATTACTAGATAGGTATGCAATTAGAGATATGCACTTAAGAATGAATTGGACGACAAGAGGATATAAGGAAATGAACCGAAAGACGCGATGGATCATACCTTTTTTTTCTTCCTTCTTACAAATTTCTGGTTTGATAAGCGCCAATCTAGTCTCCAAAAGCAGTTCAAATTTTCATGACAGATATGAGGGAACAATTTTCATCTCTGTCGGGTATACACACGTCAAGCTACAGATGCAATCATCCAGCAGTTTGCTGAGGGTCTTACAATCCAGATCCACTCCTGGCTTACTGGATCTTCCACATCATTCAACTTACACGCAGGTGTTGTATGTTTACGTTATGTGTTGCTTCATTAAATGGCTGTCCAACAACTGAGGGTCGTTGAATCAAAAGCTGTTCATTACGTTAAAGAAAAACACACAGAATGAAAAAGAAAAAGAAATCAAGTGACGATCAGTGTTAATATCTAAGTCGTTTTCATTATATCTCAAAACCCATGAAGCTATATTGTAATTCTGATGATGAGACATGACCATTAGAGTATGAATGATCGTTTCTTAGATTATCATGTTTTCAATTTATAAGAAAATACAATATATTAATACACGGTTACAATAAGATCATAGGTAATCATCAAAGATAGAGGATTAGATTTCAACAGCAGACTGTTCAGTTCTTTAAGGTGGATCCTCTTCTGCTTAACTACAAATTATGGTTGATCTATACTCCTTTTTTTCATTTCCCTTGAATTTCCTATACAGCGTAACTATGCCAGTCTTGTGAATTCCGTGTTGGTTATGGGTCCTCGTCTGATACACTTACGAAGGTGGAGCTGCCTTCACGTCATTGCAAAGATCCCAATACTCTTAGACACGATACTTATCAGAGAATATAATACAAAATGTTAAGTGATAGAAATCGAAGTGGATGATTATAAGTCTCTCAGTTTTATCGTGCACTCTACGTGGTATTAGGTACAATTAACTTTAAGTAGGAGGAGGAGGAGGAGGAGGAGGAGGAGGAGTAGGAGGAGGTTTGTACACACGCACACACAGAAAAATGAATAACAATACTGAACAGAATTTCATCACAAGATTGAAAAGAGGTTACATCCAGCACTGTTAGCGATATCCCTAATCAATCATTTATAATGCAAGGGACGAGTTGATACAAGATTCAACTATCGTATATTTTTCTTCTTAAGACACACTAAACTCTTATCTTTCGATCTCTTGTTTTATAACCATTAAGCTCGAAGGGACCAGATGGTCTACTGCTGAGTACAGTCCTGTGGTCGGGTGGTTATCTAGGGCATTAGGCCCTTCAGAACTGCCAAGGCCGTCGAGGTCAAACATCCTCTTCAGAGGAGTAGAGGACATTTCTGAGATCAACCTTAACTCCTGAAGGTAGTGTTAAAGACGCCCTGGCGCAGTTCTCTGCGTTTCCTTCGGTTCCTCTGTCGCACATTATGGCCTTCGTCTTCTTACATTACCTCTTGTGTTATGTTCTCACAATGTATTGCCACGAAGGCGCCCCTGCTATGTTCCTTGGCATGCTACTACATGCACCACAGCCGACCTTCCTTCACCGTCAGGAGGAGACAAGGAAGACAGGGACATATGAGGGAGAGAATCACAGCTGTAGCCATGTCTCAAGGGAGGTCGGTGGGATAGATCGTGTTGTGGGACTTGTTTTAGGAGCGTGTAAGCAGTGCCTTGAACATGTCATAGGGGTGTGTGTGTGTGTGTGTGTGTGTGTGTGTGTGTGTGTGTGTGTGTGTGTGAGAGCAGAAATGAGTGAATAGAAAATACAAAAAAGGTTTATTGAATTCAGGCAGCCATTCAACTGAAAATATACAATTGGAAATTGCAGACTTGGGTGATGATGATAATATCTTGTTTATGTTGTCTGTACTTAGCCATGTGCGTGTGTGTGTGTGTGTGTGTGTGTGTGTGTGTGTGTGTGTGTGTGTGTGTGTGTGTGTGTGTGTGTGTGTGTGTAATGACCTATTCATAATTACCTATTTGTAATGCAGGGGGCTGTAGTTTAACACACATAGCGTCTCCATCTCTTAAACATTCGCTACTGTCAGATAACTTCATATATACTGTCTGCATTAAGCCATTCGTGTGTGTGTGTGTGCGTGTGTTTGTGCCTATGTGAGTATATGTGTCTCTTTAGATAGTGTGGCGAAGAATATCAGAAATTCGTAGCATTTTGGACTAGAATTGGCCCTGACAGCCATCACACACATAAGATAAAGTCGAGACCTTACTCTCCATTGTTTCTGGGCCTTATAATAAACCCATCAAGTATATCATAATACTCACTCACACCAACGTAAGAATTAAAGGCATAACCTAGAATCATAACCTATAATCATAACCATAACTCAAGACTTAACATGCAGCGCTCCTATAAGACTTCCTCTCTCTCTCCTCCCCACCCAACCTTTCTTCCTTCGGTTGCTGGGTCATTCGAGCCCCCGTGGACGACTACCTACACAAGTTGGAAGCTGAGGAGCCGCTGCCGCCGCCCTCCCAGACGTGTGAAGTCAGCGCAGACATATCATCCGAAGAGTCCGGGACCGTTATGTGCAAAGCCAGCACAAGTATGCGCACACACACACACACACACACACACACACACACACACACACACACACCGGGAGAGGCCGCGTGTGGCATGAAGACGATGTTTTCGTCATGGCAACCGTGAGAGATATTTAACTCTTGGTCTATCTATCTATCTATCTATTTGTATATATATATATATATATATATATATATATATATATATATATATATATATATATTATTTACACACGTTTGGTTGTCAATGGATGCTTCGTGTTCATCATCACTAACCATTGTGTTCACTCACTATCTCACCATTCATGTTAACACTCAGCTTTCTGTTCTCTGCCAGTCTCTTCTATCCGTTTCACTGTCACTTGCTATCATATTCTTTCATCATTCACTGTCATAGTCACTATTGTTCACCATCAGCTCCGCTGTCATTCTTCATCTCCATCATCAATCACTTTCATGAACTCCTCAATCATGTTCAGTCTCACTGACCATCATGCTCTTCAACACGTACCATCAAGCTCACAATCATTCAATATCACTTTCACTGTCATCATATCACCGTCGTAAATCCAACCATTCATCTGTGAAATTCGACGAACAAGAAGGCAGAAAATATCTTAATATAAATCATGTTTACGAGGAGAAAGAAGAGAAACAAATGGGTCAGTCAGGCTAATTCTCAGCCAGCTAAAACATCAACTCGAAGAAACAAAAGCCAATTGGAAGCCAATTGGAAATCAATTGGAAGCCAAGTGAGGAAGCCAAGTGAGGAAGCCAAATGAGGAAGCCAAGCTGAGGAAGCCAAGTGGAAGCCAAGTGAGGAAGCCAAGTGAGGAAGCCAAGTGAGGAAGCCAAGTGAGGAAGCCAAGCTGAGGAAGCCAAGTGAGGAAGCCAAGTGAGGAAGCCAAGTGGAAGCCAAGTGAGGAAGCCAAGTGAGGAAGCCAAGTGAGGAAGCCAAGTGAGGAAGCCAAGTGAGGAAGCCAAGCTGCGGAAAAGAAAAAAAGAAAAAAGGCATTTTGCGATGAACTCCTAATCAACATAAGCACCAGGCGACGTTCCTCCTCTGCCACTCCATGTTCTGGTACAGTCAATAGCCCCTCGTATACAATCATCTAAGCTCCCGTGGTCACACTTCATTGAGCCCCGTAACGACCAGTCTTTTAATCACGAGAAGATTAGAGCAATGATACTCATTTCCGTGATGAGAGGCCTCCAGGATCTTGAGGTAATAATGCTCGGTCGAGCCAAGGTAATGACTGGGGTTCAGAAGGCGAGACCGTCGTAAGGAGTCTAGGGTTCCACGCCAGTAGTTCTCGTGAGGTTCTTTGATGAGTTCAGAATGATTGTAGGTGATTAGGTCCTGCGACCTTGGGTGTGCTAACTGCCCTGTGTGTGTGTGTGTGTGTGTGTGTGTGGTAGGGTAAGTGGCAGTTTCTACCGCTCCTTGATCTATTTGTTTTGGACTGTGTGATTTGGAATGCTTTCTCTCCTCTCTCTCTCTCTCTCTCTCTCTCTCTCTCTCTCTCTCTCTCTCTCTCTCTCTCTCTCTCTCTCTCTCTCGCCCTCTCAGGTGTGAAAGACCTGGAGAGATTGCATTTTATCACTATTAGATCTTACAAGGCTACTGCTTCCCCACTCCGAAATGCTCCTAGTATCACTTTCTATCAGGAACGTTTTTTTTTTTCCATTTTTGTTATGAAGAAGAGATCCCTAGTGTCATTGTATGAAGAGGGTGTGTTTCTTTTTCGCTATCTAGGTAGGAAGGATTTCTCTTTTCGAAGTGGGAAGGGATTCTCTTTTCCAAGTGGGAAGGATTTCTCTTTCCCATATTAACTGAAATTTCACACATGGATCGTATATGACAAATTCGTATTTATACACTGGCTATATTCCTTTGAGCCAAGCATTAGTGCCATCCCACTGAGAGGCACCATGAGTCAAGCATATGTTACAGAACCCAAGGAGAAACACGAGGAGAAAGTGACTTTCAGTTTTGACTCCGAAAACTGGAACTCCATCATGGTCGTCAGCAACAGGGAATCAGGGTCTGGAGGAGCGGAAAAAGATGGTGAATGCATTCCACGGTGTTCTGAAACCCTTCTAAGGAAATACACTAGTCAGATGAGGCCCCCCGTAGATGCAGCTTTGGAATCGCGCCGTCATCTGCTCTCCCACGTCATCTGTAAAGTGGATGAGGCTGGCGAAGGCGGCACGTTCTCCTGGAGAGAGAGAGAGAGAGAGAGAGAGAGAGAGAGAGAGAGAGAGAGAGAGAGAGAGAGAGAGAGAGAGAGAGAGAGAGAGAGAGAGAGAGAGAGAGAGAGAGAGAGAGAGAGAGAGAGACCCTTCCTTTGTCTTCATTTCCTTGGGAACTGGAAATTATCTGAACATTGTGCTCGGCTATGGTGCGTGTGCCTGCGCACATTTTTCACGCCGGGAGATATATCAGGAAACCGTATGAAACGCGACGGACCAAACTGGATAGGTGGAAAGTAGAGTTTCCAGGGAGCCAATTCATCTCACAACCAATTACTTCGGCGTGGAGGTGGATGCCTAAGTGTGCCTGAACTTCAGTCTCCTTCGGGAGAAACATCCTTGTCTTGCATCCAGCCGGACTCATGATGATTCATTTCGTCTTCGTCTGTAAAGAGAACTGGAAGCGAGAGTATCGTCATCTGAACCAGAGACTGGTTGTTTATCTGGATGATGAGGAGGTGGTGGCATTGCCCAATTTTTCGGGGTCTTGTTCTCTTAAACATCCCCCAGCTGGAGCGGAGGACGTGGCCTTTGAGCTTGGTTCGTGGTGGAAGTCGAGCTTCCAGTTCAAGCTATGGAAGATATACTTTTAGGAAGTCTTTACTATAACATCCCCCTCTCGCCATGGGCCTGATACGTGCTGGCTGTAAGGAACCCACCCATCAGACTACGCCAGTGTTCCAAAGTCGCGATTCAGCTGAGCCAGAGAGCAGCCCAAGTTCACGTGGATGGGGAGCCCTGGAAACACAAGTCTTGCGTCATAAGAATCTCTCACAGCCATCAGGTTCCAGTACCTCTGAATCCGTATATGTAGCCTTGGGGAACTCTACGTTTTTTCAGAAGGTCCATATGCTCGATATTACTGCTAATAAAAGACGATCGATATCATATATTGGCTCGTAAAAAAACTTAAAGGCGAAATCATATATATTTACCGGTAAAAGAGTTACAGCAGATGATACATATTTTCAATAATAGATTTACAGTCGATATCATATATTTGCCAATGATTACTCATAGTCGCTATCATATATTTCCAGTATAAGAGTTAAAGTCGATATCATATAATTGCTTATAGAAGGCAATTCATTGATTAATCAAATAACTTATGTTTTTATTCAGACTTATTTTCTATGTATCAGTGATTCACCAGGTCCAAACCAGACCCTTGTCAGTGACGTCCCATTCGCTTGTTGGCTAGTACTGGCATGGGTCGGATATCTGTGTTTCTGAATGTATGACCCCTTGTACGTGGATGTATATAGTGCATGTGGTGTGTGTGTGTATGTGTGTGTGTGTGTATACAAGGTTGAGACGAGGCAACACGAATGTAAACCTCTATGTCCGTAACAAACAAATTGTCATCATAAATAGTAATCACGCTCCAGTCAAAACCAGATACCCATTTCAAGACCAGCTCCAAGAGGATGACGAACACCTGGTTTGGGTGTGGGCCGACTGCCGCGTCAATGATTCGAACTCATGCAGGCTCAAATCTGGGCAGGTATATGCTGATTCATGGTCAGTTAAGTTAAATGCTACACTATGGAGGCCTGATAGAGAGAGAGAGAGAGAGAGAGAGAGAGAGAGAGAGAGAGAGAGAGAGAGAGAGAGAGAGAGAGAGAGAGAGAGAGAGAAGACCAGTGCACTGTATAAGGACCTGAGTTAAGAGTCTGAGCACCTAAATTTTCGTAGAGGCGCTGTGTGAAACCCATAAAGGAGAATGAAAATAATACATTCAGTTTACGCCATTTACACTACAATTATGCATGACTTGCGGGGCATTCCCAGGCAGTCTGGGCACAGAACATTGCCTTGAGGTCTGCACTCCAGCTGTGATGGGGAAATAGATGGTGTTTTATCCATCGCTGCACACATATGAATGTCGGAAATACCAAAGGGTAAATCCGGGGAGATAAGAGTGGGAATATATTGGATTGGACGTACGTCTAGAGAGAGAAACCTTATATAAGACACTATATACCTCCGCTTTCATATCTAAACACGTAACCAGTGCCTGAAAATCCACTTCAGTGGACGTGAAAATGCAGATGAAGAGAGTCTACAAGAACCAGGTCGCGTATGTAAGACAACATGTTAAGACATATTAATTGTTTAGTACTGCAAGAGGGAAGAACTGTTCCCCTAATCAAGACTTCGTTGAAGCAAGCGAACACTTCGACAAATAAGCTCTTGATTAGTACCATGTCATCTGTTTGTTTTTGTGGTCTGTCTGGTCCAAGGTGATCTAAACTATTCTCACTTGCTACTGATTGATTACGTGTTAGACGTTAATTGGTTAGTATTAATCTATGTGTTCATTCTTCGTCTGGCTAGTTCCAGCCTGGCTGACTTTCTTATTGTTCGCCCTTATATTTCTTACTATCGCCTGAGTATCAATTACTTGCTAACAACTGAATGTTTGATAAACATTGACTAATTATGAATCTGTTATCAGATGTAGGTGTGTGTGTGTGTGTGTGTGTGTGTGTGTGTGTTTAATCTACTACTGGGTGCGAGGCAGGTAGAGTCCAACCAACGGTTGAATGATTAGTGGCAGGCTGGGGGGGGGGGACAACAGATGGCGCAGCACTGGTGCGTGAATATTCGTAACAACCCTTGTAAACTCAGCCCTCCTTTTGCCCAGGACCGTCAGCTTTGAATGCACTTCTTGCCAACTATGGATCACTCGACGACTCTAAATAGTACTGAGCCATTTGTATTAAGACACCTCCCCTGCATAATGGGATCAGGTCATGAGAATGGTATCCCCTATTAATCTAAGGAAAACAATGAGGTCTGTTCTCCTTACATCTCTATTAGTCGGCACAGACCTTATTGCATTGCTCATAACCATCGCAAATTGCTTGTTCTCCTCCTCTTCTTTCCCGCTTCCCTGATCTATGCTCATCATTGCCGAAGTGCAAGATGTGTGGGTGTGTGTGTGTATGTGTTGGAAATACCATTTTCTTTTCGTATCTCACTTCTTAATGTAATCCGTGAGGATACAGTGTGTGGAATACAGCCTTGTGTTGAAATTAGATCCTCTTAAGGTTACTTTAAATTAATCATAATGAGTTGGAAAGCATGACCATAATTACTTTAGTCTATGTATATATCTATCTATCTATCTATCTATCTATCTATCTATCTATCTATCTATATATAATATATATATATATATCTATCTCTCTATCTATCACTCCCTATCTCTCTGTCTTCTCATCTATCTATCCATCTATACATCTATTTATCTATCTGCTGCCATTAATTCCTTTCCATTTGCCTAGGTATATATATATGCAGTGGAGACGAACATACGCGCACCTTTTGTGAGAATCTCTCCTGCCAACTCGGGGGTCGGCAGCCTCAACCAACTCGAGTGGTTTATAAAGGGAAAGACAGACAGTTTCCCTCAGATGGACCTACTCTACCACAGTTCTTAGATCCACAGATGTCAGAGCTTCAATACACACACACACACACACACACACACACACACACACACACTCGAACACATCATCAATTCGACGTCGTAAACCACTTAAGTTTTCAAACATTTCAATGATTATCTTCGCTCATTTGTTTTTCTTGATGATCTGTTGATGTTCTCTTCTTTTTATTGCAAGTTTGTGGTCGTACCGTTATGTGTGCAGACCTTGCTGAGGGTATGACCGGTTGGCTCAGTGGTGGGTGGGTGGGTTGTGTCCTCAAACCATCACTCAAGCATGCTAACGCAGGGTGGAGGTGGAGGAGGAGGTGGAGGAGGAGAGGTTGTATCATTAGAAACCTGCAGGGATTCTTGCCACCGTAAGCGGTATATCGTGGGGTGTGCAGTGATGATGACCTTAACGGGACACACACACACACACACACACACACACACACACACACACACATATTTATATATATATATATATATATATATATATATATATATATATATATATATATATATATATATATGAGAGAGAGAGAGAGAGAGAGAGAGAGAGAGAGAGAGAGAGAGAGAGAGAGAGAGAGAGAGAGAGAGATCTAGAAGGCAAAGAAAGCACCCGGCACCATATGCCACTTGTGTCGTAAGCCGTGCCGTTCTGAGCCAATTGGCTCTGTGGTCAACACTCTCTCTCTCTCTCTCTCTCTCTCTCTCTCTCTCTCTCTCTCTCTCTCTCTCTCTCTCTCTCTCTCTCTCTCTCTCTTACCATGAGGATTCCGTCGCATTAAGAGCAGTCTACACTGACTGTGGTGTTCCTAGCGGTTGGTCCCCTGGTGATGACTAGGGAGATAACTCACTTATGATAATGACATTATCTTGATGTATATCTGATACTACGGATGATCAGGTTATGACATTAGCATGACGCCTTGCTTCTGTGTCCACCATTACAATCAATCCATATCTGTGTTCCAACGTTTGGTCAGAGCTATAACGCACTGGATCCAATGGCTATCTAAGCTACCTAAGCTATACAGCTATACTCTGCCTGTCGCTCACTTCGTATCCAGCCAAACTGCAGTCCTAGGTTCTTAATAAGACCAGCAGTGACTTGGCTTTGTCACTGCGTCTTTCACGTACAGATGCGCATGTCGCTATACGATCTTCACTTCTAATCCTGTCAGAGTTCAGCGATCAGTATTTGCGTGGGCTTGATTTAAAAAATTGGTGTTAGTGATGATTAAAAAAATAAAAAGACACATATCAGTTTTTTACTACCTATGCTCTAGTGTTACCGGTCTCCGCCTGTTTGAAGTTGCAACTCGAGTGAAACCCACCAAAACAAGGCTATACCGTTTGGGATTTAGTCTCGTCTTAAAAAACTTTTCGCTCGACATGAGTTCAACATATCCCTGCTTCTGGAAGTAGTTCAACCTTGAGCTGAAGGAGTCACATACGAGATCTTAGGTAACACCAAGACACTATATCAGAATTAGGTCCTTGGGTGATGATCAGTGAGTACTGTAAATACCACGTCTCTCCATTACCTGGGTCCAGCAGATCTTACACACGTATATGTATCAACTCCCCTTTCCCTTCGTTGTTGTTTCCATGACAATTTTGAACGCTAGCTTTCTGTACACATCACAACGCCTTGACTATGTATTAGAGCCGGGTATACAAGTGCTGTCTGTATCTATAAGAAGCGACTGCTGAAAGGGACTGGTCATACCACTTATGAGAAACCTTTTTGGAAAGCAGTCTCAATCTGCCTTGGACTATCACTGCCTCTTAGGAGAGATGTGATGTAGCAGTGAAAGAAGGAATGTCATACACTCAAGACCAAAGTGCAACGAAGGAAAAATAATATATATATATATATATATATATATATATATATATATATATATATATATATATATATATATATATATATATATATATATATATATGTATATATATGAAGGCGAATTTACAATTAAGTAGGAGCTCAGATAATTCTATTTAACATTAATTTTTCTATACATGCATCACTACATGTTTCACGGAGACAATCCGCTTCATCAAGTGCAAACATTTTATAAAGTTTTTAAATCCCAACACTACCACACAGGTTCTGTCTCTCCTGTGTGTAGTCGAGAATGGCACAGGAGAGACGGAATTTGTGTGGTTGGGTTGGAATTTAGAAAATATATGTATATATATATATATATATATATATATATATATATATATATATATATATATATATATATATATATACAAATATATATCAATATATTTGTATATATTCATGAGTATATGAGTGGATGGGCCATTCTTCATTTGTTTCCTGGTGCTACCTCGCTGATGCGGGAAACAGCTATTAAGTATAATAGAAAAATGAATATATATATATATGTGTGTTTTTGTGTGTGTGTGTGTCTGTATGTATACATATGTGTTTATGAGTGGATATGGCCTTTCTCCGTCTGTTTCCTGGTGCTACCTTGCTGACCCGGGAAACGGCAATCGTGTAAGATATATACATATATATATATATATATATATATATATATATATATATATATATATATATATATATATATATATATATATATATATATATATATATATATATATATATATATATATATATATATATATATATATATATATATATATATACATATATATATATATATATATATGTATATATATATGTTTGTGTGTGTGTACGTGCGTGTGCTTCATCTCATTAAGGCCTTTATATACGTATTTGGAACACTTTACTGCTCCTGATTCTGCAGTGTTATGTTAATATCGATTGTTTTCCTCCACCTGCGCCCACCTTCACTTCCCCTCTAGCCTCTTAATGCCTGGTCTGGTGGGTTTTATTATCATTTAGTGGCAATCGCATGCTTGGCTGACATTAATGAATTGCGTGCACACAGTATTCCTGTCTCGCTCCTTACATAATGCACTGTAAAAGCAATTATCTGCCGAGCTGGGCAAAAGGATCCGGAGCTGAGGAGTAAGATTTGTGTTAATGTTTGAAATTTTTTTTCCCCTCCTCTTTTTCATGCCAACCCGCCGCTCTCATCTGTCTCCTTAGCAGAAAGCTAACGTGACGGAGAACATCCACAATTTATTCTGTTCTTCATGAACCGTGGCGTTTATAAATCAAGGTAGTGGGTGGGTGGGGGCATATCATGTGTCGGGGAGGCCCCCGTAGTGTTTGGGGTCGGCCAACCTCATCTTCTCTGAACGCACGGCAGATTTTGCTTTCAACACCAGCCCTGAAAAGACTGGTCCTCTTCAGCGCCCAGCGTTGGGAGGACGAACTCAGATTTGGCCTTGACTGGTTTAATGTGTTTGTTTGCCACAGGTGAGAGAGAGAGAGAGAGAGAGAGAGAGAGAGAGAGAGAGAGAGAGAGAGAGAGAGAGAGAGAGAGAGAGAGAGAGAGAGAGAGAGAGAGAGAGAGAGAGAGAGAGAGAGAGAGAGAGCTTGAAGTTTTGGACACTGGTCTGAGGACTTTGGAGAGCAAGTGGGACGAGAGGATGAAGGAGGGCAGGAATGCAAAGGGTATCGAAGAGCAACGGGCCACTGGGTCCTCCTGGAAGCCTCTCTGTGGTTGGAGAAGGACGAGGAGGAGGAGGAGGAGGAGGAGGAAGAAGAGGAGGAGGAGGACAGTAACTCATACATCATTGTTGTACGAGGAGAGGGACACAGGTGATTCCAAAGAGGGGAATACTAATAATACCAAGTTCTCATATACGTAACTCAAAAAAAAAACAAAAAAAGGGAGTCGTATCGATCGTGTTTTCGAAGTGGAATATTCATCAAGGAATGAAGACTTGGGTAATTAGGTAGACGAGGAGGATTATAAATGAAGATACACACGGAGCTGGAGGTTCGATAATGGTGATAAATTCACTCTATAATGAGGGACTAAACATAATTACCCACTGACTAAACATGACCTGCGCTTGACATGCCCACAGCATCTATACCCCTGAGATTTACATAAGAACCAGACCAACAGCTCGTCACCTCTCTCTTAATGAACACGCCTGTCCACTTACCCCCCCTGGACTGCATCATCAGGTGATCACATTACTGGTGCAAAAAAAAAAATGGTAAAAAATTCGATGGATAGATAGAAAAAAAGAGGAGAGAGAGAGAGAGAGAGAGAGAGAGAGAGAGAGAGAGAGAGAGAGAGAGAGAGAGAGAGAGAGAGAGAGAGAGAGAGAGAGAGAGAGAGAGAGAGAGAGAGAGAGAGAGAGAGAGAGAGAGAGAGAGAGAGAGAGAGAGAGAGAGAGGCGAGGGAAGAGTTTTAACATCCAATCTCTATTTTTTCTTGCCATACCCCTAAAACATTCAATCATTTTTCGAAAATATTTCTTATAACTCCAGGAGGAAGTAGATATGGGAAGGGATATTTTCACAGAGTTTTCGTAGGTGAGTTATATAGTTCAAGACACATTAGAATCACGTATTCTGTAAAGGAAGGAAGGAAGGAACCAAGACACAGATGTAAGAAGGAAGGAAGGAACCAAGACACAGATGTAAGAAGGAAGGAAGGAACCAAGACACAGATGTAAGAAGGAAGGAAGGAACCAAGACACAGATGTAAGAAGGAAGGAAGGAACCGAGACACAGATGTAAGAAGGAAGGAAGGAACCAAGACACAGATGTAAGAAGGAAGGAAGGAACCAAGACACAGATGTAAGAAGGAAGGAAGGAACCGAGACCAAAGCCCCTAATATACAGGATGTAAGAAGACGATGTTGGTAACTACGAGGGTAAGCAGTCAAACCAGGGCAAGTCGACTTGGGTCAACAATAAAGTTCGGGAATATGTTGGGCAGTAAACACTATCTGGGCAGCGAGGAAGGAGTACTTTACCACAGTTCCCCCCCCCCCAACACCCCACTCCCTCTTGAGTCAGGCCTTATCTGCTGGCAGCAGGAGGCCCTGAGTGATATGGTGAACACAACAGGACTTAATTATCTTCCTCATGTTGTTGCGCTGTGGCCATCTGCAGTGCTCAGGGGCTCACGGGCGTACGTAAGCAACAGCGCGAAAGTTTATAATACCGTGGAGGGGTAATTGCAAATTCGGTTTTTATGGCCACCTTATAAAAATCTCCTGCGTACATGGAGCGCGGGGGAGCTTTACGGTTCGCCCTAATTTACCCGCATCATTCACAGGTTATCGAGGTCTCCTTGGATTAAGACACCACAAAAGATGGTTGAACATGAATTCTCTTGGTATCGGAGGTACGCACACCCGTCCAGATGACAGGCCATTGGTGAAATACAACTGATTGTAGGATGTGGTCGACTCTGGCGCACACAACAAGATTCGACAGCTCGTTGATCTGGTTGGACCTGACGATTGGCCAGGAGGTAATCGCCCATAAAATACCAAAGACTGTCTTGTTCCCGTACCACATCGGAAAAAAAGAGAGACTGTATTTACCCTTAACATAAGGAAACAATGGGTCTTGGGGTTTTGCTTTACGCCATCATTCACATCAGGTTTTGAGTGTTGATCGAGTGGATGCCATTAGCGACTTCAAGAAATCCAAAGCTGTTGGTCTGGTTTGCACCGATGCTCACGGCAGGGTCTGGTGAGGAGGAGGGAGGACTTAAAGAAACAGAACCTTAAAGAAAGACGAAGATACAGAAGTGGAATTTGTGCTGATGTGAACGATTTCCATAGAAACGTAGACTTTCAAGATGAATTGCAACATCTAGAAATTGTGGGTTAGTTGTGTATTCATGGAATGCAGGATGTTTGTGAGATTCACACTTAATTGAAAAACCTCAAAAGAGCAGATATACAAGAGAACATTAGGACACGAATTGACATATGGGATTTAAACGACTTAACCAGAATGATGCCAGAAACCGGTGTAAGAGATACCCTCACTAAGTGAAGGGAGAGGAAGTGGATTTCTACAGGGTTCAGCACTGGCGCCACTGCCTTTTCTAGTCATTATCATTGGCACACTTGAGGGACTCGGGATCATATCTAAGCATGTTTGTTGGTGAAGCCAAATCACGAGAAAGGTGAGGAGGGTGGGAAGGAGTGTAGACACTTGGAACATTGTCTGGATACGTTATTTTAGCAGCAATCAAACACATTTGTTGATAATGCGCATCCCTGATCGTTATAAACTTTTGAGTCTCCATAAGAAGCGAAGAGACAGACGACTACTCCTCAAATATAAGATCTTCGAATCTGAGGAAGATAAAAGATGTACTGCTCCCATCATTGTTAGTGCTGTCATGTATCAGTAGGACTCCTTTTTTTTATTGAGCTTTTGTATCCTCGACGTTGCACTCCATATAGGATCTGGGTGGGGTGGCCTCCTGGAGGTCCTCGACAATATCATATTCCTGTCTCTCTGTTGACGAAGATCAAGCCTTGTCAGAGTTAAAATTTTCACTCGTGGTAATACCACTTGGAAGGTATTATCATCGACCTGTGGGTTATCTGTGTGTGTGTGTGTGTGTGTGTGTGTGTGTGTTTGCACCAAGTTCTAGCGTTAACCAGTTGATGCCACCACCTCTTGCAGAGGAAAAGAAAAAAAAACTAGACCCTAAATGACTTTTGAAGATCCTTAGCCTCAGGGATAGAGTGTCACTCAGGCTATAACTCATAAACGTACGGATATAATAGGGACGAGAGATTGAGATTTTCTTCTTTAATTTCACTCGTATGAACTTCCCATTTCTTTGTACTATACGCGTTCGTAGATACAATTCCAGAATAGTAATATGGCTAGTCTCATGTAAAATTAACGTACTATTCTACGGCAGGTCTACTTTTTACGATATAATTCCTCAATTGTTTTTCGAGTTATGAAATTTGAGTTTATCGAAGGACGAATTTTCATGAAAAAAGAACCTTAGAGACTTCAATATATTTTCCATAGAGGGAAATATAATGATTGCCACCCTCCCTCCTCTCACAGTGGCATAAAATCCTTTGGATCCCAGACACAGGAATGATCAGCATTGTCAAGCATTTATTTAATCTCGGATATTGCCATGGATCCCTGGGTGTCAACACTGATACGAGTACAAATGGTGTTAAGGCTTCTTCCATATAGAAAAAAAAAGATGTAGGGAGTTCAACAGAAGGTTGTCGATTCCTTTACTGGTAAGTTCATCCGAAAGAACACCTTTGCTAGTGAGGGAAGGAGACTTATGGATGCATTCCAGTGTAGGAATCGTTCATGTTGTAATAGATGCCTTTATAGATGGTAACGATAAATCGTTACTATATCATTCTAATCTTTACACTTCATAAGGAGGCTTGTGTTCCATGTGTTACAACCTCATGAGGAGGCTTGTGTTCCATGTGTTACAACCTCATGAGGAGGCTTGTGTTCATGTGTTACAACCTCATGAGGAGGATTGCGTTCCATGTGTTACAACCTCATGAGGAGGCTTGTGTTCCATGTGTTACAACCTCATGAGGAGGATTGCGTTCCATGTGTTACAACCTCATGAGGAGGATTGCGTTTCATGGCGTTACAACTTCATGAGGAGGATTGCGTTTCATGTGTTACAACCTCATGAGGAGGATTGCGTTTCATGTGTTACAACTTACACCTTAACGTTCATTCTCCATATGCTGACGACGCTCCTGAAAGAGGAGGAGCCCGTGAGCCACTGCAGCTCCCCACTCTCGAGACCGTGGCATCCCGCAAGGCCTTACACTGGTTCCATATGAGTGAAGAGGTGACCACCAACTTCCACCCCACACAATATCTCGGTAGATCCTCCTCTGTGTAGCCGCCGGTAATGGAGGGTTCCCTGGTGTGTAATTTTGGTCGGAGTCAATGAGGTATTCAGTCGTTTAGGTATGTGTTTATTACCATGCATGATTTGTATGTAGACGTTTCGAATTGCCGCGTGACGTATGGGGTTAAGGCACACAATGGAGGTGAGCTGATGCTCCTGGTCTGAGTGCAAGGTTTGTCTTAAAGGTACCGAGAACACGATGTTTCGTGGGGAGGAGAGACTCCAATCAAGCAAGGATTTCTTTGACGAGACTATCCTTCCTTTCTCGTCAGCTGGGGATGTATGCAGCCTCGCCATAGGTGATTTTTTTTTACCTACGGTGTAGTCCCTGCTACTGGAAGTAGCGCAGTTTTAAACTGCAGGAATATTTAAAGACAATGAGATCCTAGGATATATTTTTTTTTTTTTAATTTTCCAAAAGAAGTAACAGAGAAGGGGGCCAGGTGAGGATATTCCCTCAAAGGCCCAGTTCTCTGTTCTTAACGCTACCTCGCTAACGCGGGAAATGGCGAATAGTTTGAAAGAAAGAAAGAAATTATATATCTGTCGTAAGATATGATATGATAAGGTGAATTTCTTTCATTTTACACAAGTGGATAGTCTCTTGTTCATTGCAAAAGAAAACATCTATGTAAAATAAAAACGCAAGTGTCCGAGTTAGCTGGAAGTGTGTCAGTAACTCACCTTTTTACACTCAGCATCTAGTCTCCTTAGGTAGCTTGTTACACCCATGTTCTAGATCTTCGTTTGCGAGAGGCCTTGTAAAACTCCCTCTCACGATTCATATCTCTGCTGGTAAAATATGTCCCAAAAGTTGCCCAGTTGCCCTTATGTTGTGTGTGTGTGTGTGTGTGTGTGTGTGTGTGTGTGTGTGTGTGTGTGTGTGTGTGTGTGTGTGTTGGTAGGTGGTTGGGTGAGGGGGATGTGTTGGGTGTCCCCTGATTTCATGATCTTGGGTTGGCCATGTTAACGTGTGGTCCTCATGAAAACGTAGTCTGCCATCATCTTAGAGACTGTGTTCTGATTCTCACACACCTTTGCGCCAGTACTCTGGTTGTGGCCGCCGTGAAACCTTCTAGTACTCCTCTCGATAACCCAATTTAAGTCTTCATCAGACACGTACCTCACTGGTAAGTCAGTAGCAGGCGTATTAAGCATCAAGCAGTAATGAATGCGACATTCATTGCTTTCCTTAACAATGAGAAGCAAGGCATTTTGGCTCAGGAAAATGAAGTAATAGGGTACGTTATGTTCTGGTAATGAAACAGTCATGGAACACTTATTAGGAAGTTATAAAACGATTATGAAACAACTGTAAAGTAGCCATAAAGCAATTACGGGTAATGGGGTATCTGTAAAGCAATTATGAACCACTTATGAGAAAATTATAAGCGGTATGAAACAGTCGTCAAGCCTTCAAAACACAGGTATGAAGCAGTCAGGAAAGAGAACTGAGACTCCACTACGAAGCGGATATGAACCATGAATCGAGCAATCATGGAGCAGTAATGAACCACCCATGAACCAGTTATAGAGAGGATGAAAAAAAAAGTTATCTTTCACACTCGTAAAGATCTGATGAAGGATCTATGATGAGGTGGTTTTGGGAGGTTGGGTGGGTGAGGTGGTTTTTGGAGGTGGGTGGGTGAGGTGGTTTTTGGAGGTGGGTGGGTGAGGTGGTTTTTGGAGGTGGGTGGGTGAGGGGAAGTCACCACACTCTATCTGCTTAACTTTACCTCCAAATCAACTCTGCATTCAACTTAGAAATGACCACATGAACTATATAATCTCCAAAGCAAAACCAAATGCATATCCGTGCTATAACACAGCACAGTCAGTTTGGCTTCAGCATAGACTAGGCAATGTTCAATGTCTATATTTGGTTCATAAGAACAACCCCAGATCCCGAATGGCATCCAGGATGAACCCAGACACAACGCTCACAACACAGGAACGCATCGAAAAGAGATGTTTTAGAATGATTCTAGGCAACCAGTATAATAGCTACGACAGAGGACGAAGTATCCTTAATACCACTAGGTTATAGGCAAGATGTTTCGTCATTATCATTATAATTACTCTGAATGAAAAACCACCATCAGGGACGAAAGGGATGATCGTCACGCTGAGGACATTCTTACTACGAAGCTGTGCACCATCACTTCCCTCCTACTGACTGGAGAGCAGGATAACAAATGCAAGAGTCCCATTTATAGTGTTCGTAAGAATATCGTATGATAAAGATAAAAAGAGGTCTCGAGGTTGCAATGAAATATTTCGAGAGCACCGATGCACAGTAGGTTGTAAATCAAGGATCATCTTCGATTAATCAGGTTCTCGTGAGATGTTAGGACTCCTTGTGGTATTAATCCTGGCGATTACGAGGTGGTAAGAAAAGAGATCAAAGAAGTGGGATATAAAAAGATGTTATGAAGCGGGTAGGGATGGGTCTTACCACGAGTGTGAAGAGGGGGGGATCACTTCTGACGAGGCTGTGTCCTCCTTAGTTCACGTGAGTGGTGTAATCTCACTGGAGGAAATGCTGGTACAAAAGAATCCATCTTACCCTGGTACTGATTGTAGCTCAGCCTTGAAGTTTCACAATCCTCTAGGTAGGAGATCATGGAGGTTATCGCCCTAGAACACCCTTTCACAATGGAGTCCTGTAGACTGTATGGCAATTATGTATAATGAGACAGCTCTTCTACGGTAATGAAGCAATTTGTATTTGTTTCGGTACTTGCTGTCAAAGAGACACACGAAAACCGTAATACATTACAATCTTAAAGTCTTGAAACAATCACGAACTACCCATTTTGAAGATCAGTCATTCAGGCAGTCGAATGAAAATGATCATGACATACATTAAAGTTAGCTGTCAGCTGCTACGAACCATCATCCTCAACCACAGGAGGAAGAAAGATGATAAATACGACGAGGCAGAACAGCACTCTGGTCGTCTCTGTGTCCACTCTCAAGGGGACGAGCGCCAGGCAACAACGCCTGCATGACACGTGGGAGACCACAACCGCATGTACCTCCTCCGTTTATGATTCATATGTAAAGAAATGTATGTAATTTTCTAATAAAGTCTGATTTATGTCCGGATGGCATGACGACTGAGTTACCAGCATGGTTCGGATGTCATAAAGTCACGCGTCTTTTTACAGCCACGTTCATGCCCCCTGGAGAGAACGGAGAAAAGGGACATAGAGAGAGAGAGAGAGAGAGAGAGAGAGAGAGAGAGAGAGAGAGAGAGAGAGAGAGAGAGAGAGAGAGAGAGAGAGAGAGAGAGAGAGAGAGAGAGAGAGAGAGAGAGAGACATCCGTCTTTCTAGACGGGGAGACGCGACTCTCCCATATCAGTACTTTAGACTGCAGCATTACATGGAGATCGTCACTACTACACCTTCAGTTAATGTACTTCCAAGGCAAAATTGACGCCTTCGAAACCAATGGTATTAAAACAGACACCCTAAGGTCAAATGTTGTGAAAGATAGTGAAGATACATTTTGACCTTACGCGTCAGGTTAAATGCATCTTCACTATTCTTCGGGTTAGAGTAATGAGGAGACAAGGAATAAAGACAGAAGAAAATAAGAATGGGAAGTGTAGGGAGTAAGGAGAGATAATGAACACCAACGCCTCTCGTATTTTGCTGAAGTGGGCAGAGAGATACATCTTGAGAAATATGCCCAAATATATTTCCACCTTCAATATCTAGCTGAAACTTAACAAGTTCACGAAAGTTTCAGCTGAGTCTCCCCTCTCGCTTTGCAGGTTTTCATGGATGGTTGCATCTTGGAGTCTTACATATGACACACCTACCTATAATAAGAAAATGATTTCCTAAGGTGTCATTATCTAGAACTATATGACTCAATATTGTGTTTTGATAATATGTATGCTTCATTACCCTCACCCCACTGTGTGTATTAGTGTTCCCCTAGTTTATGAAATAGGAATAATGACTCTATACTGATTTTGTCACGAATGTATATTTAACTGATGATATACTTTGCTGTTCAAACAGGCCACAAGCTAACGTGACAGTACAGAGCTTTTTGGCCCAGCCAGTGGTACACAATGCTACATGTGGTATGGGAGTAGATGGAAGCTCATGTACAAAGGAAAGGAGAAGAAGTTTAGTATTGCATGACTCAAGAAAAAAAAAGAAAGAAAAGACATTGAGAATCACTGCTATTGCAAAGAGTGCTGGACCAGCAATGTTAATTCTTCCAAGTAGGATTCGATGACAGCCACAGTAGAATAGTTTTGTTGATCAAGAAACCACATTCGTCATATCTCACTTCTATAAGGAAGTTACAGTACAAGTAAAAATCCTCGGGTCATTACGAAGGGAAATCTTTCGTATCTTTAAGTCTACTGAACTCTCGAGTCTAGAAGATCATTATGAACTTGGTATAAACATCTTAAAAAAATGTACTCAGGAAGTAACTTTTTGGGGGTGCATGGAGCACTATATATCATCACTATAAACTCCTCCTGCATTGGAGGAATACCTTTGTGTTACCCGTGGCTCACGGAACATCCATCACACTACGAGTTATGTATCGTAACCAGGTAAAGGAGAAGAGAGAGAGAGAGAGAGAGAGAGAGAGAGAGAGAGAGAGAGAGAGAGAGAGAGAGAGAGAGAGAGAGAGAGAGAGAGAGAGAGAGAGAGAGAGAGAGAGAGAGAGAGAGAGGGAGGGAGGAAGACATCCGTCTTTCCAGACATTATTTGCCCTTTGCATTGCAGTGGAACATGACTTAGCGAGTAGAGTCTTTCTGCACCGTGAGAGCTCATTTTCCCATAATCATTTTGAATTACGCTACAAATTGTTGTTGGCTTAGGTCTTCCCACGTTAGACCCTGGATGAAATACAGCCAAAAGTAGAAGAAGATAATTATATATTACTGTTGCATGAACTCATTTGAAAGTGTCGTTAAGGTACTCGTGTGGCAGTGCTTAAGAAGACAAGCTGAAGCAATTACGTGTATATGAATAAAATAATTATGTATATATATATATATATATATATATATATATATATATATATATATATATATATATATATGTATATATATATATATATCATCCCTGGGGATAGGGAAGAAAAAATACTTCCCACGTATTCCCTGCGTGTCGTAGAAGGCGACTAAAAGGGAAAGGAGCGGGGGGACTGGAAATCCTCCCCTCTCGTTTTTTTTTTTTAATTTTCCAAAAGAAGGGACAGAGAAGGGCGCCAGGTGAGGATTTCCCTCAAAGGTCCAGTCCTCTGTTCTTAACGCAACCTCGCTAATGCGGGAGATGGCGAATAGTATGAAAGAAAAGAAATATATATATATATATATATATATATATATATATATATATATATATATATATATATATATATATATATATATATATATCCCTGGAACAAACCATGTCATCATGCTGCTCCACGGGACATAATGACACCAACAACCACTACTTTACTTCCAGTAGCTTAGGCCTTTCATCTACGGCCATTTATGTGGGAGAATATAATGGAATGGGCGAACGTGGCCGCCATAGGGCATCCAGCCACCCTTCGCCATCCAGTGAACCTGGCAACTCATAAAACTACCCTCCACCCCCCCACACCAGACACCCACACCGTCCAGCCCACACTAGCTAGTCATGTCAGACGACTGTGCTGTCCATGAGTATACCAGCCAACTGATAAGAACACTCATGTCAGACAGCCGTACATGAGAAGTGATATTAGGTACTTATTATTAGCATTTTAGCAATGGTACTGAACTCTGTTCAAATCTTACTAGGGAAAACTAGGGAATGAATAAAGGCAGCATGTATGAATTATGTACATGTGTATGTATGTATATGTCTGTGTATGTATACATATGTATACGTTAAAATGTATAGGTATGTATACATGCGTGTATATGCATGTGTATGTGGGTGGGAGGGGCCATAATTTCGTCTGTTTCTTTGCGCTACCTCGCTAACGCTGGAGATAGCGACAAAGTATGATAAGAATAATATATATATATATATGTATATATATATATATATATATATATATATATATATATATATATATATATATATATATCAACGAAAAACACACTATAATTGATTGTACACACACACACTGTGATTAAGGCGATGTAGGGTCGAGCTCCAGCGAGACGGATACACCACTTGGAGAGAAATCACGTCTCGACAGAGTGCAGTGTTTGCCAGCTTTCACAGTCTATATTCACTACTCTGGATTTCTATTTTTTTCCCCTATCGCTGGCACGCTCTCCCCACCGAGGCGCTACAACTGTAATGTTGGCAACTTAGTGTGTCAGTAGAAACACTGGCATATATGTATACTTGTGTTCTTGGCTGAAATATGTCGTAGAATGTGAGTTCTCTACACAGGATGAAGGTCTTTCACAGTGCATGTGATGTATTCTCTATATAGCAGTGATGTGATGAGTTTGTAATATGTCGTCTGCATGCACCATGCTTCCTTCTCATGCCATTATCACTAGACCCTAGTCTACTCACTATTCAAGAAGTACCAGGCTTATGTATATATATATATATATATATATATATATATATATATATATATATATATATATATATATATATATATATATATATATATATATACATATATATATATATATATATATATATATATATATATATATATATATATATATATATATATATATATATATATATATATATATATATATATATATGTATATATATATGTATATATATGTGTATATATATATATATATATATATATATATATATATATATATATATATATATATATATATATATATATATATATATATATATATATATATATATATATATATACATATATATATATATATATATATATATATATATATATATATATATATATATATATATATATATATATATATATATATATATATATATATATATATATATAAATGCATATATATATACATATATATATATATATATATATATATATATATATATATATATATATATATATATATATATATATATATATATATATATATATATATATATATATATATATATATATATATATATATATATATATATACTTATACATATTGATTAAACAAGAAGAGTAAACCTTTATCTCAGTAGCAAAATTACTTCATCCTTGTTACATTACCCAACACCAGTCATTTCGACCAATACGGTATCACCTAATAAACTCAGATGCCATATGAGGGTAGGAGTGTATGGTGATACACATACCATACGCCTTATTCGGTGCCCCTCACCCATCCTTTGCTGACGCCTTTACATGAGGTGATCGTTTAAGTAATCTATTTCCCTAATGAATGATCATCTAACACTCTGTATGAAGCGGTTTAATATGTTCCAATCAGCTGTTAGTGGCCAGGTCGCGCCTGATGATAATTACTTTACATGGGGGTGTGGTACGGTTGAGCGGCGGGGGAGGTGTGTGTGTGTGTGTGATGACAAGGAGAGAGCAATAGGGGGAGGGAGTCGTGTGTGTTGCCAGATGACGAGGCCGAATGGCAGAAGAGGTAGAGGGAAGAGAGAGAAAATGGAGCATAGAGATAGATAGAGGGTGGAAGCAGAAGATAAGGATATGTGAGAATATACAAGCGTAGAGGGATCATGGACTTGTTGCGTTTGTGCAAGACTTAGAATTAGAAAAATATTCCGAGAAAATATAGGGGGAGAAAAATGAGGCTACACCAGGATCACACTAGAGGCTAGGTGAAATATTAATGCATAATGGGGTTGGATGGGTGGAAAGCAGAGCAATGAGAGATAAACGCCTTATTGGTGATAGCTGCCGGTGATGAGTGCACGATAGAATGATTATATAGAGTCATATAGGCGAGGGGCGCTAGTCTCGTGAGCGGAGGAATGGAGACCGAGTAATGTGATGATGAAAGCTTAAGGGAATATCAGGATGAGAATGAAAACAAACGATATTGGAGGGACGATAAGAGTGATGTGGGTCGAGTGGATGTCTTATAGGAACGATGTGGCGCTCTGAAGACAGGAGAACTGAAGAGCTCTACTTAAGGAAGTGAAACCCTGGAATGGCGATGTGTGTGACGAGCACTCAATACTGAACGTGCTAGTTAAATTCTAGTGCTCCAAGGAAAGCATTCGAGAGGTCATGGCACTTTAGGAAAAGGGTGTTGAAGGTAATGTAGCAGTCTGCGAGGGATGTTACACAGAACATGGCGGCTTGAACGAACTTTTGGAAGTACTGATCAGATCATGGCACTAGGTGAGGTGGGTGTGTCAGGGGTACCTGCCATGGCTGGGTGGGTGTTAGGAGAACGTATTACTGGTAGTTGCTGAGAGGGCAACATTGTGGATGGATAGGAGTGAAGTTGGACGCGGCACTGTGGCTAGGAGGGCCTTGGGGGAGGATTTTAGACATAAGGGATGGGGTGTTAGGAGGAAAAGGCGTTTAGATACTGACGAGTGAGGGATACATCGCTGACTGGAGGATCTGAGACGTGTGTCATCTGAGGACGAGATGCTTATGAGGAACTTGCGCCTGTATGAGGAGGTAATAGCACTGTGGCAAGGAGAATGGTGGATCGAAAGGCAACGGGAAACTTTTCTTTGAGTTCTGTTGGAGAAGAGTCACAGATATCTACCATATGATATGAGTTATCAGCTAAGAATCAAATCAGATCTTCATTTAAAAAAAAAAAAACTGTACTTGTAGACTCTGTCAATGCTACATTCAAGATAACAGTTTCTTTTGTAAAGTATTACACTCATTTCCCAAGTAGGATGGAAGATAATCAAATCCACTTTAAGAAAAAAAAAAAGGGGACTATGTAATTATCCCATGCTCCCAGCATTACCATCACAGTTACCTGAAATAAATATAACTAAGTGCTCATAAGTGACCATTCTCCAGCGAACAGCTTCACGTCAAGAATTCATCCCGGGACAAGACAGCCACTCTGGAGAGGCATTTCCCACTGGAATGCCAATCTGAACAGCCCAAATAACCATCATCGTCGAGGAATGAACCAATAAAGATGTACCACTGGAACGGGGGTGGCATAAAACCTTTTGTCTCCTCACCTGAACTGAGGCTGGTCAGGAGCAAACAGGGTCATTACACAGGCGCTTTGGATCACTCCGGCTGCTCCTCCACTGTCATTGGTGGCCAGACCGAAGCTCCTCTACACAAAGGTGTGGAAATGGCCCGATTGTTTCTATGATATTACTGCCTATTCGCCTTTTTTTTTATGTGGGGAGGAAGTTCTTGTGCAGGTATTATGGCGTTTTATTGTGTTATTGCCCTAAACAATCACTATAAACGCTGTCGAACAAAAGCTGGTCGTTTTTTGTCCCGTGACTGAAGGACAATGGGCCTGCATTGTAATGTAAATAGAGGAATATTTTTGTTTGCTTGGCTATGCATCTTAACGCACGGTAGGTAGCCCGACCGCCAACCAAAACTTCAAGGAACAGTATAGAACTATGTGATATTTACTTTTGAAAAAGGAAGGATATTTACTATACCGGAAGACTGATGATAAACAGTGACAAAAGAAGAAATGAATGCATGTATATATTTTTTTTCATACATATATATATATATATTCGCCATTTCCTGCGTTAGCGAGGTAGCGTTAAGAACAGAGGACTGAGCCTTTGAGAGAAATCCTCACTTGGCCTCCTTCTTTGTTTCTTTTTTTGGAAAATTAAAATCGAGAGGGGAGGATTCCTTCAAAAATACTCATTCTTACTCTCCGAGAATCTTCGCTCCCTACCCCACCATATGACCCATTTCGGCTTCCATGGTTCCATTCGCTGCCAACTCCACTCTAAGATATCTAAAACGCTTCACCTCCTTCAATTTTTCTCCATTCAGACTTACGTCCCAAACAACTTGTCCTAAAGCTAGCTGTTCCTAATGACTTTGCTTTTATTCACATTCACTCTTAACTTTCCCCTTTCACACACTCTTCCAAACTCAGCCGCCAACTTCTACAGTTTCTCATTCGAATCAGCCACCATTATTGTTTCACTGGCGAACAAGAACTGACTCATTTCCCAGGTCTTCTTATATCCCACAGACTGCATACTCGCTCCTTTCTCCAAGACCCTCTTCATTTACCTCAATTTCCACCCCATCCATAATCATATCAAACAACCATGGGGACATCATACATCCCACCGCTGACCAATCTTCACCTGGAACTATTCACTCTCCTCTCTTCCTACTCGTACACATGCCTTACACCTTTGATAAAAACTTCTTACTGCTTCTAGCAGCTTACCTCCCGCACCATATATTCTTAAGATCTTCCGAAAAGCATCTCTATCAGCCATATCATATGCTTTCTCCGGATCCAGTAGTGCCACATACAGATTCGTCTACTTCTCTAAGTATTTCTCACACACATATTTTTCAAAACAAACATCTGATCCACACATCCTTTACCTCTTTTGAAAAACCACGCCGCTCCTCCCTAAACTGATGCACTGTACATGCCTTCATTTTTTTTAATCAATATCCTCCCACACAACTTACCAGGTATACTCAACAAACTCTTAACTCTGTAGTTTGAATACTTACCTTGATCCCCTTTCCATTTATATAATGGCATTATACATGCATTCTGCCAATCCTCAGGCGCTTCACCATAATCCATACAAACAATGAATATCTTTACCAACCAATTAACACCAGCCACCCCCTTTTCTTAATGAAATAATTTGCAGTACCATCCACTCCACCCGCTTTGCAGCATTTCATCTTAGAAGGCTTTCACCACTTCTCTTTTCATCAATATATATATATATATATATATATATATATATATATATATATATATATATATATATATATATATATATATATATATATATATATATATATATATATATATAATATATAATATATATAATATATATATATAATATTTTTTTTTTTTTTTTTTTTTTTCTTTTCTTTCTTTCATACTATTCGCCATTTCCCGCATTAGCGAGGTAGCGTTAAGAACAGAGAACTGGGCCTCTGAGGGAATATCCTCACCTGGCCCCCTTCTCTGTTCCTTCTTTTGGAAAATCAAAGAAAAAAAAATATTCGTGCATGTAAACTTACTTATAATGGAATTAATTTTTCACTCCTGTTTAGGAGGCTGGTTAGTCTATCAACTGCTTGTAAATGGTTAAGGGTAAGTGTGTGGGTACTGAGGGTAGATGTATAATGATGGGCCCAGTATATGATCCAGAGGCTAGTTTTATGGTAAGGGACGAATGAATAGTGGAAGAAAGTAAATGGTGAGATTCTGTCAATGGTGTGGTGTCCCTGTTTGTAGAGAAGCAATCGTAGGATGATCAACAGAGCATGGGGTTACGAGCCGTGTACGATGTGTTGCTGAGGTGTAGGATGCGGGGTGGATCAGTGTATCTTGAATGTGCTGTTAATGACGTGGTGACAACCTATGGTTTAGAAGAATATAGCGAGACGCTTGTGAGTGGTGAAGGTCTGTTGTATGGTGACGGGCCACGAAATCATATGAAGGCTTTGTATAGTGAGAAGTTGCATAGGGAAGCGCCCAGGTTTAGTAAGAGGGCAAAGTTTTGTTCGTGATGATGAGGCATAGAGTAATGGAGAAGAAATTGCGTGACGGTGGTGAAAAACCATAATATGGTGGATGGTGTGTATGCAGTAATCAGGTGTATATGGCAAGAGAATATTGAATTGTGGAGGAGGGCAATGCAGTGAATGGTGAGGGGCGAGTAGGTAATGAGGAGCAAGTGAATGGTGAGGGTAAGGAAGCAAGTGTATGGTGAGAGGGCCAGTCAATGGCTAGAGATAATTTTAGGGCTTCTGTATCCAATGTGACAACCCCAGCAGCCTTCATGGTAGTAAATGTTTATAACCCGCTCCGTCTATTTCCGTGGATGTTCATGTTATCCATTTTCTACGGAGGAACCTGTCCATGACTACGTCATCTGTTACAATGGACCGGCCAGTGTACCAGAGATTTAAGAATCAATATCTAGAATGTTTGTCTCAGTATTTGCTGTTCATCATAGCCTAAGTAAAGTTACTCTGCGTCCTTACGGACTTGTGGGAGGTTGATTCAACTTCGCTCTGAATATTGTGTTAGACATTCCCCAGCAATGTGTTGATGTCTGTAGACAAAAACAGACTCCTTTCCGCCCATCTCAATAGCTTGGATTTCTTTCCCTCCAGATCTGGTTCGTTTCAACATTGCTTAGGTTTCACGAGATCATCTCTTTCATGTGTGCGTGTGCGTGCGCGCGCGCGTGTGTGTGTGTGTGTGTGTGTGTGTGTGTGTTTGTGTATGAAATACAGTGGTCAGTTGCGTCTTTGATATTCAGTCTTCGTTAATATCTTTACATCAACTTTCCGAACGCCATGCTTACTACATTTGCTCCTATCTCAAAGGACTTACAGTGTCAAAATGCGTAATATCTGATTAAGAAAAATATGAATAATACACACCGTCGAAAATTCTTCCTGATACAATGGATAATGACAAACACACCTAATTCATTCAAGTAAGGTTTATTTTACCATTAACAACAAAATCAACAACACACACAGATTTTAACAGCAAAAAAAAAAAAGTACTTAGTCTAAAATATCACAGTTCTGAGCAATGACAGAAACACCATTGTCATGACATATCCTTCTACGTCAGGTAACATTGTAATTCTAGGCAAACCTGACCTGTTCTGTTACAAGGTAATGTTTCTTAGAACCTCTTACATACAAATACTGCTTGATTAGGTTAGAGATAATATGAAGTGTTCTTTATGGACGTGACTATGAAGACTCCTGTCTTGCTTATATAATGGTTTTGTCTTGATACATATATATGTGTGTGTGTGTGTGGGTGTGTGTGTGTGTGTGTAAACAAAAGAGAGATTCGGCTTTGAATGAAGCCATCAAAAAGATAAAAATAACTAAAGCCTCATTACATATATAGTTATTAGAAATATCAGAAATATGTCTGCTATAATATATGTACACTTGGTATGATATAATTACAATATACAGAGTGCATATCAAATAAATAGATGGTGCATATGGACACTAGACGTGTGGATATATATATATATATATATATATATATATATATATATATATATATACATATATATATATATATATATATATATATATATATATATATATATATACATATATACATATATACATATATATATATATATATACATATATAAATATATATATATATATATATATATATATATATATATATATATATATATATATATACACACACACACACGCACACGATGAGCAAATCAGAAACAGGTCTCACGTATCCCTTTTGAGGAGTTCGGCCAGGGCGGTGATGTAGGTCTGCGCCATCTGTAACGTCTCGAACTTGGAGAGTTTCCTGTCGTTGCCGAGGGTCGGCACCACCTCCCGGAGTCTCTCAAAGGCGTCGTTCAGGCCGTTCATCCTCCTCCGTTCCCTGGCGTTGGCCTGGAGCCGTCGCTTCTTCTTTATTTCGCCATTCACGAACTTCGGCTGTCTCCTTCGTATCCTAAGGGGCTTGCGGTCGAAGATGGGGCCATGGGAGTGTAGGAGGGTGTCCGTGCGGATCTCCAGCTTGTGAGGTCCTGCAGGATGGCAAGCGGTGGGCTGCGCGGAGGCAGTGTTTTGATGGGCGCCGCCCGTGGCGCTGGGCCAGAAGTTCTCATAATTGACGGGTGCGAAGGAGTTAGCGTTGTCTTGAGGTGTCAGTCCTTGAAATTCAGGCGTCGGCTGATACGCTGGTCCTCCTATGCTGGTAGGGTCTTCTCCGGCGAAGTAGCTTCTGCTGCTGCCGTCGTTGTAGTAGCGTGGCGAGGCGAAGGCCCCCGCCCCCGGGCCGGAGAGGTCAGTGTAGACGGGCGTAGAAGAGCAGCCCACGTTGTGGGCGTAGTGGTGGTGGTGGTGCGTCGTCGTCGAGGCAGGGCTGGGCGGGGCCTCAGCGCTGGCCGGGCTGCCTGAGGGCGTCTCGCAACCGTCACTGTATGAATCCAGGTAGTCCCCCTGCCGTAGATCACTTCCTACTAACTCGTTGAAATCGTCGGCGCACAAGTCGCTAAACGACGCAGGGCTCGTCCACCTGTACACCCTCGTATCGAGAGCCATACTAACCACTTCCAGTTGACGCGAATCTATTGATATTTCTCTTTATTCCAGTCACTGTATATCGCCGTTGGGACAGGACTACCACAAGTGTCCCATGGTCTATAAACCCGTTTGACCAGGGTTCACACGGTGGCCGCGTGGCGGGTGTACACACACACACACACACACGCGCGCGCACACGCACACAGAGCGCTGGCGGGCAAGAGGTATGACGTACGCCCCAGGCTGCTGCTTCAGTGCTACTGAGTAGTAAGCTCCGGGAGGTCTGTCGACCGTGAGGGTGGACACCTTATTTTCCTAGAGATAGGCAAAGGCAGTTGCCATGTACGCTCAATATCAAAAAAAGATATATGTAATATAACCTTATTCTTTACTTACCTAAATACATTCTCACCTTGATCAACAACGTGTTGAAAGCTGTAGGGTAGTGTACCAATTCATTCCCCAGGTCAGATGACCGAGGAATGTGAAGGAAAAAAAGGAGAAAGAATGCGAAACGTGAATGAAATGGTACCGCCCACTACCTGGAGTCACGTGACTACCTCCGGCCAATGGCAGGAGAGCAAGTGACGTCACGTGTCGATTCATTTAAAAGGATTACTGTTTGTCTGGGCCCAGCTGATGGCGTTATGATGGCGTGCCATCCAAACTCAGTGTGGTGTACCAACGACGCATATTGCACGGTCCTATTCGTCTTCCTCACGACCCGACGCACGTTTTCTACTCGATGTCATTTTCGTTGCATAACGTCTCCCGTAATCATCCGGGAGCTTAATATGAAACGGTATTGGAGTAATGATATGCGAGGTGGGTTGTGTATTCTCACGGAAATATAAGAAGCCATACAAAGTATATTGGTAAAGATGACCTAATCTCACTCGAGCCAGTGTATTACTTTGTTCTGATTAATTCGTGCGTGTGTACAACTCCTAGTGTGATGAAACGCTCGATAAGGTCTTTGAGTTATAGTTCTCTCTCTCTCTCTCTCTCTCTTTCTCTCTCTCTCTCTCTCTCTCTCTCTCTCTCTCTCTCTCTCTCTCTCTCTCTCTCTCTCTCTCTCCTGTATTTCATGTGAGCTATCAAGATTTTTCTGTATTCCCAGTACGACTGCAGATCAATATATATATATATATATATATATATATATATATATATATATATATATATATATATATATATATATATATATATATATATATATATATATATATATCTTTCTTTTAAACTATTCGATATTTCCCGCATTAGCGAGGTAGCGTTAAGAACAGAGGACTAGGCCTGTTTTGGAATATCCTCACCTGGCCCCCTCTGTTCCTTCTTTTGGAAAAATAGATAGATAGATAGATAGATAGATAGATAGATGGATATATACATTTAAACCATATAATATACATATGATATTCAAAGCAGCATTTTTACCACTATTCACCTGGAATCGAACCCTGGACCATCTTCGTGTCAGCCTAACCCCCAGACCACGATGAGCTTAAATCACCATCTCCTCCGTCACCTTCCCATGATTCACAAGTCTCACTGAGGCGTCACGCATCCTTATGAGGTGGAAATACCACCTCTCACGCTTTAGACGAGGAAGGAAGGCCCTTTGATTGTCCCCCAGACGAGCAGTACGGTAGTGTGTCCATGTCGCAAGGATGCGTGACGCGTCAGCGAGATCTGTGATTTACGTAGTGGTCACGGAGGCGATGCTGCTTAAAAGCTCATCGTGGCTTGGGGGTTAGGCTACCTGGCTGACGAACAGATGGTTCGGGGTTCGATTCCTAGTGTAAAAATGTAATATATATATATATATATATATATATATATATATATATATATATATATATATATATATATATATATATATATATATATATATATATATATATATATATATATATATATATACATATATATATATATATATATATATATATATATATATATATATATATATTCCTATGAGTCCACCTGGAAAATGAAACACGATAAGTTCCCAAGTGCACTTTCGTGTAATATTCACATCCTCAGGGAAGACACAAGAGAGAAATATAAGACAGTTAATATACAAGGAAGAGACGGAAGGATAATCGCGCTTCAGCAGAAGCGCTAAGAGATTACTGAAACTTTATAATATACTACATGTGAAAACTCGTGCTGAAGTTTAACTTTCCTTGTATGAAACCAGCATGGAAAGTAGCCTAGATGCTGTGGTTACATTGGCCCGATAATTCGTCTCAGTCATACTTATGCAGAGAGAGAGAGAGAGAGAGAGAGAGAGAGAGAGAGAGAGAGAGAGAGAGAGAGAGAGAGAGAGAGCAGTTGATAGTCTGCAGAGCGTCTGCTACTTTCCCTTGTCATTATGTGTCCATCTTCATTTGCTTCCATCTGTTACGTGTAATGCACCGAAACCACAGCTCCCCTCTCCACATCCAGGCCCTACAGACATTCCATGTTTTATCCCGGACGCTTCACATGCCCTGGTCCAGACCACAGACAACACGTTGCCTCCTCGTATACTACTACATCGTGCCAGTTCATTCCATCCCGTGCATACCTTTCACCCTCCTGCATGTCAGGGCCGCGACCACTCAAAATATTCTTTTGTCTCCAGTTTGGTCTTCTTCTCCTCCTTGATCGCTCCGCTTCCAAAATACATATATCCTCTTTGTCATCCTCTCCTCACCCGTTCTCTCAATATGTCAAAGCTATTTCAGCACACCTTTTCCCACTCTCCTTATCCACACCCTCCTAAGCACCACACTTCTCCCTTAGCCTTTTATCATCTAGTTGATCATACCATCTAACACTACATGCTATTCATATATATTACAATAAAGATTAATCTAAACTCCTTAGGTGCTTATTGCCTCGACCCTTGAAGGCGAAGAAGGGGTAAAGGAAGAGGGAAAGACGAAATAAGGAAGAAAATCCCACACGTTGGCTGTCTGAGGATGGAAGTATCATAACGTGACTCTGGAGGGAGGGCAGTCTTGATAGGATGGTTTGATGGCTGCTCTACCGTGCCTACTTCGAACACTGACGCCATTGATGGCTGGCTGCCTTGACTTACTTACCTCGAACGCTGACGCCGTTGATGGCTGGCATTGTTACCTTACCTACCTCGGACGCTGATGCCGTTGATGGATGGCATTCTTGCCTTACCTGCCTCGGACGCTGATGCCGTTGATTGCTGGCTGCCTTACCGTGCCTACCTCGAACGCTGACGCCGTTGATTGCTGGCTGCACCACCGTGCCTACCTCGGCCGCTGATAGCGGGTGTACAGTAAAGAACTCTGCGGAGGACACACTCCATTCTTAGTCTGTTATTTTTGTGTGTGTGTGTGTGTGTGTGTGTGTGTGTGTGTGTGTGTGTGTGTGTGTGTGTGTGTGTGTGTGTGTGTGTGTATGTGTGTGTGTGTGTGTGTGTGTGTGTGTGTGTGTGTGTAGGAGGTAGAACGTAGTGCGTATACACAGGGTTAAGAGGCCATTCTGAATGGCCATTAAAAGGCCATTTATAAGGCACAAACGCAAGACACAAATGTTAATCGGAAACAGTAGTTTAAGACATACACACACACACACACACACACACACACACACACACACACACACACACACACACACACCCAGTAATACATTCTCTTTGGAGACAAATCACAAGAAAACGGATTAATAAGGCAAAATGAACAAAAACAACAACGAAGTAAAGATAATGGGAATCTCTACCATTCTGGGTGGGGCAGATGTCTTGCATTTGGGGAGGTGGGGGAGTGTGGTGGTTGCTGAGACCCAATGATAATGTTTCACTGTGGCAGATATACGAGTGTTGTTTTACTGGCTTCCTGTAATGCACATCTGCTACTTGTAGCTGTCGTAGTCTTATCCTTCTTGTTAAATCGAATGGCTGTCCACCACTAGGCAGTCGGTCATTTAGCCAGAATTTATGTCGTGCACTCTAGACATACCTATAATACGAAGGTAACTTTGCCATGTTGGTTCTGTTGCTGTCCGATCAACTGATGATTATCATTAAGAAACGTCTCGCGGGTTTGAAAGGCATTAAGCAACTGTAAATGCACGTATGAAATGAGCATATAAAGAAAAAAATATGAAAGAGGCACAGATATTTTTTAAGTTTGATCTCGTGAAGAAATGCTATACGTGTAAGTGGGAACTGACTATAAACGAGAATAGGAATGGGTAAAAAGAGGAATTGACTGGATTACTCCTGGAGTGAATGAATGGTCAATTGCAATGGGTTTCCATGGGGATATATACATGATCATGTGAAAGCTGAAAGCAACTCTTGTCCTTATGGGAATCAATGAAGATCAGAGCTGTTGAGGATGAAACTGGATATGGCAACAGATACAGTGGATGTATATTATAATTGCCGGAGGACCTCTCTTTCCAGGAGCTCCTGCATCTCCAAGCTGTGCTACTTCCAGTAGCAGGGAAATGATGGATTTCTTTGGAGTAAGGTGGGTTGGTTGACGTGACTTATCACTCGTAGTGTAACCACATGCAAGGTGAAGTCTAGTAACACCTTATAATGGGAGACATAGTAGTAAGCAAAGGAGAAGAAATGCTCTCAAGACTTCGATTTCTAAGGGAGGGAACCTTATGTCAATAGTGGGATTAGAATAGGGTCATTACATCCTTCCTTACTGAAACTGAAACGGAAGCTGAAACTAGAGAAAGCGAGGTTTCAGAAATGACCCACCTGACAGCAGGTGAAATCTATTGTGATGAAAACAAGTTGATGTTGTAAACAAGGTTCCATGTACCAGAATTTTATCCTGAGTCGCAATATATTGTCCTGGACATAAGCTTGGTAAAGAATGGCTATAATGAATATGTGTCAGAGGTGATGGCTGAGGTGGGAGTTAATGATGACAGTGAGAAAGAGGTAATATTTGGCAACATGGGTAACGCCTCCCTCTGTACCATGTTCCTGTTGCTAATTACGATCGTGCTCCTCCAATGCATCAATCTTTTTTTCAACCTTGGCAGATGTATGATGGTATTTGTCCTGATATATATGTGGCTTCTCTTTTATCCTCTTAATTCATACATTTCGTCGTCTACCTCTTCTTTTCTCCATAGGTGTTCATTATGAATAATTCTACAATCTTTTTTTTTACCAATGGGCAACCACGGGTCTCGGAGGCCCAGGTTCGACTCTTAGGAGCGCAAGTGGTAATATCCTTAAGGTTGATTTACATAAGAACATCACAAGACTGTGTGTTTTAGACTAGTAATGAACTTTTCTGTTGTACTGCGAATCACTGGAAATTGAACCTGGATAAGAAAGGGAGTTAAGCCCAAATGAGCATGATGGATTGATGAGTTACTGTGGGAGAAACCATTCTCAAAAGAATAGATACCACGAGGATTGCTGGAGTTTAGAAAGGAGATCAAGGCGATGTGATGAAGTCAAGACTGGTTTATGAAGTTTGCTTGGATACTCGGAGAGAATAGACCTAAAATGACGGAGAGAGTCGATTGAATAAGGTTATTTAGAGTATGAAAGTAGAGCAATGATATGATACCATTATTACGAAGCTTCAAACCTGGGATTGCCTACTGAGGACTATAGATAATGAAACTATCGCGAGAAAACAAAAGAGCAAATATTTTTTTCCGGTGATCGACTCCGAGAGAGAGGTATTCAGTCCCTAAGTGTACATCACAGCAATCCTTCACTGTCCTGAACAATGGTGGATAAACCAAGCTCGTGTCCCATGAAAAGAAAGGACCTGAGTATTGACAGGACGAATAACACAATAGCATCGAATTCACTCCCAGATGATGCTCCTCCATCACTTGTCGCTGTGCGATCCCCTTTTTGTTGTCTCTATTACTCTTGAGACTGCCCATCTCATCTATACTTCCATGCTTTGTTGTACATAATCTACCTGGTTTCTAACACACACACACACACACACACACACACACACACACACACACATATATATATATATATATATATATATATATATATATAGTGTCCCATTACAGTTATTTTCATATTTATGGACAGAAACGGATATCGGCGCGCGGGTTGGCTAGCTACTGGAGGAATTAGAACAAGACCTGATAAACTGTAGGTTTGACAAGTACCTCATAGGTGTCTGGGAGTGACCTGACCCACCTCCTTCACACGGGTCAGCGAGATGGATCCACCGTCAAGCTCTGTAATTGACCAATCGCTCCTGACTGTAATGGGTCACTTCCTCAATAACGTATAATTCACAAGCTAACACAACAACAAAAAAAAATAAGTAAGATAGGGTATTCACAACTTGAATTATACTGCTATTCAATCACATATCTTCATGAAGTAATGAAGAGTATATGTTGAATATTCACTTTCATTTTAGCATACGTTTTAGGTTTCTCGAGACGAGGGAAAGACTGCGAGAGTTGAGAGATAATTAGAGAAAGCTAAGATGTGCTACAGGGTAAGTAGGTGGGCAGACAGGCAGCCTTGGGTTAGTACCTTTTTGCTCTCCTGACACCACCGGCCTACCCTCATCCTCTGGCCACACTAGGGGATAATCCCCTTGCCAAGATGAAACAAGAGGTCGAAAATCCTAAACTCACAAATGGGGGTTTAACCGGCCATAAACCACGAGACAAATGACGATACGAACCCCTTTATTGGAATACATCTCCTGTGGATGTTCGACACAGGGACGATTATAAACGACACAGAGACACTTATAAGCGACACAGGGACACTTATGAATCGACACAGAGACACTTATAAACGATACAAACACTTATAAAACCTTTCTACCCTTCCGAGCTCTCCATAGGTTCATTGTCATAGATTTGTACTCTTCTTTCGTGAGCTAACAAAGGAGGAGGAAGTCACGACACAGACACAGACACACAGACACACACACACACACACACACACACACACACACACA
>NC_092246.1:10544564-10574564 GCF_036320965.1 Panulirus ornatus
CTCAACAAACTTATACCTCTGTAATTTGAGCACTCACTCTAATCCCTTTTGCCTTTGTACAATGGCACTATGCAAGCATTCCGCCAGTCCTCAGGCACCTCACCATGAGTCATACATACATTATATAACCTTACCAACCAGTCAACAATACAGTCACCCCCTTTTTTAATAAATTCCACTGCAATACCATCCAATATATATATATATATATATATATATATATATATATATATATATATATATATATATATATATATATATATATATATATATATATATATATCCCCATGAACGTCACAGGAATGTGAAAGCAATGCTCTAGCGACAAGGACATCGGTGACGGAGGAACCCACACTAGGGTGGTAATCCAAGACAGGCGTCTTAATTCTAATTACTTTCGGTCTCCACTCTCAGGCTGTGGGCCTGACGTCCTCCTGGCTTGACTGATGTCGTTTTAAGGTTTGGAGGATTGTTGTCTCCTTAGCCCAGGGTGCCAATGCATCGCCAGGGTCCCCAAGGGGCCAGTCAGACACCAGGCTCACCTTATTCACCTCGATCAGCTGTACACATTTAAGACGAAGTAATACCTTTGAAAATCTTGCTCAGCTGAGAACAGGTTTCTCAATGTGACAGTTCAACATCACTTTATGTAAACCTTTTCACTTACCAAGAAAATCATAGACGCAGATCTAGGAATATTTTCTCTATTCTATTATCATCAGAGGCCATCAACATCTGTGTGCAAATATATATGATGATAAGGAGACAACACTAAAGCGTTTATGATGTACGATACGGCATCTCACTAGCCAGCAATTACAGTGGGAGGAGATTTGAAGCGAAAGAAGTGGAAGAATTGGTAAATCTGTTCATGTCCTAAAATTGATGCTAAGTGAAAGAAATCCTGTCGCCGGTCTCATGGTTGTCTTAGAAATCGCAACCAAAGGAAAAAAATGAGGAACATTTGATTTCCTCTTAAGATGCACCATGGTTGAAGAGAATGTCGTAACGTCAGAATATCTCTCAAATGAAACTTCATCTCTCTAAAGAGAGACGTCAGAAATATGAGGAACTAAACTACATAACGTTATGGGAAGTCCTTATAGCACAATCTGATGATGGAATTCCATTTTTGAGCGCCTACATCCTGATGGCACGTCTCGCAAACGTTTTCAAACCTTTGGACGATGCATTTGGTGCGTCTCGCACAAACGTTTTCAGACATCTGTACGATGCATTCGCTGAAACAGCTGGTGCAATGCGTTTAAGGATACAGCACAAATATTCCCATCAAGCATAAAAGTCAGGAGAACTAGGTTTAGGAGATCTTCCCCACCACAATATATTGTCAGAAACGGATTCATGTGGCGTTTTATAGGTCCACAGTACATCTCGAAAGAAAGAAAAAAAAAATAGCCCTGAATTTGCGATGCATGGGCCAGAGGGGGCGACACACCTGGATGAAGAGAAGCTACGGAAATGTGTGTTGTCATCTGATGCAACAAGAGGCAAACTAATTGGCATCCTATCAGCCCAGTAAACATCAACGTGAGGTAGAATTACGGTTTCCAAATGTACTTATCTAAGCTGGGTCGGATAAGGTATTGACAGGTCCAAAGCCATTAAAACCTCTTATAACCTAACTAAAGTTACGTGAAGTGATGGGGGGTAATTGGCTCAAGACCATTAAAGTATTATCTTCGTCAACGTATTGTTACCCCACCCACCCTTCTCTCCAGAGGTGAGGGTATATACATATATATATATATATATATATATATATATATATATATATATATATATATATATATATATATATATATATATATATATATATATATACGGGACAAGAATCAAATACTTGTTTAATCACGTTAAAAACTTTGATCATTGTACTAACTGGAATAACGCCATCTCATTATTAAGTCTAACTCTATCACCACGAAAAATATCACTGAATCTTCTATTATTGAATACACAAAGAATTATAATCTCAATATTTGTGACGGTCTATACAAATTGGATAACTTTATTTTTGATAAAATTTGTAAATTAATAAGTTTATGATACGCTCGTTGTCTGTCTTGGACAATGGCATGTTTACCAAATGGCCTCCTAGCTACGTCTCTTCGTTGTATATCAACTGACTGTTATATTTCTCTCTTGTGTGTCCCCTGATAATGTGATTATTGCACGAAAGTGCACTTGGGAATTCACAGGTTTTCATCTCATTGATCACTGAGTATATCATGATGTATGAATATACCATGATTTGAGATCAACTTGCATATATCATTGAGCATTGAGGATATCATGTGACTGCCTTTTACGGTCACCTGTTTCCCTTACTGTCTTCTCATCGATTCTGACATACACTAGGTCACATCACTAACGCGTAGGGGTGTGTCTGGTGCGTGGTCTGTACCTCTGATGATGTCCATATGCAAGGTTAAGACTGTGAGTATCCCTTATAGTAATATGAGCCAAGGCTTCGTCAGCTCATGTGATAACACTAAAGAAAAAAGAATGTAGAGTAATACACCCGACACTCGTTCTGATGTAGCCATTAAGTTTGAACATTTAAAAGTGTTATCAGATAATATCTACGTTATCATACACCTTATTTCCATTAAACATGGAATTCAGCATCGATCTGTGTTGTCCTTAAGAATTTAATTAAGATGATAACATAGCCAAACAATTGGTAATGACTGGGCTTATATTCTTTTTTTACTGTTAAACAGATCTGTTCAAGAAGAATGGATTTCCTGTTAGATTCTACTAAACAGCATCGTATTGACGAATCAAGCACAGAAGTAAAGACTAATACAAGACTGAAAGAGGGCGATAATTCTAAGACTGAAGAGGGCGATGATTCTAAGACTGAAGAGGTCGACTTTTCTAATACCATCAGGGAGCCCGATCTTTCTAAGATTTTAAGAAACCGATACACCTAGGACTGTAAGAGGCCGATACTTCTAAGGCTGTAAGAGGCCGATACTTCTAAGACTGTAGGGGACCGATACGTCTAAGACTGTAGGGGACCGATACTTCTAAGACTGCATGAGGCCGATACTTCTAAGACTGTAGGGTACCGATACTTCTAAGACTATAGGGGACCGATACTTCTAAGACTGTAAGAGGCCCATACTTCTAAGATTGGGACCGATACTTCTAAGACTGTAGGGGACCGATACTTCTAAGACTGTAGGGGACCGATACTCCTAAGACTGTAAGAGGCCAATACTTCTAAAAGTGTAAAAGACCGATACTCCTAAAACTATAAGAGACCGATACTTCTCAGCCGATAGTCGACCGATACTTTTAAGACAATTGAAAGGGGCCGATACTTATAGATTGTAAGATTAGACTAATACTTCTCAAACTACCAGAGGCCAATGCTCCTAAGACTGCACTAGGCTAATATTTCTAAAGTTTCACAGTTTTCTATTCATATTTCCACAATACACCTGTGACACCTCACCGGGAATGAGACTTGAAATAAAAAGTATATAACACATTGAATAAGTTGAGAGTGACGTTCCACACTTTTGTCTCGTATAGTGTGGGGAAATCACCCATGGCTCTACTGAGAACCGAAGAAGCGTCGTATCAACTTCTCAGAAATATAAGGTCTTCCTTATTGCCTGGATTCAGTTCTGGTGTGACTTGGTCATCACGAATTACGACTCATTTTTATTTTTCCACACCAGCGCAATTCCAAGTATCCTTATTTTCTTTGCTGACGGTCTGGTATTTGATCTCAATTCGACTCAAGTGTTAGTACATACCTGTTTTTCAGTGTTATGACGCGGTTCGTGAGGTACTATAGGCTTCTCGTTAATCTACAGGTCACCGTGAGGTAAAGATTATGGTATGTGAATCTAGCGTATGTGAGGGAGTGGCTCTGAGGATTCGGTGGCATCCTAGCTTCGTCTCTTCGATGTATATCAACTGACTGTTATATTTCTCTCTTGTGTCTCCCCTGATGATGTGATTATTACACGAAAGTGCACTTGGGAACTTATCGTGTTTCATTTTCTCCGTGGACTCATAGGAATATCTTGATCACGCGCAAAATTGTGATCCTTTCCAATATATATATATATATATATATATATATATATATATATATATATATATATATATATATATATATATATATATATATATATTGAGACTAATTTTTCTAACTAGGTGAAGGTCAGCACCCGCCTTAATGTACCTTAGGCTATCCTGGATTGATATTCCTTCTTTACTCTTCCAGGCTGCCACTTCATTTTAGGAATCTCGCTTTTAGGAGCTGTATATCTTCCACCTTTGCTTGAAGAGGATTGGTTCTTACTTTTCTGACTAGGAGAAAACCCGAATGCTCGTTGGAAGCAAGAAAATGTGAGTACACATGAGATATCCAGGTAGAGTGGGCGCTCAGAATGTACGATCAGGTGGGTGCATCCTACAACACTTCATCAGTGCCTCTCCTCATTTGGGAGATCAGAATCTAATAAACCCAAAACATGGACGCTAGAATCCCTCAGAAACCTTGCCAATTCAATGCCCAGACGTCTGCAGATGGTAATCAACGATAAGGGAGAGATGAGAAGGTAATAAAATGTAAGTGTGTCATCGTCTTTAAATATGTATAAGGACGCAGACAAGGTTTCTTGCCGACGCTGAATACATTCAGAACCTGAAGAACAGTGAAAAGAGAGGCAATATCATGTCACACAGAAGGGGATGGTTGAAGATAGGTGATAGCAGGAGAGTCAATAAGGCGAAAGACTTTTGATTCTACGCTGGTTAAGAAGGAGATGGAAGTGGCGCTACTCCATTTTTGCGAGCTGTGCTCCATACGGTGTTTCTAAGGTGATTAGTGTTTCTGTATTATGGGTAGAGAGTTTTACACTCGTGCTGCCCCGTCCATTAACTTTGTATATATGTATCTTGTATTTACTCCCATGTATGTATGCGCGCGCGCGCGCACACACACACACACACACACACACACACACACACACACACACACACACACACACATAAACCTTATCCCATGCCAGATACCAATTTTATCGACCAGCTCCCAAGGGAAGATGAACACCTGGGTGGACTATGGACCGACTGCTGCCTCGACCAGGAATCGAACGTATGTGGTTTGATCCAAGGTGGCCTGTGCATGCGTGACGGTCATTGACACTAACATTGTGTGTGTGTGTGTGTGTGTGTGTGTGTGTGTGTAATTTCCATGGATATTTACTGCTGGCATTTCGTACATGGCCGTACGTCATACTCTTACTCAACCTTGCGAGCACTTTAAGATGCACATGATATTTCCAGAGGCTTGGGACTTGACTGGTCTGCAATGGTCTGTATGCAGCAGGTGACCGTGTCTAACATGAGGCAAGCGAAGCTTGAGGACACCTGCTCGATCCTCGGGCAACGAAACTGACGTTCAAGGGATACCGCGGCTGGTCGTTCACGATAACCGCAGTTGCTTAGCTGTAGAGCCAGACTTTATATAATACATTATATCTTTGTTGTTAGCCCATTCCAAAGGAAATAATATATATTAATCTCTCTCTCTCTCTCTCTCTCTCTCTCTCTCTCTCTCTCTCTCTCTCTCTCTCTCTCTCTCTCTCTATAAATATATATATATATATATATATATATATATATATATATATATATATATATATATATATATGCAGAATGGAAAAAGGTGAGAGCAATGGACGTAAGGGGAGTGGGGGAGGAATGGAATGTATTTAGGGAAGCAGTGATGGCTTGCGCAAAAGATGCTTGTGGCATGAGAAATGTGTGAGGTGGGCTAGTTAGATAGGGTAGTGAGTGGTGTGATGAAGAAGTAAGATTGTTAGTGAAAGAGAAGAGAAAAGAATTTGGACGATTTTGCAGGGAAATAGTGCAAATGACTGGGAGATGTATAAGAGAAAGAGGCAGGAGGTCAAGAGAAAGGTGCAAGAAGTGAAAAAGAGGACATATATATATATATATATATATATATATATATATATATATATATATATATATATATATATATATTCCTATGAGTCCGCGGGGAAAATGAAACACGATAAATTCCCAAGTGCACTTTCGTATGATGATCACATCATCAGGTCAGATACAAGAGAGAAATATTACAATCAGTTGATTACATCGAAGAGACGAAGCTAGGACGCCATTTGGTAAACATGTGATTGTCCAAGACAGACAACGAGCGTTCATAAACTTATCATTTTACAAATATTATCAACAATAAAGTTACCTAATTTGTATAGACCATCACTAATATTAAGATTATAATTCTTTGTTTATTAATAATAGAAGATCCAATGATATTTCTCGTGGTACTGGAGCTAGAGTTGATAACTGAGATGGCATTACTCCAGTCAGTACAATGATCATAGTTTTTAACGTGATTAAACGAGGCGTTTGATTCTTGTCCCGTTCTTATACTATATTTATGTTGCTTAAGTCTAACAGAAAGATCCTTACTAGTCTGACCAACATAAAATTTATCACAATTTCCACATGGCACTTTATAGATGCATCAATGGGAGGCTTGGGCTCAACTCTATAAAATGATTTCTTTGCTAACTTCAGGGATTTATCAATGAAAGATCTAGGGTACTTTAAAGTACCCTAGATCTTTCATTGATAAATGAAACTTAAGGGATTTAAAGCATCAAATATCTGAGGGATGAGAGTGGCATCTGGTGGCGAAAGCTTCGTTGTACTGCTGTTGAAGTTTATAGTTTCTGGTCCATTGGTTAACACATCGTTAGAAACCTTGGCCATCTTCAGGATGATCCTTTTTTTCCTTTTCTTAAGGTTGTAACCTTTTGCGTTCGTCCGCCCACAACATATTACCCAAGATAAGAGTCAGGTATTTCTCGTCCGTGCAGATACGTCCTTGATGATAAGATTTGAGAAGTCATAAACCACCAGATGGGAATGCAAGAAGGTTCGACCCCGTTGTGATACCATACTGGCCAGAATGGGAACGAATATGAGTCATCGAGACATTTCTTTTTCTAAGACACTGGCGACCCATTTCTTCGGAGTTCATTTCCATGTGAGAAATATGCTTTCGACTATCCACTACGACACACTGACTGGTCTCCAGGGAGTTGGAGGGGCTGAGAGTTCCTGATCCGTTCGACGTGCATTCGCTTCAACACAACAGCTTGTTGAATAATGGAAAAGGATGCATTGCCTCTGGTCACATTATTCCGTCTGAGATTTTTAATACCGATGCTCCTTTTGAGTTCGTGGCGTTGTGCTAACGCAAGAAACCCTCCAGCACTTACAGTAAATAATTTTTTTGTTGTAAATCTACACTTATTTACACTTCGTCTGTTAGAATCCTCAGTGATTCACGTCATCAACATTCGGTATATGACTTAAGTCATCACTGAGTCAGATGTAATGAATATAGTCACTGCTGTTGTTTATCAACATTCGGTATATGACTTAAGTCATCACTGAGTCAGATGTAATGAATCTAGTCACTGCTGTTGTTTATCAACATTCGGTATATGACTTAAGTCATCACTGAGTCAGATGTAATGAATCTAGTCACTGCTGTTGTTTATCAACATTCGGTATATGACTTAAGTCATCACTGAGTCATATGTAATGAATCTAGTCACTGCTGTTGTTTCTAGAGCGTCGATTCTCTCAGTCATCACTGCGAGGATTCAACCTTGGTTATCACTGGCGGAGGTTCTGATCACCAGACAGAAAGGTGTTGACTCCAAGACATCATTGGCTGTTGACTGATCATTGTTTCCAGGACAACCAGTTCGAATATCATCACAGTTGTTGGGGTAAAAATTCTGAGGATTGATCAGTCGTACAATGAGATGATTCTGAGTCAGAATTATGTTCTTGGTGAAGGCTTTTATGTCTAACTCATCTCAGAGATTAATAATTGAATCATTATTACGTTTAAGTTGATTATCATTTGAATCATCTCCAGTCTCAAGAACAAGATTCTTCAGATATCTGCTCTCTCAACCATACTCTTTTTATTACCACACTTCTCTCTTATCCTTTCATTACTTACTCGATCAAACGCCTTACACCACATATTGTCCTCAAACATCTCATTTCCAGCACATCTACCCTCCTTCGCACAACTCTATCTATAGCCCACGCCTCGCAACAATATAACATTGTTGGAACCACTATTCCTTAAAACATACCCATTTTTACTTTCCAAAAAAACGTTCTCGACTTCCACACATTCTTCAGCGTTGTCAGAACTTTCGCATCCTCCCCCACCCTATGATTCACTTCCGCTTCCATGGTTGCATCTGCTGCCAAATCCACTCCCAGATATCTAAAACACTTCACTTCCTCCAGTTTTTCTCCACTCAGACTGGCCTCCCAATTGACTTGTCCCTTAACCCTACTGTACCTAATAACTTTGCTCTTATTCACATTTACACTCAGCTATCTTCTTTCACATACTTTACCAAACTCATTCACCAGCTTCTGCAGTTTCTCAGACGAATCAGCCACCAGCGCTATATCATTAGCGAACAACAACTGAAGGGAGGGAACGAGGAGAAGTGGGAGACCAAATTGGAGGTGGAAAGATGGAATGAAAAAGATTTTGAGTGATCGTGGCCTGAACATGCAGGAGGGTGAAAGGCGTGCAAGGAATAAAGTGAATTGGAACGATGCGGTATACCCGGGCCGACGTGCTGTCAATGGATTGAACGAGGGCATGTGAAGCGTCTGGGGTAAACGATGGAAATTTCTGTGGGGCCTGGATGTGGAGTGGGAGCTGTGGTTTCGGGCATTATACATGACAGCTAGAGACTGAGTGTGAACGATTGTGGCCTTTTTTTGTGTTTTCCTAGCGCTACCTCGCGCACATGCAGGGGGGAGGGGGTTTTCATTTCATGTGTGGCAGGGTGGCGACGGGAATGAATAAGGGCAGACAGTATGAATTATGTACATGTGTATATATGTATATGTCTGTGTATATATATATATATATATGTATACGTTGAGATGTATAGATATGCATATGTGCGAGTGTGGACGTGTATGTATATACATGTGTATGTGGGTGGGTTGGGCCATTCTATCGTCTGTTTCCCTGTGCTACCTCGCCAACGCGGGAGACAGCGACAAAGTATAATATATATATATATATATATATATATATATATATATATATATATATATATATATATATATATATATATATATATATATATATATATATATATATATATCAAACACAAGGAAAATATCCCACCTTGCTTGTTTACAAGGGTCTCCAGTTTTACTTTATGTCTGGCATCAGTTATAGTTATTCTTGCGAAGTGGAATCTACACCTTGAGATACAGAACTTAAGAGAGTCCCATTTTTTTCTACAACTGCCGCATAAACCATCAAGATATTTCTGGCCGGTGCTTCTACAGTGCTTAGTCAAGTCGAATGTTCCCTCCAACATGTCATGTTATCTGATCTGCGATATAACTTCTTTCTTTTTTTTTTTTTTTAACTCGTTCGTGAACAAGACCAGTATCTAGGCCTTGGGACCGCCAAACCTGCCTAGGCACGTCCTCATTCGTTGTGTTTGGAGGCCAAGCAAATAGAGAAAATGTCTGTTTTTCCTGTAGGAGTCCAGGGCAGCGAGCCAACACGCCACTGCCTTTTGCTATACATTCACACGCAAAATCTGTGCACTCTACATCTTGCGAGATGTGGTGATTGTGCCTCTATGCAGGTTGCACCATTCAGAGAATCTGTCACCTCCCAAAAAAGAAAAGAAAAAAAAAATTCTGCATCGAAACTCTGGTGCATTTTCCACTCCTGTCGTGCCTGTGGCGTTTGCTGTAAGTTCAAGTCAACTTGGGCAACATTGATTACAGTTTCTGTAAGGCTTCAGCCAGATGACTATCAATCTTGTAACCAAGATCAATGCTAAGTTACAGGGTAGAAAATTCATGGGAGTGAGTCGACATTCCCATATATCGAACACTTGTCAGATGTTATGATAATTCGTCCAAAACGTTTCAGGGAAAACTTTTATGTTATTTGTTCATCGTCGCCGAATATAAACGTGCCATGAAAAAACGTAGTCATCCAACTGTTCGAGTAGAACTAATGTTCTTGGGTTACCCCCAGGAAGGCTTCGTGTTCTGGGGACCTTACGTGAAGACACACACTGGCTGCATAACTCGTCCCGAGTGCCATTCTGCCACCCTGATTCAGTATCGTGTTGAACTGCTTGATGTTCTTGCATAAGTCAGCATGCCCACTTCGGGTCAAAGCTTCCAGTAGAGATGTGAATATAAAGGTTTACCATAACCCAGGAGAGACGCGCTCTGAACCATAGTGAGACAAGCTTGTTCGATCAATTACTTTCCTCTGCTCTCGACATTGTCTCCAACCAGACCTAAGTGCATCCTCAAAAACAAGAGTGTTCTGAAGGCTTTTTTATAAGACGTTGATAATATCTTTCCTACATTCTTCAGGATTACATACAGTTGTCTATGTCAGGTTCAAGAATGCAGACGCAGTACTCTCTCTCAGCAACGATTGTCACCTCACAAACACGAGGGTTGTGTGGTAAGGATTTCAAACCATCAGTGGTGTGTGTTTTTTTTTTTTAGCTAATGCGCTTTGAAAGGAAGAAGTAGACGTAAGAATACCTCAACCAAATCTCAGAGAATTCCCTTCTATGTTAAATTTCCAGACAGCTAGAGGGATATACATCAATACGCCATAGTCTAAGCCAGGTACCCAAATTATCGACCAACTCCTAGGAAAGGATGAACAGTTAGATTGACTGTGCACCGATTACCTCAACCAGGATTCGAACCTAACCGCCAGACCCTGAGCGGCCCGTGAATGCGTCATAGTCGACATCACCAGCCGCAACACCACAGAGGTTCATAGGATGAATAATCTATACACTGCACCAGTGACATAGGATGAATAATCTATACACTGCACTAGTGACATGACGCTGTCCATTGATTATTTATGTCACGTTGTTTCCTTTGACTCCCCTCCGTTATGACAATCACCATGAACCACTTTGACAAATTGGACAGAGACCAGCTGGGAACTTAGATTTAGAAGGAAACAATCAGGGGACGTAGCATGAAATTGAGCAAGAGGCTTGTTGAAATAAGATATAAGGAAAGGCTTGTTTAGGATAGGAGTGGCGGATGAATGGAATGATATTACTGAGGGCATGGAAAATATATATAGTATACAAATCTTAAAAAGTTTAATGACAGTGAAGGATGCTCAAGACATGGGGCCTCGCGGGTGTAAAACTCATTCTCTGTACAGCGCAAGCACGTGATTGCACACACACACACACACACACACACACACACGCATATGCACCCGCTCCCTCCCACAAGTCTACTGAGAAACAAACACTTGCAAATATAATGAAGTGCTAAATTAAAGACAAGAAGCCCTAGATAACAAAAGTCCATGAGCCATCATCAGTGTCTTGGGTAAGAACTTATCTGATGATTATAGAGCCAAACTTCCTAACCGTGAAGCATTCACAGGCCCCCCAGGGTCGAAAGTATAGGTTCGAATCCCGATTGCAGCAGTCGATCCACAGTCAGCCCAACTGTTCATCCACCCTCAGGGATTGGTCGATGAGATGGGTACCTGGCTTAAACTATATATATATATATATATATATATATATATATATATATATATATATATATATATATATATATATATATATATATATATATATATATATATATATATGTGTGTGTGTGTGTATGTGTGTGTGTGTGTGTGTGTGTGTGTGTGTGTGTGTGTGTGTGTGTGTGTGTGTGTGTGTGTGTGTGTAGCGTTAATGGGATGGCCTTGATGAGGGCCTGAGTTGCCAGTGCCGTCTCAGCTAAAAAAAATAATAAAAAGAAGAAGAATCAGCAACAAGAGAAAGCTCCAATCTGTACAGTGACTCATCTACAAAAGACTATCTGATCTCTTTTTGCCTCAGCTAAATGATGCTGATTTGTCCTCCCAATGATAATATTCGAAGGCCACTTACTCACTAAAACACTCGATAGAAGAGGAGATTTAGAAGAATCCAGAGGTGCGAAAGAGTGATGGGAACAGTATCTTGAACTTATCGCTTCCCAGATGATGGCCATCTTCATTCCAATCACAAACCGACCATAGGCAAGTCTGCTCTCATTGAGATCGCCCAAAATCAAACAGTTACTCCCTATAGGGCGAGTTCACATGGAGCGCCAGACGGAGGAGAGTATAAGAATTAGTGAGAAGTCGGGCGGGTGATCCCAAACTTGTAACATAACACAGGAGAGACCGAATAAGCGAGCACACATATATTCGGTACGCGAGGCTCATGCCACATAATGCTGGCTGAACTGAGAAATCCATGGGAACTCAAGCTGAATGTTAATAGCCCCAGAGCCAACGGAGCGTGTTTCTATAAGGCGCTAATGCTGTATCTAAATTCACTGCCGGCGCTGCTTTGATGTCATGACACAGGACTCCCATGTCTACGCTAAGCTAAGGTCGTTTTTAGTTGTGTGTAACACGTACTTTATTTTCTCGAGATATCTGGCGTGAAAATATATGACCTGAACCACTTAATGGCCCGCGCAACCTCCCACCGTTCTTATGTTAACCATTCTACGAGAGAGGATATTCCAAGCCCTGGGCTTCTCATACTTTGTTTACAGATCTCAGGAGTGAGGGGGGATAGCCTTGGGAAGGCTTGCTATACACCCCGGAAAGACGTCGTCCAACGTCTGAGAGAGGACAGAGCCTGGGTTGTCACTAAGCCATTTGAAATATCTAAGACGTCTTTTTGAATATTTGAGTAAGGAACACAGTGAAAAATATTCTTTCTCTCGATCTTAACGTTAATTTCAGGCTGACAGAATGCCCTCCTAACACAGACATACAGACTCACACACACACACACACACACACACACACACACACACACACACAGAACCAGAGGTAAATACACGAAATCCAAGGTCGATGAAACAAGTTCGTGTATCATCAGGTGAATGCATGAACACCCAGAAGCTCCCGAAATTCACGAGCTGGTCTTGGGAATTAGTGTGGAAGGCTGGAGATCCGAGCGCTATCGTTATAGTTCACATCTTCAGGTGATGCAGAAACAACGAAGCAAACGTAGAGTGTGGCAGACATATAGTGTATATATACATATATATATATATATATATATATATACATATATATATATATATATATATATATATATATATATATATATATATATATATATATATATATATATATATATACACACCTGCTAAAAGAAGCAGACATAGGCGTAGAGGATGACAAAGGGCCTGCTGGTGGAGACAGCGTGTCAGGTCAGCGCCGACCCAATGATGAAGATGGTCACTGAATTAAGTCGGGGCGAATTAGAATGAGTCTTGGGTCGGTCGTCTCCACCCACCTCCCTCCTGCCATAATTGCACATGTCCTCATTCTACATACCGGCATTTGCCACCCCGTACGTTGTGATTAGGACCGTAATGACGTACTTGCTGATGAGCAGGGGAAAATCGTCTGGTATAATAGGAGAACAAAGGTGATTGAATTCAACGAATAAGATTATCTCTCTGAAACAAACTATTCTTTTTTTCCTTTTTTTTTTTCCTTACGTCAGCTGTCGATACGTTTACCTGGAGAGCCAAGACATTTACGAGAATGTTTTTCGGGGTCTAGATCAGTGTCACTGGGTGAACGTATGTATCCCTACGTTCAACTACCTCTGACGTATCTTTCATCTTAAGTTTCGCCTTCACGAGCCAGCGGTACAGCAGCGGCCGAAGAACGTTATGCCGACCAATTAGAATTCTCCTCTCCGTGGCGTCTCTGTGACCCTTACTCCTTGTTAAACTAAATTAGCTCACACTAAATCAGGAGATAGGGGCCACCAGCCAGTTTAATTGGGATTTTTTTCAAATCTCTTTTTCTTTTTTCTTTGTGTATTAAAGACAAAGTGAGGAACAGAGCCGTAGATCCTGTATCTCGCTTACTGAGGAGTATATTACAGTAATGGCGACAGTGAGAGCAGTAATGGTAAATGTACAAACCCTCTCTCTCTCTCTCTCTCTCTCTCTCTCTCTCTCTCTCTCTCTCTCTCTCTCTCTCTCTCTCTCTCTCTCTCTCTCTCTCTCTCTCTCTCTCTCTCTCTCTCTCTCTCAAATAACAGAGGCATAAGTTTGTTGAGTATTCCTGGGAAGTTATACGGGAAGGTATTGATTGAGAGGGTGAAGGCATGTACAGAGCATCAGATTGGGGAAGAGCAATGTAGTTTCAGAAGTGGTAGAGGATGTGTGGATCAGGTGTTTACTTGGAAAAATGTGTGTGAGAAATACTTAGAAAAGCAAATAGATTTGTATGTGGCATTTATGGATCTGGAGAAGGCATATGACAGAGTTGATAGAGATGCTCTGTGGAAGGTATTAAGAATATATATATGGTGTGTTAGAAGTGAATAGTTTTTATCGAGGATGTAAGGCATGTGTACGTGTAGGAAGAGAGGAAAATAATTGGTTCTCAGTGAATGTTGGTTTGCGGCAGGGGTGCGTGATGTCTCCATAGTTGTTTAATTTGTTTATGGATGGGGTTGTTAGGGAGGTGAATGCAAGATTCTTGGAAAGAGGGGCAAGTATGCAGTTTGTTGTCGATGAGAGAGCTTGGGAAGTGAGTCAGTTGTTGTTTGCTGATGATACAGCGCTGGAGGCTGATTCGGGTGAGAAACTGCGGAAGCTGGTGGTTGAGTTTGGTAAAGTGTGTGAAAGAAGAAAGTTGAGAGTAAATGTGAATAAGAGCAAGGTTATTAGGTACAGTAGGGTTGAGGGTCAAGTCAACTGGGAGGTAAGTTTGAATGGAGGACAACTGGAGGAAGTGAAGTCTTTTAGATATATGAGAGTGGATTTGGCAGCGGATGGAACCATGGAAGCAGAAGTGAATCATATGGTGGGGGGAGGGGGCGTAAGTTCTGGGAGCGTTGAAAAATGAGTGGAGGTCGAGAGCGTTGTCTTGGAGGGCAAAGGTGGGTATGTTTGAAGGAATAGTGGTTCCAACAATGCTATATGGTTGCGAGGCGTGGGCTATAGACAGAGTTGTGCGGAGGAGGGTGGATGTGCTGGAAATGAGATGTTTGAGGACAATATGTGGTGTGAGGTGGTTTGATCGCATAAGCAATGAAAGGGTAAGAGAGATGTGTGGTAATGAAAGGAGTGTGGTTAAGAGAGCAGAAGAGGGTGTTTTGAAATGGTTTGGTCACATGGAGAGAATGAGTGAGGAAAGATTGACAAAGAGGATATATGTGTTAGAGGTGGAGGGAGCGAGAAGGAGTGGGAGACCAAACTGGAGATGGAAAGATGAAAATAAAAAAGATTTTGAGTGATCGGGACCTGAACATTCAGGAGGGTGAAAGGCGTGCAAGGAATAGAGTGAGTTGGAACGATGTGGTATACCGGGGTCGACGTGCTGTCAATGGATTGAACCAGGGCATATGAAGCGTCTGGGGTAAACCATGAAAAGTTTTGTGGGGCCTGGATGTGGAAAGGGAGCTGTGGTTTCGGTGCATTATAAATGACAGCTAGAGACTGAGTGTGAACGAATCTTGCCTTTGTTGTCTTTTCGTAGCACTACCTGGCGCACATACGGAGGGAGGGGTTTTTCATTTCATGTGTGGCGGGGTGGCGACGGGAATGAATGTGGGCAGATAGTATGAATTATGTACATGTGTATATATGTATATGTCTGTGTGTGTATATATATGTATCCGTTGAGATGTATAGATATGTATATGTGATGTGTGTGGACGTGTATGTATATACATGTGTATGTGGGTGAGTTGGGCCATTCTTTCGTGTGTTTCCTTGCGCTACCTCGTTAACGCGGGAGACAGCGTTATGTATATCTCCTACTTACATACGTATACTTATGTATATATATATATATATATATATATATATATATATATATATATATATATATATATATATATACATTTATAAATGTGTATAGGCGATGTTCTGTTTACATGGCGTCCTTACCCTGCCTATTAAAGCGTGCTTTGGTTCTGGTATGTGGCGGGCCATCAGATAAGGCCACAGAATGTAGATGGCATTCGTACCGCATGCTGCCCACCTCCTTCTGACAGCATAACCGAATTTCTGTAGCCTTTTGTGTCTCCTGGCCCTTTTTTCTGGCCATCTTCCATAACTGGGCACTATGACCGTGGTCTTGTGTGGCTTGGGGGGGGGGGATGGGGAAGGACGTTTGTTCATTTAGTATGCGTCTGCGTCAATTAGCGGCGATTATGCATAAAGCCTTACATTTTAGTGGCGCGGGTGTAGGTGGGGTTGTGTGGGTGTGTGTGTCGGGGGGGGAGGTTGGGGTGACAGTCAGGCGGGTCGTGACGTCATGATGAGGCCAAGGTAAAGATAATGCGGTTGTATAAATATGGTGCTATTCAGATGACACAGCTCGGGGATAGAGAAATGAATAAGTAGTTAAGAGGCACACGTTAAAGATTTTAATACAAACACACACACACACACACACACACACACACACACATATATATATCTTTCTTTCTTTCAAACTGTTCGCCATTTCCCGCATTAGCGAGGTAGCGTTAAGAACAGAGGACTGGGCCTTTGAGGGAATACCCTCACCTGGCCCAATTCTCTGTTCCTTCTTTTGGAAAAAAAAAAAAAAAAAAAAAAAAAAGAGGGGAGGATTTCCAGCCCCCCGCTCCCTCCCCTTTTAGTCGCCTTTTACGACACGCAGGGAATACGTGGGAAGTATTCTTTTTCCCCTATCCCCAGGGAAATATATATATATATATATATATATATATATATATATATATATATATATATATATATATAATTCCCTGGGGATAGGGGAGAAAGAATACTTCCCACGTATTCCCTGCGTGTCGTAGAAGGCGACTAAAAGGGAAGGGAGCGGGGGGCTGGAAATCCTCCCCTCTCGTTTTTTTTTTGTTTTTTTTTAATTTTCCAAAAGAAGGAACAGAGAAGAGGGCCAGGTGAGGATATTCCCTCAAAGGCCCAGTCCTCTGTTCTTAACGCTACCTCGCTATCGCGGGAAATAGCGAATAGTATGAAAAAAAAAAAAAAAAAAAAAAAATATATATATATATATATATATATATATATATATATATATATATATATATATATATATATATATGACAGCTAGAGACTGAGTGTGAACGAATGTGGCCTTTATTGTCCTTTCCTAGCGCTACCTCGCGTGCATGCGGGGGGAGGGGGTTCTCATTTCATGCGTGGCGGGGTGGCGCCGAGAATGAATGAAGGCAGGAAGCATAAGTTATGTACATGTGTATATATGTATATGTCTGTGTTTGTATATATATGTATACGTTGAGATGTATAGGTATGCATATGTGCGTGTGTGGATAGGGGAGAAAGAATACTTCCCACGTATTCCCGGCGTGTCGTAGAAGGCACCTAAAAGGGAAGGGAGCTGGGGCTGGAAATCCTACCCTCTCGATTTTTTTTAATTTTCCAAAAGAAGGAACAGAGAAGGGGGCCAGGTGAGGATATTCCCTCAAAGGCCCAGTCCTCTATCCTTAACGCTACCTCGCTATCGCGGGAAATGGCGAATAGTATGAAATAAAGATATATATATATATATATATATATATATATATATATATATATATATATATATATATATATATATATATATATATATATATATATATATATATATATTCATCCTTAAATACGGAACATTTTTGAGACATAAGATTCAACATTAAAATCCCATTCCATGCAAAGCTTTAGAAGCCAATAAATCATTGTGGTTTCGTGGTCTTAGAGAAGGGAGATATTTCACTTGAAAACCCCCAGCATTCCAGGCATCTCTGTCTCCTGTATCCTGCATGAATAATTGATATCTTCAGATATACGCATCAAGGATGACATATAAGGATATATTACATGCTGCGGGGTATGCTGGCGCTGTTGGCGTTACACCGCATAGAATTCTCTGGCATTTTGTACGAATGTTTGCAAAAATTAGCAAACGATGTTGAAGAATGTACGAGATGCTTTTAGAGCAAAGTCACATCCTAATGTCCTCATTAATCTTTATCTTTTCTTTTCCCACTTGTTGTAAGTCACACTTGCCTACGAGTAGGACTTTAATGAATACTGGAAAAAGGAAGATTATACGAGAACAAATGGTATTAGAATATTCTTCCAGGAATGTGTAATCGTATCTTTGAAGTCACTACGTGAGTCTTAGGTCACCTTTACCTGTTATCTTTATCTACTACAGTATCACAAGAGGTTAGGCACCTGATGGTTACCTTCACCTGTTATTATCTACCACAGTAGCACAGGAGATCAAGGACCCTGAGGTCACCTTCACATGTTACCATCTAATGTCATAAGTCATCAAGCACCTGGTGGTCATCTGTCAACTGTCACCATCTACCATCGACCCTCAAGACCAGGTGGTCATCTGCCATCTGTCATCGCCTATTGCCACATGTGGTCAGGCACCTTATACTCACCTTCACCTGTCACCGCCTACCACAACACCACAAGAGATCAGTCACCTGGTACCAGGTCGACCACATCTGTCAACCAACAACCAACACAGTACCACAACTGTCTTGCCATCTGGTGACCACCTTCGTCTTTTTCACCACAGCCATAGTACTTACAAGACTTGTAGACAGGGAACCTAGCAACCACCTTCACCTGTCACGTTACACTTCCTGTCTACAGTAATAGTATCAACATAATCATTTCCGATCAGTCTACAATACTCTGATCAATTATAATCAATGCTTAGGTAATTAGCCACGAAATTGTATTTGGAAAGTCAGAGGGTAGAATGAACGTGAAAATGTCATGGCATCATCACAACATCAAAGACATACAACATCTTCAACTTTTGTCACAAAAGGAATAGTAAGGATAAACTCTGAGCTCCAGCCTCACGACTCACTCTTTCTATATTACACCTGATGTGGAGGGATCATGCAATGGCTCCTTCTTGCTCCCTTAAAGCAGGCGTCAAGGGTTTATCATCGTTGGCAAGCGACCTCAGCATGGCCGAGGGAAGATCAGTGGCTGAGAAGAACAAAGCATAGGATACTCCTAAGTTATGGGGAATAATCAGATGAATTCTTCCATATCGGAGAGTGACAGGAAATGATCAATCCTAATTTTGACTATACGATCAGTGTTGCTCTGAAGAGCAGGCTCTGGGGGAGCAAATTCCACGCATCAATAATGTCTTTGGATGAAGGAATATTTCGTGCCATCCGGATTTACTTGGATGACCTCTTTAAGTTGCAGTCCAATCTCTTCTTCTCGTTGGCAGCACAGGCGCACCCGTCAGAGAGAGAGAGAGAGAGAGAGAGAGAGAGAGAGAGAGAGAGAGAGAGAGAGAGAGAGAGAGAGAGAGAGAGAGAGAGAGAGAGAGAGAGAGAGCTGAAGCCTCTTTTTTTTTCATCTTATGATTCTGGGATGCTCAGAGGCAGCGATCAACGGATCTTGTACACTACACCTCTTTGATGTGTGTCGGGACAATCTCACTGACTGGTGACATCTGTGGGTAATGGACGTCGGAACGCCTTTGATAACCGAGGAGGATCCTCGATAACCTGAATCTCTTTTCATCTGGTAGAATGATCATGCCCGCTTCGTTCACCCTCTTCGTGCATGCAACTAGTATGCAAAAAAAACCTCCTGACTACAGAGAAAAGGAGATATATTTATTTGCGTTGGAATCAAATCTCTTTAAGATGAAATAATAAAGGATCAGAGCTCAGGATCTGAAGGGCCACACAGATCTAATCATCGTCTATCGTCATAAACAGAACCATTCAGACTTTTAGGAAAAAAAAATAGAGGAAGACTCAAGGAGTTCAGTGTGAGTGAATCGGCTCAGAGGATTAGCGCGTGGGGTAGTGACAGACCTGTTGATGGCTGGCTCCTGGGATCACACACACACACACACACACACACACACACACACACGTTGCCAAATTTCTATTCCCAGTTACATCAGTGCATCATCCCGTAACATTATATTCTTTGTATTGGAAATTTATGAGTCGTGAACAGTTTAAGTCTTTCTGACCTGTGACTATATGAATGATTAAGAGTGTAGTTATATATATATATATATATATATATATATATATATATATATATATATATATATATATATATATATATATATATATATATATATATATATATATATATAAATATATATATATATATATATATATATATATATATATATATATATATATATATATATATATATATATATATATATATATATATATATATATATATATATATATATATATATATATATATATATATATATATATATATATACATACATATATATATGATATTTCATTTACCTTATATAGATAACGGTATTCTGTATCGCCGTCTTTTTCTTTCAATAATCTTTTTCATTCTAATACATCTTGAATGACAGTTATTTGTCAATTCGGATCATTTCTTTTATATATTAACATTTTCAATTTGGGTATGTTACTAACTCTGCTTTTCCCATATACCCCATTATCGAAACTGGCATCAAGTATTCCAAATCCTTCTCCTTAGAAACTTTTGTAAGTATGTTTAGTAAGTTCTAATTCAGATCTTACTCCGACGTGCTCAAACGTACTCAAAGGTGCTGATGAACACCTCCAAGATGGTCCTGGTATTGGCTACCTGGCGCCTGTGGGTAGAGGTACATTCAGAACACATGGGAATGACAGATATTAGAAGCCCTGACGGTGTGTGGCGAGGTAATTTGCATTATGACATTCATGGCGTCCTATATTCCTTATTTGTATAGATGGAGACAGGATGATAAAGTAGCAGGGTTTCCTCCACTCCCCACCATAGATGGAGATAGGACACTATAGCAGGAGGCTCCTCATGACTCACATCTGTAGATGGAGATAGGATAGTAAAGCAGACTACATCTCCTTACTCACCCACCACTATGAACAGAGACAGAGCAGAAGGCTTCTACCCACCTACCACTATAAATGGAAACTGGAAAGTAAAACAGGAGGCTCCACTCCACCCATCACTGTAGATGGAAGCAAAACAGTAAGGCAAAAGGCTCCACCCCACCTACTCCTATATATGGAAGCAGGACAGTAAAGCAGAAGGTTCCTTCCCCACCCACCACAACAGACAGTATCAGAACAGTAGAGCAAAAAGGCTCCTCTCTACGCACCACTGTATATGAAGACAAGACATTAACGAGGAAGGCATTTCTCCACTCATCATAATAGATAGAAACAGGACAGTACAGCAGAAGGTTCCATCTCCAACCGCTTCTATAGATGCCTTACACCACCCCTTCGCTGAGAGGGCTGCAGGTGACGAAGTGGTTGCCACGACCTGTCAGCATGCCGGATAAGGGCAGGGGTGAGTCACTGCCATGGATAAACTAATGCATGAGACTGTTGGCTGGATCTTAAGCATCTCTTTATCTCCTTCGTAGGTGCTAATTCCCAAGCGTGTAGTGAGGAGGAGGAGGAATCCCAAAAGATATACGTCTGCTCACTTCTACCAGTTTTGATTATAATCTTTAGAGGATCTAAAGGACTGAGAAGATTTAGATTTATATTCCTTTTTTGTGTGCTCACAAGTGTATAATCGTGTGTGTGTGTGTGTGTGTGTGTGTGTGTGTGTGGGTGGGTGGGTGGATAGGTGTGCAATCAACTCTGTGTGTGTGTGTGTGTGTGTGTGTGTGTGTGTGTGTGTGTGGGTGGGTGGGTTGATAGGTGTGCAATCAACTAGTTCTATTGTGCGAGGAGGAAGTTTTACACTCGTGGGACTTTTGAACATTCTCTCCAGTATCATACGAACTCATACATTTCTGCGTGTTTCCTTTCTTAAAGAAAAACTGACCTGCAAGTCAGATTAGAAAAACTTTCTCTTTATTCACTAAAATGCTGATCGGCGAATTATATATTATAAAAACGTGTTTTATGTAATATTAGATAAATAGTTACACCTAATGACGCCTTGAACATGGCTCGGCAATTGAATCATTAGTTACGGATCATATTGCATCGTATATATAATCATACCTTATGGGAAATACTCACTGTATGTATGAATCGTGATGCAAAGGCTTCCATTTTCTATAAGGGTAATTAGAGTCTGGATTGACCCTGAGAGAGATGGACGAACAATATCTAGAAAATCCTAAAGGAACGCAGAGCCGGATATGTCCGGATAGACTGTAAGAACTGAGTTTTCTCCAGAATGCGTTGAAGCGAGGCGACGATGCTGCTCACTCACGGACCAAAAGACTCCATCTTGAGGAAGATCGGACAATGATGAGACGTATATGATTAACACTCGCTTCTTGCCAACCCTTCAACGTCTAAGTCATAACAATGAGTGTATGGAACTCTCACAAGTCTCGCTACCATCCCATCGCACTCTTCAGTAATGACCCGCTGGGTTTTTCCTCTTTGCAAGTCGACTTGGTCTGAGACACTAGCCCGTGTCTCGTACGGGAACTGCTATCGACCAGTCATCTTCCTAGAGAATATTTTTGTGACCGTCTCGTTTGATTATGTCAGGCAGCACCATCTGTCTTAATTCACTCTGTCCATTTCCTTTTTTTTTTTTCTCTCTCTCTTTGGTCATCCGTTGGTATCATTTTCTATTCTTCCTTCCTTTTCTGGTTCATAAAAGAAGGCTCTGAGAGAGAGAGAGAGAGAGAGAGAGAGAGAGAGAGAGAGAGAGAGAGAGAGAGAGAGAGAGAGAGAGAGAGAGAGAGAGAGAGAGAGAGAGAGAGAGAGAGAGAATTACTGGACGTGGGGTGGGTTAGGCTGGGGTGCGCCAGCCAGCCACCCGTCCTGACACAATAGCCAGTAAGTGGTGTTTTGTGTGGTGGGTCATGCCTCCTCGCGCCGACAATGGCCACGATTGTGTGAGGGATTCTTATGGGAAGTCATTAGGGAGCGACCAGGTGACAATGGGCCTGGTTGAGTGGGTTTAGCACAAGCCGTAGTGAGGAACGAGTAGCCTTTTGGGATCCACTTTAGAAAGTTATAAGGGGAAAAAGAAAGATATAAAAACATTTTACTAATTGGAGGAGTTTATAGTGGCTGTGTATTTTGCACTATATCATCTATTCAAATAGGTAGAACTAGCTAATATGTACTTTGATAGTACATGTCATTGTTAGATAGCTTGTTAAATGAACGTAGTTTATATAGTTAAGTAAATCGTCAACTTGGAAGAGCCTGTATCATCGGGAGTAAAGAACTTGTCAAAGAACTTCTCATTCCAAAATAATTCATCTATCTATCTATCTTTCTAAGTACCAGTATTCACACCTCCTTCCCCCCATCTTAGCATATATATGGTATAAACATTCAGGCGATCAATCCACCAATCACCTTTAACATGCGCATCTTTTTTGTTGGAAATGTCAAAATTGAAAGCTTATATCTTGTAGCTTCTGAAATAGGATGAAATATAAAGTAGTGCAGCTGGACTGTAATGTGATCAAAATTCAAGATGTCTTTTTCTTCGAGATGTAAAACCCTCCAAGATGTGAATTACCAGGTTATGGGTTGAGGGTTTCCTTTGGATTCAAATCTGACGTGTTAATTTTCGTCTTATATAAAAAAAAGGGTTTCTGTTTCTAGAGCAGGTATCTAGACTTACCATATACGTATATGACGTGAATCTAGAATTTGTCTTGAATACTCACACTTCGAATTTAACTTCAATGTCGCGAACCAGGAAATCTATCGTCAGAAGTGAAGGCTATTCTCCTGGCTGTTAGAGAGCATTATACTCGTGGGACACAAGAGTAGGTGGTCTTAGAGAGCATTATGCTCGTGGGACACAAGAGTAGGTGGTCTTAGAGAGCATTATGCTCGTGGGACACAAGAGTAGGTGGTCTCAGAGAGCATTATGCTGGTGGGACACAAGAGTAGGTGGTCTTAGAGAGCATTATGCTGGTGGGACACAAGAGTAGGTGGTCTTAGAGAGCATTATGCTCGTGGGACACAAGAGTAGGTTGTCTTAGAGAGCATTATGCTCGTGGGACACAAGAGTAGGTGGTCTTAGAGAGCATTATGCTCGTGGGACACAAGAATAGGTGGTCTTAGAGAGCATTATGCTCGTGGGACACAAGAGTAGGTGGTCTTAGAGAGCATTATGCTCGTGGGACACAAGAGTAGGTGGTCTTAGAGAGCATTATGCTCGTGGGACACAAGAGTAGGTGGTCTTAGAGAGCCTTATGCTCGGGGGGAACAAGAGCAGGTGGTCTTAGAGAGCATTATGCTGGTGGGACACAAGAGTAGGTAGTCTTAGAGAGCATTATGCTCGTGGGACACAAGAGTAGGTGGTCTTAGCATTATGCTCGTGGGGCACAAGAGTAGGTGGTCTTAGAGAGCATTATGCTGGTGGGACACAAGAGTAGGTGGTCTTAGAGAGCATTATGCTCGTGGGACACAAGAGTAGGTGGTCTTAGAGAGCATTATGCTCGTGGGACACAAGAGTAGGTGGTCTTAGAGAGCATTATGCTCGTGGGACACAAGAGTAGGTGGTCTTAGAGAGCATTATGCTCGTGGGACACAAGAGTAGGTGGTCTTAGAGAGCATTATGCTCGTGGGACACAAGAGTAGGTGGTCTTAGAGAGCATTATGCTCGTGGGACACAAGAATAGGTGGTCTTAGAGTAGAATGAATGCTGAGTTTTCGTGTCTGTTGGCTGATGATGAGAATCCATCTCGGGTGAATATAAAGAAGTAGATAATACAGGAATCTGGGTGACGCCTTTGCTCTGTTGATATCCAGTTTCGCCAGGCTCCTGGCCTGTGTCTTCTAGTATGACTGATAGTGAAGATCAGACTCCACTACTGAGAAACGAGGGGTTCCATCCTGCTTGATTCCGGGTCGTTCACTGCTAACTTGATAGCCAGTGAATCGATTCCTTGATGCTATATTACCCCAGATATATATGTATATATATATATATATGTATATTCGATAAATAACCTTCGATTCTTCATTCCTCACCTGTATACTGCAGAGTTCAGCAAATTGTTTCATATATGTCATTTCTTTTCTGAAAATTAAGGAAAATATGGACAAAAATGAAGTATGTGTTCAAGTTAGGTCAGGTCTTAGGTAAGGTCATATGTAATGTGATGAATACGGAAAAAATCAGAGCCTAATACTTTGCATGTGGATTTTGCTCTTTGAGACAGATGTCTGAATTCGTGCGTTCAGGAAAATCTAATTGTCCAAAGACATCATAGATACATAGTTGTTCAACCCGGTTACTCGAACACACGAAACCCTGGCGTTAATGCTTGTAGGTCAAATACCTACAGACATTTTCCTTGAAACATGCAAAGAATACTTCTCCTCAAGATTCCTCTTTAATGAACGTCCTGAATGAGCCTTTAGAACAAGGTTCGTCTCTTAATAAACGTCAAGAGAGGATCTTTAGGATTCCATATGAGCCTAGCAGTGAATGAGTGGGTTGAGAGTACTCTCTGATGCTTTAGGTATATGTTTTGCTCCCTCTTAACAGGATTCATATGGAAGGTACACATTCCTCAACTTTCTAGGAATTAGGGGTATAGCCTGTACATTGATTGCCATTCTTTGCATATTTGTTCCCTCACTGTGCATTGTACTACTTCGTAATCTAAGATCATCTAAAACATTCAACAGTCCTTTACAATACTCACCTCATCTCCTTTTCATTTAGTCTATGTTTCCACTTGCCCATTTACTCCCTTTATTGATGCTCCCATTTGTTCTCTTGTTCTTCCCACACTGCTCATCTGCCTCCAAAACATTGCCTTTTTGAATGTTAGATGTTTTCTTTTATCTTTTCAATTTGCTAGTAATGTTGATTTAGCCAAATAAGGCCAAACCTCTTCTCTGCAAATGCTGCTGCACGTTTAGCAAAGAATGCGTTCATACTCCGTGTAGTATAGTAAGTTCATGAGGGAGAATGTCGTCTGGCGTATAATTCTTGCGTCGAGAACCGAATATAATCATCTCATAATCATTTGGGCCATGGAAGACCACTCTTAGGCAAATGATAGACAATGAGCCAGTATACATTCCAGACCCACTTGCCGAGAAATCTTGGCAGTTCCTATTTGTCATTTGCCCAACCACACTCTTGTCCAACAGTGATCAAATATCTAAAGGTATTTCATCTTCAGGATGCAGATCGAATCCTAGTTTTTCGATTCGACTTTGTCGCGTTGATCATAATCGTCTGGAGTCCTTTGAACGCGTCCCCATATCTCCCTCATTCAAGAGGCAACAACCGAGCGCCCGTTCATCCTTGCTCCATATTGGGTTTGACGCCTACCAAACACCACGGCTTCAGTGGAATACGAAACGCTTTTATACATGTTCCATAATCCAATGCCTTTTTACAATACCTTTCTTCCCCAGCTAATTCCCGAGTATTCTTAGGTGAAGATACATCTGTATGTTCTTGAAATGATGCGTCGAGGTTACTGAACTCAGACGCTACAAAGCGTCGAGGTTACTGAACTCAGACGCTACAAAGCGTCGACGTTACGTATGATTAATGCCTAATGTTAAGAGAAGAAAGCAAGATTTGGCGATAGTATTTAGACCTGAGTAATGATGATAAAGCCGAGTGCAGCCGTGCGGAGGCAAAAATGACGGCAGGGACATTGAGATGCGCTAGACACCCTCTCCTGTCACAGTTTTGATTTAAACAACAGGACGCTGTCGACAGCCACTCCAACCCGACAAAGCTTCTCATATGTCAGGGGTGTAATTACACGGTAAACGAAGGAGCTGAAATGCAGTTGCCCAGAACTCCATGAAGGCGCCCCTCTGGTCCCACTCGTTCATAACTGGAGGTGTGAAATGTTTGCTGTGTATATCAGACGTTACCAAAATTTCATGCCAGATTAGGATACCAGGAGGGATTAGGATTGCGTTGGCTTTCAGTATCCCGGCAACACACACACACACAAAAAAAGAGACCATCGCGCCTCTAGCATACACTCATCTTATCATCTTTTCCCTCTGTTGCTTCGTGCTAATAAACTGGACGTAAATTTTAGACTCAACGAAATACCTTTATTCTTTTTTTTTTGGATAGATCTAAAACCACTAGAGTACGGGGAGGGAAGGAGGGAGGGAGGAGCAGGAGGTGGTTCATGAGAAAGCTTCTGTACATATTCTGATGCACATGACAGGAACTTCATTACCATCGGGGCATTTAAGACTGTGAGAAGTTTAATAAACGTCTGATCTCACGGGTGATCTTAATTGCGAGTAAATGCAGATCCCAGAAAGGCTTGGAGTAGCGTTTTCGAGACCGTCTTCACCCGCTCTCGAGACCGTCTTCACTCGTTCTCGAGACCGTCTTCACCAGTTCTCGAGACCGTCTTCACCCGTTCTCGAGTCCGTCTTCACCCGTTCTCGAGACCGTCTTCACCCGTTCTCGAGACCGTCTTCACCCGTCTAATAAAGCAGATCTTTGAGTGCCATTCTAATCTAATGTTTACTACGCGGCTAATGGCAGAAGTTCGTGAACTCGGGACTCTGTTTGTGGTAGTTGTGGCTATGCTAACACTAGGCAAGAGGGGCTTATAGAGACGTGGTGGCACTGCCAGCGAGCAGAGGAATGCAGTTGATTCATTAATCTGGTACTACCGTGAGCGTGTGGAGCTCAAGAAGAAAGAAAGAAAGAAAGAGAGAAAGAAGAGAATAATTCAGCAACAAAAATCATTTGTGAGATTTACCTTCTTGTCCCAAATACATGTGCATGATCATTTTACACACACACACACACACACACACACACACACACACACACACACACACACACACACACACACACACAGAGCCAGAAGGTTGAATTGTAAATTGTAAAAATATATAAGAAATATTCTAAAAAAAAAATCCATTTCTTTGATTATCATTTTTCATGTGTGAACAATTCATCGCCTCCATCCCTCCATCCTCTCATCCCCTCATCACCAGCCCATCTATTTCTTTTTTTTTAAAGACATTTATGTCACTGTTGCTCTGAAATTATAAGAGTCACAGAAGTAAGAACCCGCACCCAATTATCAGAATATTTCTCGCCCTGATCTGTTGTTATTATTTTTTTTTTTTAACGAATGATTAAATATATTTTCCTGTCATCCTGTGCGTCAGGTTGTACACATTCGAGCGTCATTATATTCGTCTCTGAAAAAGAGTGAGTGTTTTATTTTTTGTTTTGAATTTCACGATGACTTTCTAGTATATACACTGACCTTCCGTTTTCTTTCTATCTACTTGATTGTTTTGAATTTGTTTTTCCCTTTTTTTTAAATGTTGATGTCACCCTCCAGGACACATTTTTCCGTCTTGGAAGAATGATGAAAAAAATCGACAGAATCCCTTAGACTTTTACTTAAAGACGTCTTCATGTTTTGAAAACTATTTTTAATGAAATCCTCTCCTCCCGTTTTTTACTTTTTCAAAGAAAAAAAAAGGAACAGAGAAGGGGCCAAGTGAGGATTCTAAGGCTTATCCCTCTGTTCTTAACGCTACCTCGCTAAAGGAGGGGAATGGCGAATATGTATAAGAAAAAAAGAGACGAAAACTTTCTCTTTCAAAGTTCCCGTGTGTAAGAAGTGATTATGTATATGTATATAAAAACGACTGTATGATGAATACTGAATACTGAATATTCGTTCTGTCGTCGGCCTGTTACTTATTGGAATGAATACAAAGGATTCCACACGGCAATAGACCACTGGATCCTTCTTAGGGTATTCTTGATACTGAGACCAGAAATTCAGATTCTAGGCTCGTACGTGTGTGTGGTGATGTTGATTAGTTGAGGTTTCCAAGAGAAAGTGTAGGTATGGTTATGCCCAGCATGTTCATGGTATCATGTGGTTGAGTTATGGTGCTTTGAAATCGAAGAAGGAGACGTGAGTGATTCTTAGATAGAGATATATGGAAATATTGCGCCTTAGTCCCCTCAGATTCAACTAGATTACTGTTTCCTCCTAAGCTGAGATGCTGTACAGCTCGGAACTGAGAAAGGAAATATACTCAGTGCGAAAAAGGGAGTTTGAGAATGAGATAGAGGAGGAGAAGCAGAATGCAAGTTTATTAACATAAGAGTAAATAGAGATAGAGATTTAGAAGAGATAAGATCGTGTATAGTGAGGTGAGAGGGAGACAATGATACAGTAGAGACAAGAGGAATATTTTTGTTGATTAGATGGGAGGGAAAAGTCGCTCCGTCAACGACTACCGCAACAGAACTGTTATTTAGATAACTATGCATTAGGGAACAGAGACACGCAGAGATAACTACGAAAAGGGAATTTTATAAAAAGGAGATCTGTGCCACACCCTGTGTAACACCTTAGATCTATGTGGACTGTTATGACAAAACGTACAGCAAAATTCCTGAAGGAGGAGGACCAGAGGTAAGTCGCATAGGACAGAGATCACCAGCAGACTGCGAAATCACCATTGGCAATCGGAGGGAAGGGAATGGGATCCTAAGCGTTGAAGAAAGGAAGAGATAAGAAGAGATTCACAGGCTTTTGGAGAAAGCGGATTTGAGACTAATGGTGTGACAGACACGGGGTGCACCAAGGCAGGATACGAAGAGGAGGAAAAAGTCCAGGGGCTGTAGATGGAGGCGAAATAAGCAAACTTGAGATCGAAGGAAGTTCAGAAGCACACTCTTTAAGGACTTGAGAAGGTAAGCCATCTCGGGACACACGCCTTGTCCACTTTGAGGTGTGAGAGCACCCGGAGGATCCTGCGGAAGGAGAATTCAGATGACATGGGTTTGGTAAGAGGAAATGGAGGTGGAGGATTAAAAACAGTCATT
>NC_092246.1:10579564-10659564 GCF_036320965.1 Panulirus ornatus
CCTCTGGGTCAAGACATCTGGCTCCCAGATCACACAGGAACATGGCTGGTGATATTCTTAAATGCCGGGTAGCACACACTTGGTTGCCAGGCAACGTGACCTTAAATTGGTACCATATTAAAAATCTGGTTTATTGGACGCAGACCTGGTACTTCAGTCATACACCTGGCTCCTGGGCGTACACATCTGTCATTCAAGATACAAATTGTATTTTCTTTTGTTGTGGGGTCATAATGCCGACTTTAAGAATACACACGACTCACAGAAGGACTCTGTGTCCTGTAGATCTATCCTTTAAAAGTAAAAGATCTCAAAGCCTCACAGACTTCAGTGTCTCCTCGTCATCTCAGATCACTCTGGCTGCTCATAGATTACACATTTGATCCCAACGTAATATACTTGGCATTGGGTGGCATATAGTTGCAAGTCTAAAGTATGTGTCAAATGGCATCCCAGCGACGTCTTTTCCTTGTATATCAACTGACTGGTATGTTTCTTTCTTGTATCTCCCCTGCTGATGTGATTGTTACACGAAAATGCGCTTGGGAACTTATCGTGTTTAATTTCCCTGTGGATTAAAAGGAATTTACTTGATCACGTGCCTAATTGTAATATTTTCCAATATATATATATATATATATATATATATATATATATATATATATATATATATATATATATATATATATATATATATCCCTAAAGTCACTCCATTTCCGAGTAATCAGGTACGAATCTGGCATGCCGGTCCGGTTCGATTGCTTTGTGTACTTGCCTATTTGTTTTGTACCGTGAGGGAGTTCAACACTCGCCCTAGATTCTGAATGTGTGATCCAAGGTCACCCCTGAGGTCCTGGCAGACCCCAGGTTTGTCACCACACGACATTATCGGTGTAGCGAATTACGTGACCAATCTTGTTTTTAATCGTTCGTTAACCACCATGAGAATGGCCTTTGCTCTTTTTTTTCCCCCACCCCCGCCCCTCTGTCTCCTCCTCTTTTTTCCCCACCATTCTTTGCCTCGTCCCTGATTTTTCACGCTTGTTCGACTGCGCGAATGTGGCCCGGCGTGTACTAACAGACCGCTGGTTCACTGCTCAACCCTACAATCACTGGAGGATTCCAGAGTCGCGGTGTGTGTGTGTGTGTGTGTGTGTGTGTGTGTGTGTGTGTGTGTGTGTGTGTGTGTGTGTGTGTGTGTGTGTGTGTGTGTGTGTGTGTGTGTGTGTGTGTGTGTGTGTGTGTGTGTGTGTGTGTGTGTGTGTGTGTGTGTGTGTGTGTGTGTGTGTGTGTGTGTGTGTGTGTGTGTGTGTGTGTGTGTGTGTGTGTGTGTGTGTGTGTGTGTGTGTGTGTGTGTGTGTGTGTGTGTGTGTGTGTGTGTGTGTGTGTGTGTGTGTGTGTGTGTGTGTGTGTGTGTGTGTGTGTGTGTGTGTGTGTGTGTGTGTGTGTGTGTGTGTGTGTGTGTGTGTGTGTGTGTGTGTGTGTGTGTGTGTGTGTGTGTGTGTGTGTGTGTGTGTGTGTGTGTGTGTGTGTGTGTGTGTGTGTGTGTGTGTGTGTGTGTGTGTGTGTGTGTGTGTGTGTGTGTGTGTGTGTGTGTGTGTGTGTGTGTGTGTGTGTGTGTGTGTGTGTGTGTGTGTGTGTGTGTGTGTGTGTGTGTGTGTGTGTGTGTGTGTGTGTGTGTGTGTGTGTGTGTGTGTGTGTGTGTGTGTGTGTGTGTGTGTGTGTGTGTGTGTGTGTGTGTGTGTGTGTGTGTGTGTGTGTGTGTGTGTGTGTGTGTGTGTGTGTGTGTGTGTGTGTGTGTGTGTGTGTGTGTGTGTGTGTGTGTGTGTGTGTGTGTGTGTGTGTGTGTGTGTGTGTGTGTGTGTGTGTGTGTGTGTGTGTGTGTGTGTGTGTGTGTGTGTGTGTGTGTGTGTGTGTGTGTGTGTGTGTGTGTGTGTGTGTGTGTGTGTGTGTGTGTGTGTGTGTGTGTGTGTGTGTGTGTGTGTGTGTGTGTGTGTGTGTGTGTGTGTGTGTGTGTGTGTGTGTGTGTGTGTGTGTGTGTGTGTGTGTGTGTGTGTGTGTGTGTGTGTGTGTGTGTGTGTGTGTGTGTGTGTGTGTGTGTGTGTGTGTGTGTGTGTGTGTGTGTGTGTGTGTGTGTGTGTGTGTGTGTGTGTGTGTGTGTGTGTGTGTGTGTGTGTGTGTGTGTGTGTGTGTGTGTGTGTGTGTGTGTGTGTGTGTGTGTGTGTGTGTGTGTGTGTGTGTGTGTGTGTGTGTGTGTGTGTGTGTGTGTGTGTGTGTGTGTGTGTGTGTGTGTGTGTGTGTGTGTGTGTGTGTGTGTGTGTGTGTGTGTGTGTGTGTGTGTGTGTGTGTGTGTGTGTGTGTGTGTGTGTGTGTGTGTGTGTGTGTGTGTGTGTGTGTGTGTGTGTGTGTGTGTGTGTGTGTGTGTGTGTGTGTGTGTGTGTGTGTGTGTGTGTGTGTGTGTGTGTGTGTGTGTGTGTGTGTGTGTGTGTGTGTGTGTGTGTGTGTGTGTGTGTGTGTGTGTGTGTGTGTGTGTGTGTGTGTGTGTGTGTGTGTGTGTGTGTGTGTGTGTGTGTGTGTGTGTGTGTGTGTGTGTGTGTGTGTGTGTGTGTGTGTGTGTGTGTGTGTGTGTGTGTGTGTGTGTGTGTGTGTGTGTGTGTGTGTGTGTGTGTGTGTGTGTGTGTGTGTGTGTGTGTGTGTGTGTGTGTGTGTGTGTGTGTGTGTGTGTGTGTGTGTGTGTGTGTGTGTGTGTGTGTGTGTGTGTGTGTGTGTGTGTGTGTGTGTGTGTGTGTGTGTGTGTGTGTGTGTGTGTGTGTGTGTGTGTGTGTGTGTGTGTGTGTGTGTGTGTGTGTGTGTGTGTGTGTGTGTGTGTGTGTGTGTGTGTGTGTGTGTGTGTGTGTGTGTGTGTGTGTGTGTGTGTGTGTGTGTGTGTGTGTGTGTGTGTGTGTGTGTGTGTGTGTGTGTGTGTGTGTGTGTGTGTGTGTGTGTGTGTGTGTGTGTGTGTGTGTGTGTGTGTGTGTGTGTGTGTGTGTGTGTGTGTGTGTGTGTGTGTGTGTGTGTGTGTGTGTGTGTGTGTGTGTGTGTGTGTGTGTGTGTGTGTGTGTGTGTGTGTGTGTGTGTGTGTGTGTGTGTGTGTGTGTGTGTGTGTGTGTGTGTGTGTGTGTGTGTGTGTGTGTGTGTGTGTGTGTGTGTGTGTGTGTGTGTGTGTGTGTGTGTGTGTGTGTGTGTGTGTGTGTGTGTGTGTGTGTGTGTGTGTGTGTGTGTGTGTGTGTGTGTGTGTGTGTGTGTGTGTGTGTGTGTGTGTGTGTGTGTGTGTGTGTGTGTGTGTGTGTGTGTGTGTGTGTGTGTGTGTGTGTGTGTGTGTGTGTGTGTGTGTGTGTGTGTGTGTGTGTGTGTGTGTGTGTGTGTGTGTGTGTGTGTGTGTGTGTGTGTGTGTGTGTGTGTGTGTGTGTGTGTGTGTGTGTGTGTGTGTGTGTGTGTGTGTGTGTGTGTGTGTGTGTGTGTGTGTGTGTGTGTGTGTGTGTGTGTGTGTGTGTGTGTGTGTGTGTGTGTGTGTGTGTGTGTGTGTGTGTGTGTGTGTGTGTGTGTGTGTGTGTGTGTGTGTGTGTGTGTGTGTGTGTGTGTGTGTGTGTGTGTGTGTGTGTGTGTGTGTGTGTGTGTGTGTGTGTGTGTGTGTGTGTGTGTGTGTGTGTGTGTGTGTGTGTGTGTGTGTGTGTGTGTGTGTGTGTGTGTGTGTGTGTGTGTGTGTGTGTGTGTGTGTGTGTGTGTGTGTGTGTGTGTGTGTGTGTGTGTGTGTGTGTGTGTGTGTGTGTGTGTGTGTGTGTGTGTGTGTGTGTGTGTGTGTGTGTGTGTGTGTGTGTGTGTGTGTGTGTGTGTGTGTGTGTGTGTGTGTGTGTGTGTGTGTGTGTGTGTGTGTGTGTGTGTGTGTGTGTGTGTGTGTGGTGATGGTGATGATTGTGATGGTAGTGATGTTTGATCATGGCATTGGTGATGACCAGCGACAGTAGTTAGAGGTGTGTGGTGTGGTTGACCTTCAAAAGAAACATTTGTGACTGTACAGGAAGTGAGGGCAAACTAGTTAGTCTAGTTAGCAGAGAATAATGAAATGAAGAGATTCATACCACAGGAACATTGGCAGAGAGGATAACATGGGAGGGATTATGTGATAAAGATAATACAAAAGGACGTTAGTGACTGAGATGTACTAAGGCTCCTTGGTGCTCCAATGGAGCACGTGAAGCCTCACCAGGGAGTACACAAAGCTTCACCAAGGGGTATATGAAGCTTCACCAATGGATACGTGAAGCTTCACCAATGGATACGTGAAGCCTCAGCAGAATTTATATGAAATACATCTCAAGGACTAGAAGACATATATTACCACTGTACTGTATTGTTTACGCAGAACACTTGCTTTTATAGAACAGACGATATCCTCAGTGGCGCATTAATTTGCCAACAGACAGACATGAAAGTAAAGAGACAAAACCTGTTCTAATAAGAACGTAAGTCATTACTGAGAGAGGTAAGGAATGCCTTACGCTGTGGCCCAAGGGGACTCACCAGCCGCAGAAGGATAGGAACCACAGCATTAAGGGAACACCTACAGTGGCATGGTTAATACGGTTCACTGGGGCAGAGTTGTGGTCGGTGGGAACTAAGATCGGTGTAAAAAGATGGCGATGGTTGTGAGGGACAGATGAGATGCGTAATAGTCACGATGGAGGCGGTGATAGAGTGCTGGATTACATGATGGTAAGATGATGGTTCAGCCATCAGGAGTGTTGCTGGTGGGGTTTAGAAACGTGGGGTCGAGGTCAGTCTCACGGTGGCCGTGGTCGTGGTACAGAGGTGGGGGTCAGTCTGGCGGTGGTGGAGGTGGTGAGGGTAAAGAGGTGGCGGGGGCTGGGCCGGTCTGGCGGCGGTGGTGGTGGTGGCGGTAGAGAGGTGGTTAAGGTGAAGGTCGGGACGGTGGTAAGGGGCACAGAGGTGAGTCAGGTTAAGTTCAGAAGGTGATGATTGTGGGTCAGGGGGGCGGGATGGGGTGGGGGTAGCGAGAGTGTGGGAGCCGGATACAGAAGCTGGTGTGGTTAGGTGGGGTTTTTAGTTGTGGTGGAGGTGGTGGGTTCGCTGTTCAGGAGGAGAGTTCGGTGGAATAGGTGGTTGCAGTTGTGGTATTAAGGTGGTTTGGTCGATGGAGACGATGGAAATAATGTGGCAAAGATGTGGTGGTAGTGATATGGTAGCAATGACATGGTCCTAAGAGATGCTGTGGTAGAGGGATGGTAACCTGAAGAGGCTACGGTGGTAGTGGTAGCCATGGTTGTGGTAGAACCGTACGGTGACCTGGAGGAATCATAATGATGGTGATAGTGATTTTGAATGACCTGTAAGAGCAATACTAGTGATAATAGTATTGTGGGAACCTGGTGAAGTCGTAATAGTGATAGTAGTAGTCGTAGTAGTGTGGGGACAGGTACAGTCGTGATAGTGATGGTAATAGCGTAGAACCTGGTAAAGTCATGGCAATAATGTCAACAGTGCTGAATTGTAGCGGAGCTGTGAAGTGACCTGGTAAAGCCACGGTGGGAGGAGGGAGCGATGAGGTGACTTGAGGGTGAAACTATAAGTGTGGTGCTCAGGTTGATAATGGTACTACCATTAGTCAGAAAAGACTGGTGGTGATGTTCAGTGGTAGTATTCCGTTTTAGAAGAGCCAGGGTGGGTGATGGTAGGAGAGGGAAATCGGAGAAACCATTATGGTGTTGGTAGCAGTGAGGTGACATAATGAAGCCGTGGGCTATGACGGTGGAGGAGGTTGGGGTGGCAGGCCAGGAGATGGGGACTGGGCCGTCGACGTCGTCGTCTGGAGAAGCTACCGCGATAGTCAGAGGTAACATAGAGAGGCCGTGATAGGAACAGTAGCTGTAGTACCTCCTGACGTAGGGCTAATAGATGGTGGTGATGATACGACTGGTGGTAAGGTTAGACTGGTTAGAGTAGCAAGGGGTGACAGTGGTTCTGATGGCTGGCATTAGTATTAGAGATGATGGGAGTAGACGTGGTCATGGTCGGCCAAAAGCAGCAGTAGTAGACAGTACCTACACATAGCTCACGCAAACACTGATGACGTCCCGTCAATATTTAAAACAAGTATCCGTTAAGAAGGAAGTGAAGAGATTCTGTTGCTTTGGCAGTAGTAATTGCTGACCAGGGAATGTACGTGGCAGCAAAGGAATACAAACTCCATACCCCTAGATGACATAAATGAATGTTTCTGGCTAATATCACCGCTCGAGAGACTTAATGTAGTGCCAGGCAGCGGCAGAATTCAGTGATACCAGTGAATGAATGGGAACAGTGAGATGGGACAGAGACAAGACAAATGAAATTGAATTGTAGGAAACTGAACACCTTCTCTATGAAAATCTATAGCAGTCGTAACACTTCCTTTGGGTTTTTCTGCTACCCAAAAGCTGACGATATCGTATAAGTGCCGTAATAACTTCTTTTTTTATGAACAGGTATATCTGTTCATCCTCCTCCTCTCTATTAATTAGTGTGGGATCAGATAGTCTACCGTCTCATTATTTCTCTGAGCATCACCTCTCTTCAAACATCCCTCTCTGCACGCCACGATGTTGCTGCTTTCCATTCTACAGGTATTATTTGGGCCACAGTTCTCGTGAGCTGTCTGCATGTGTCGCTTCCCCCAAGGCTTGGACTCGAGGCACGCGTCTGGCCGCTGCTTCCTACAGTTTCTTTGTAGAGACCGGCTATTCGAGGATTGACTATTATGATACCTCCTTCTTCTCTCGAAAAGCTAAACTGTGGAGTATCTGTTCCTCCATTCGTCTTTCCCTTTTCCAAGTAACCTTTCTGCTTTTACAAACACCTGTGGATCCCTTATTCATCTCAATATTCTTCGTCTCTTACTTTACTCCTTTCATCCGAGGTAGACCTTGACTAGGGAATATTCTGTCCGTATTATGTCTGTTAGCAAAGCAGGTAAAAAGAAGTCCTTAGTAGCGCTGGGATCAGTGTCTGCCTACTTGAGACTGAAAGAAAATCAGACATCTGAAAAACACGTGGTAGCATGAGTTTTCCAGTGGAATCTATAAAGAAAGGGAAAGAATGCACTTGAGCACAACTTCACTATTGTAGTTGTATGGTGGGTATCGTAGTAGCAGTAGTAGTAGTAGTAGTAGTAGTAGTAGTAGTAGTGGTAGTAGTAGTAGTAGTAGTAGTAGTAGTAGTAGTAGTAGTAGTAGTAGTAGTAGTAGTAGTAGTAGTGGTAGTAGTAGTAATAGTAGTAGTAGTAGTAGTAGTAGTAGTAGTAGTAGTAGTAGTAGTAGTAGTAGTAGCAGTAGTAGTAGTAGTAGTAGTAGTAATAGTAGTAGTTGTAGTAGCAGTAGTATTTGTAGTAGTAGTAGTAGTAATAGTAGTAGTTGTAGTAGCAGTAGTATTTGTAGTAGTAGTAGTAGTAGTAGTAGTAGTAGTAGTAGTAGTAGTAGTAGTAGTAGTGGTTGTAGTAGTACCAGCTTCGGAGGCAGGAGCTTCACCACACTTATGGCAATGGGTGGAAGAGTATAAGTAACCACAGCGATGAGAGACAACAAAGACACGAGCAGTGTAGAGGGGTGTAAGGAACAGCAGTGACAAGAATGCTTAATGACGGTAGGTCCGGCACTGGCAACAGAAACCAAAGCAGGAGTAGCCATACAAGAGAACGAGGAGAAACAACGATTATACTATCGTAAAACCGGGAAGAGAAACCTTACATCCAGGTGCAGTGGTTGCATAGCTAGAGGAACAGGGGAAGCTGAAATAGCAACAGAACTACTCAGCCACCATCATCATCATCATCAGGAGCAGCTATAACCCTAGGCAAAGAAGCAGAAGCTACAACAGCACCAGTTGTAGAAGTTGTTGCAGTAGTTGAGACAAGGGCGCGAGTGGAGGTGTCGAGATCTCTACCATCATCATTAGGCACTGGACGGATCAGCACTGACAGCAGCGCCAGAAGAATCTAAAAGAAAAATAAAACAAGGGAAAGTACAATGACAGCAACAACATCAACAGTGACTTTGCTGCACCAGAACAGCGTCACAATTAGCAGTAAGGACAGCAGCAGGTACAAGTCGACTCATTGAATAAGAACATCGGAACTGGATCATAAACAAAGGCTTCACCAGCAAGACCAACACCTCCCCCCCTAAAAAAGAGAACAGCAGCGACAAGGGCAGTAGCAAGAAGCTGTAGCTGTACAAAGATAAGAACGATAACATGTAACTGCAGAGGGCAGGACCCCAAGCAATACAAAGATAACAACACCAACAGGAGAGAGCAGACTCCAAACAGCACAAAGATAACAACAGCGAAAAGTAACAACAGAAGACAGACCCCCACCCCCAGACAACGCCAGGATGACAACGGCAACAGAAGGCAGAATCCAAACGATACAAAGACAACAACAGCAACAGTAGCAGCAGCAGCAGCAGAGAGACCCAATCGTGATTGAAAGATAACACCGACAACGGTAGCGGCAGCAGGAGCTGTACCAAGATAACAGGAGCAACAGTAGCAACAAGCAGAACAGAAATAATTATTGACAGTATCGTCGGCATCAACGTTAGCGAAGGTGGGCGCAGCGCCACCACCCAAAAATGAAGAGCAACACAGAAAACAGGAGGAGGAGGAGGAGGCGGAGGCGGCAGCCAGAGCCCTGGCAGCGGGCGTCATCTGCGCAGCGGCCGACCAGGCCAGGCCAGGCCGAGCCGAGCTGAGCCCAGCCGTGGTACCACGCGCCCACGACCCGACCCTCCCTCCTCCTCCTCCTCCTCCTCCTCCTCCTCACCAATTACCAAAACGACCCGCTCGGAATTCATATATTAACTTCCGATCCGCGCTCAGCGGGAGGAAGTGCGCGCGAGCGATGCTTTGCGAACATCAGGTTCATGCCGAGCTGCCCAGAAGCAGCATGATTGCCGAGCCCCACAAGGACGTGAAATATTCATTTTCCAGCGAAACGTGCAGGTGAGTGACGTGGTATGGCGGTACTGACCCCGCTACTCACCTCTGTGGCCACCACACCTGGCCACCACCACAGCAGACCGTCTGGACCCCTAGACTGGCCTGAATATTCCAGTTTACCGTTGGGTATGCTGTAGAACAATTATCTTCCAGTGCACATCATAATTAGAATGGATTATTGATGGCCTTTTGGCCTCTCCGTTCAGACCGGCGGGGGCTGATGGGACTTGGAGATTGAAGAGCATCTGGAGTTAGTCATCTCGTTTTACACACAGCGCGAGTGACTTAGCCTGGATCAAAGGGAGCACCTGCGCTGTTGTAAACACCCTACCTGGACGTGGATCTCATAAAACAACCCAAGGGGCTGTAGACGCAGCACGGGTGGTGCCACACTAAGGCTCTCATCGCTTCTGTCTGTTCATAATGGAAGTATCAACACGTAGTCAGTGTGGGGGGAGAAGAGGCTATCAAAGGACAGGGACGAATACTTACATTTAGCTGATTCAGACCAAAAACCTATCTATCTAGTTACCAGTCAACCAGACAGTCGATCACTTTATCTATCTAGCCAATCTATCTATTCATTTATCTATCTATCTACCTATATACATGTGTTGTCTGTCTCTCTATCGGCACATGTGTGTATGTAACCATGTATTTGTACTATATGGAGAGTGAGTTTCGCACTCGTGAGGCTCCATCTCTGCATTATCCATATCCTCAGTCATTCTGTTCCATTCATTCACCGTTCTTATACCATACAAGTACTTCTCTACATCAATTCTTAAAATATGTTTCTTGCTTAATTTCATGTTATGTTCTCTGTTTGTTCTATCTCTCCATCTCTTGAAGAACTCTTCATTGTTCACCTAGATCTGTTTGACAAACGAAGAAGGTGTGATCAGGTCACCCTTCACTTTTCTCTCTTCCAGGGTGGGGAAAATTCAAAGGCAATATCCTTGGCAACGCAAAATATCACAAGAATAAGAAAAAAGAATATCTTTACTGAGATGACCATTTCAAGTTTCTGAAGGACATGCGTGATAAGATTGGCTCTGTCAGTTCGAAAGGGCAACAATGTCATTCCAAGATAACTAATGGGTCAGGTGAGCCCAGTCCGCTTCTTCATGCCTAAGGCTTTGATATACACAGCATGTCACATGGGTACACTGCACCTCACATGCGTATACTGCCCAACGCTTAGGTATAACGCACGTCGTCTGGGTGATTTGCACGTCAACTGGGTATACTGCACGTTACCTGGTTATACTGCACGTCACTTGCGTGTACTGAGTCATATGGGCATACCTCACGTCACCTCTTTTATATATATATATATATATATATATATATATATATATATATATATATATATATATATATATATATATATATATATATATATATTCCTATGAGTTCATGGGAAAAATGAAACACGAGAAGTTCCCAAGTGCACTTTCGTGTAATAATCACATCATCAGGGGAGACACAAGAGAGAAATAAAAGTCAGTTGATATACATCGAAGAGATGAAGCTAGGACGCCATTTGGTAAATATATATATTTCCTCTCAGGCTTTCACACTTGTCCGGGACGTTCCCTCGCTGACGCGGGAAATAGTGAACATGTATGAAAAAGAGAGAGAAGCATGATAAGTTCATTAAACGCCTCTTGATGTCTTCCTTTATATACCCATCTGCGGTCATGGAGGCGGATGATCTTAAGCATCCCACTGTACTCCACTTAACTGGAGTCTTTGGTCACTTTGTTCCTTTTTGATAGTTTGCCGAATGTCTTACAAGACATCCAGTCTCTTAAAAATTGGAAAATATGTCACTGGACAAAGTTGAATACTTATCACACACCATTTTCTTTTTTTTTTTCTTTTCCTCTCCATTGCATTATCATTAAGGAATTAAGAGACGAGAATTGTGTTAAGTGGGGTTTACAGTGAACACACTGAAAGCAACAGAGCGCAACCGGGGTTATTTTTTTCCATGTATTTATGATATAGCAAAGGTCATTTTACATTTGCCAGTATCCTGTTCTCGCGGTATTATAAAAGACGGATGGTGGGCGTAAGCATTCAGAAGAAATATTCTTTTTTTCGTACTTGATCCCCGTTTTCCACATTTGCAACGCAAGGCCAGGTACAGACGAAGAAAAGCTTCATTCACTCGCATTCATTTTCTAGCTGTCATGTGTTTTGTATCGAAACCACGGCTCCCTATCCATACCCAGACTCCACAGACCTTTCCATGGTTTACCCCAGACGTTTCATATGTCCTGGTTCAGTCCATTGATAGTAAGTCTACCCCTGTGCACCAAATCGTTCCAATTCACTCTATCCTGTGCAAGCTTTTCATCCTCCTGCACATTCGGGCCCCGATCACTCAAAATCTTTTTTATTCCATCCTTCCACCTCCAATTTGGTCTCCCGCTTCTCCTTGTTCCCTCCACCTCTGACGCATATATCCTCTTTGTCAATCTTTCCTCATTCTCTCCATATGTCCAAACCATTTCAGCTCGCTCTCATCAGCTCTTTCAAACACGATCTTTATCATCACATCTCTTTCTTACCCATTTGTTACTTACACGAGTAAACTACCTCCTACCACATATCGTCCTCAAACACTTTACTTTTAACACATCCACCCTTCTCCGCACATTTTCATCCACAGCCTATGCCTCGCATCCACATAACAGTGTTGGAGCTACAGCACCTTTAAACATACCCGTTTCTGTCATCCCAGATTAAGGACCTTTCACTACACACATTCGCAAGTGCCTCCAGAGCCTTCTCTACTCACCAATCCCACGCTTCCATTGTTCCATTTTCCGCCATGTCCACACTCTGATATCTAAAGACTTCACTTCCCTCAATTTCTCTCCATTTAAACTCACACCCCAACTAACATTCGTCTACCTTGCTGAACCAAATAACCTTGTTTTTATTCACATTCACTTTCAACTACATCTTTGCACACACTCTTCCAAACTCGCTCCAATTTGCCACTAGTGCTGTGTCATCAGCAAATAACAACCGACTCACTTTTCAGGACCCCCTCTTCAAGACTCTTGCATTTATCTCTTTCACTATCTAGTCCATAAATGATTTGAATATCCATAGTGATATAAAACATTCCTGCCGCAGACTAATGTGCATTTGGTACCGTTTACTGTCATCTCTTCCAATTCGCACATACGCCTTACACTCTTGATAAAGATTTCTCACTGCTCTGAACAGCTTTCCTTCCACAGGACAACTCTGTCACTGCTTTATCTGGACCCATAAATAGGCACCCCCCCACACAAACAATATATATATATATATATATATATATATATATATATATATATATATATATATATATATATATATATATATATATATATATATATATATATATATATATATATATAGTATATAAAGTGTGTGGAAGAAGAAAGTTAAGAGTAAATGTCAATAAGAGCAAGGTTATTAGGTACAGTAGGGTTGAGGGTCAAGTCAATTGGGAGGTGAGTTTGAATGGAGAAAAACTGGAGGAAGTGAAGTGTTTTAGATATCTGGGAGTGGATCTGTCAGCGGATGGAACCATGGAAGCGGAAGTGGATCATAGGGTGGGGGAGGGGGCGAAAATTTTGGGAGCCTTGAAAAATGTGTGGAAGTCGAGAACATTATCCCGGAAAGCAAAAATGGGTATGTTTGAAGGAATAGTAGTTCCAACAATGTTGTATGGTTGCGAGGCGTGGGCTATGGATAGAGTTGTGCGCAGGAGGATGGATGTGCTGGAAATGAGATGTTTGAGGACAATGTGTGGTGTGAGGTGGTTTGATCGAGTAAGTAACGTAAGGGTGAGAGAGATGTGTGGAAATAAAAAGAGCGTGGTTGAGAGAGCAGAAGAGGGTGTTTTGAAATGGTTTGGGCACATGGAGAGAATGAGTGAGGAAAGATTGACCAAGAGGATATATGTGTCGGAGGTGGAGGGAACGAGGAGAAGAGGGAGACCAAATTGGAGGTGGAAAGATGGAGTGAAGAGGATTTTGTGTGATCGGGGCCTGAACATGCAGGAGGGTGAAAGGAGGGCAAGGAATAGAGTGAATTGGAGCGATGTGGTATACAGGGGTTGACGTGCTGTCAGTGGATTGAATCAAGGCATGTGAAGCGTCCGGGGTAAACCATGGAAAGCTGTGTAGGTATGTATATTTGCGTGTGTGGACGTGTGTATGTACATGTGTATGGGGAGGGTTGGGCCATTTCTTTCGTCTGTTTCCTTGCGCTACCTCGCAAACGCGGGAGACAGCGACAAAGTATAAAAAAAAAGAAAAAAAAAAAAAAAAAAATATATATATATATATATATATATATATATATATATATATATATATATATATACATAAAATAACCACGAGGAAAGAAATGAAACACGAGAAGACCCCAAGTGCACTCTCGTGCATGAGAGAGAGAGAGAGAGAGAGAGAGAGAGAGAGAGAGAGAGAGAGAGAGAGAGAGAGAGAGAGAGAGAGAGAGAGAGAGAGAGAGAGAGTAGAGAACATTATACTCGTGTTGCCCCGTCTCTTAACCTCAAACAAATATATACCATGTCTTTACTCCTATGTGTGTGTGTATCCACACACAAACACACAATTGCCTCAGCCAGTTTTCCTTGCATTTTGCCCTAGTGTCTGCACTGCTTCCATTACACATTCATATCAGGAGAACTCAGGCTCAATTAAAGCAAAATTATAAGGACAGTAACGTGTTTCATTTACCAAGAGCAAAATGCCTCGCCTGAGTCTTCAGACTAGTGCCATCTAAACATACATCCCAAATTCATTCGGAAGATTTAACCTGGCCATTGCTCCAGTAACAAGTAATGTGATCCCGACAGCAGCCACCACCTCTGGCGGGGGGGAAGAATATTAATTGTCTCAATTTGTAACGATAATGTTGTCGCGCCCGTCGCCCGCCGCTGTCTGCCCAGTTCTTTTAACATACACGGAGTGTCTCTCTCTCTCTCTCTCTCTCTCTCCCCGTCACACACAGATAGTTATTACATGGAAAGGAGAGAAGGAAAAGATCTGGTGTGTGTTTGATGTTAGTTGAGATCGCGCGAGCAGTTGAGGCCCTAACCAAGGCCATCACATTAACGATATATATATATATATATATATATATATATATATATATATATATATATATATATATATATATATATATATATATATATATATATATATATATATATATATATATATATATATATATATATATATATATATATATATATATATATATACTGAGCCACGTACCCATTTTATAGACAAACCCCTAAGGGTGAATGAACAGCTGGATTGATTGTGGACCGACTGCCGCAACTAGGATTCGAACCTATACGCTCGACCCTGGGCTGCCCGTGAATGCGTCATGGTCAGGAGCTCCAGCCGCTACACCACGGATAGAACATCTGACAGTGGTCGATTCCGGTTGGCCTTGCGATTGCTAATGATGATCATTATTTGCCCCGTCTCTTGATCTTGTATATATGTACCATGTCCTTACACACACACACACACACACACACACACACAGGCAAAACCAGGTACAAAACACACACGCACACACGCGCGTGTCAGGCAAAACCAGGCACACATCCATCGACCAGCCCCGATGGGAGGATGAACATCTGGGTTGGGTGCTGGCCGACTGCCACTCCCAGTCTTCGAACTCGGACGAGCCTGGCCCTGGCACTGCTACCGCTACGACTCGTTGCTGATGCATCATCTTGTTTCTGCTTGTATTACCGCTACTGCTACTGCTGCAGCTGAAGCCCATATCGCTGGGGCTGAGTTCATTCCTGAAGCCGACGGTGTTAGCGTGTGCATTGCTGTTCCTACGTGATCTGCTACAGTTTGACGACGCTGCATTGGCTGCTGTTCCACCTGTTACTGCTGCTGCTGCTACTGCTGCTGACGATGGTAATGCTGCTTCTATTGCTGCTTCTGATGACGCTGGTGCACCTCTCCCTTTGCCCCTGTTGTTGTCGGTTTTCTGTTGTCCCTGTTAACATTGCCGCTGCATCTGCTGATACTGTAGTCTCCGTTGTTGCTTTTTCTGTTGTTGCTGCTGCTCTATTTACTGTTGTGACTGTTGATGTGGATGATGATGAAGATGTTCCTTTTTCGCTAATGCTTTTCCAGTGAGTGTGTTTTTGTCCTTCCTCCTGTTATCCACCATTGCTCTATTTAATCTTGCGTTCATTCTGCGTCTATTATTAGTGTCTGCTTCGTATTCTTCATCTTAATCTTGCGTTCATTCTGCGTCTATTGTTAGTGTCTGCTTCGTATTCTTCATCTTATGCTTCAAGACTTCGGTGTTATTGCTGCAATCGCTTCTCTTTTGTTACAGCTATCTTTATCGCTGGCAATATCCTTATCTGTATTGTTGCCTTTGACGCTACTACTGCTGCTGTGTTCCGTTCTTGCCAGGGTTATTGTTACTTACATTGCTACTCGAGTTTTTCCTCGTTCCTTTGACCTCAGCTACGAATTATTTTTGATGTTATTGTGACTTCCTTCAGTATCATTTTGATGTTATTGTGACTTTCTCCTATACTGTCGTTGCTTCTGATGTTATTACAACCTTCGTTTGTTGTATTGTTATTTTCGATGATGCTTTTACTGTCTCCGTTGTTGCTACTTGTAACGCTACCGTTGTTTCACGCTTCCTGTTTACGCTACTAATGTTCCCCATTATTCTCTTACTGTTTCTAGGTGTCATTTAAGCAACTGATGCTGGTGCTGTTCCTTCTATCGATTCCTTCGCCACTAAACTATCAGAGATAATGTTACTGATGCTGCTACGATGAAGGCTCCAATATCTCATGGTTATATCTGTTGGTATTGCCTTTTGAGGAGAGTTCACTCGTGGGTCAAGATAAGGATAAAAAGTGCTTTGCTTGAATGCGAATGTTTCAGATGCCTGCCATCACTTGGACACTACATCTGTCCCTTGTTTGTTTGCTCGTAGCAAACGTTTTAGACTTTGCAATGGTGAGTACCAAGAGTATTGTCTTGCATACTTTTGTGATAGATTTTACAAACACACACACACACACACACACACAAACACACATATATAGCGAGGTAGCGCAAGGAAACAGACGAAGAATGGCCCAACCCACCCACATACACATGTATATACATACACGTCCACACACAGCACATATACATATCTATGCATCTCAACGTATACATATATATGTGCACACACAGACATATACATATATACACAGGTACATAATTCATACTGTCTGCTCTTATTCATTCCCGTCGCAACCCCGCCACACATGAAATGAAAACCCCCTCCCCCCGCATGTACGCGAGATATCGCTAGGAAAAGACAACAATGGCCACATTCGTTCACACTCAGTCTCTCGCTGTCATGTATAATGCACCGAAACCACAGCTCCCTTTCCACATCCAGGCCCCACACAACTTTCCATGGTTTACCCCAGACGCTTCACAAGCCCTGGTTCAATCCATTGACAGCACGTTGACCCCGGTATACCACATCGTTCTAATTCACTCTGTTCCTTGCACGCCTTTCACCCTCCTGCATGTTCAGGCCCCGATCATTCAAAATCATTTCACTTCATCTTTCCACCTCCAATTTGGTCTCCCACTTCTCCTCGTTCCCTCCACCTCTGACACATATATCCTCTTGGTCAATCTTTCCTCATTCATTCTTTCCATGTAACCAAACCATTTCAATACACCCTCTTCTGCTCTCTCAAACACACTCTTTTTATTACCACACATCTCTCTTATCCTTTCATTACTTACTCGATCAAATCACCTCACACCACATATTGTCCACAAACATATCATTTCCAGCACATCCACCCTCCGCACAACTCAGTCACCAACTTTTGCAGTTTCTCACCCGAATCAGCCACCAGCGCTGTATCATCAACGAACAACGACTGATTCACTTCCCAAGCTCTCTCATCCACAACAGACTGCACACTTGCCCCTCTTTCCAAAACTCTTGCATTCACCTCCCTAACAACCCCATCCATAAACAAATTAAACAACCATGGAGACATCACGCACTTCTGCCGCAAACCAACATTCGCTGAGAACCAATCACTTTCGTCTCTTCCGACACGTACCCATGCCTTACATCCTTGATAAAAACTTTTCATTGCTTCCAACAACTTACCTCCCACACCATATATTCTTGATACCTTCTATAGAGTATCTCTATCAACTCTATCATATGCCTTCTCCAGATCCATAAATGCTACATACAAATCCATTCGCTTTTCTAAGTATTTCTCACATACTTTTTTCAAAGCAAACACCTGATCCACACATCCTCTACCACTTTTGAAACCACACTGCTCTTCCCCAATCTGATGCTCTGTACATGCCTTCACCCTCTCAATCAATACCCTCCCATATAATTTACCAGGAATACTCAACAAACTTATACCTCTGTAATTTGAGCACTCACTCTTATCCCCTTTGCCTTTGTACAATGGCACTATGCAAGCATTCCGCCAGTCCTCAGGCACCTCATCATGAGTTATACATACATTAAATAACCTTACCAACCAGTCAACAATACAGTCACCCCCTTTTTAATAAATTCCACTGCAATACCATTCAAACCCGCTGCCTTGCCGGCTTTCATCTTCCGCAAAGCTTTTACTACCTCTTTTTTGTTTACCAAGACAATCTCGGACAATCTTAGACAATCGCATGTTTACTAAAGGGCGTCCCAGCTTCGTCTCTTCGATGTATATCAACTGACTTTTATTTTTCTCTTGTGTCTCCCCTTTCGTGCATTACAATATCTTCAAAGGACTAGTTACAGAGGGAGAAAAATATATACAATATTGTATCTTTTTCTGTAGCTAGTGCTTTGAAGATGTGGTAATACACGAAAGCGTCCAGGATTCTGGTGTTTCCTTTTCCTTGTGTTTCTTTTTTGTGCAATGATGACGTGACGTGTTTAGTGTGGTTTTCCATGAAAAAAAAAAGATGTGTAGAAATGCATACCACAACAGATATGTTATGAGATTATATCTGTGTGAATATATGTGTGAGAATACGTGGGTTCCTCAACCACTCATGTGTGTATGAGTAGTTGTTACTGTACCCATCAGCAATGAGGCTCCACTCCTTAGAACGAACCCACACCAATATTCACCCATCTCATAACTTTTTCTTTTTCAAACACAGAAACTAATCATGGTGTGGTGTATTATACCTTCTAACCTCTCCAATTATACGGGTAGAAAAAAAACACGTTAACAGCTGGTTTAATCCTAGTCATTTTCCCAACCGGACTTTACTCTTCTATATTTCGCTTCTGAAAGTAATGACTTCTTCATCAGCCGTGGGGCCTCGGGCAAGGCTTCTATGTCTACCGTCGACTGTCATTAAACGAATCTTAAAGGTCCGCGTGATCAGGTCAAACGAGCCTTTTCTTCTTCGTAGTTCTCGGGTGCGAATGCATAAATTCAAGGGAGCCATGTTGATATATGAGGCCGTGGGGTCTTTCGTTTAAGCTTTTATGGAGATTTTCTGGTTTTGTGGTAATATATCTCTCTCTGTCTCTCTCTCTCTCGCTCGCTCTTTCTTCCGTAATCTACACATTCCAGCTGTATTGATTCTCCGTATATGGCAGGAGGTGCAATAATCCTTTTATGTTGACGCTGTGTGATGAAGAAAAAAAAACCCTTGACTACTGGTGTTCTGGTGATTAAATTTTAAAACCTCTTCTCGTCATGGCCATCTTCTACTAGGACTGTCCTTGTGCGCGCTCACCAGCCCCCCAATGACTGTTGAACTCTCTGAGCTAATTACGGCGCCTTCAAGAGACTACTCAAGTGTTTTGATGGTTTCTTTTCCCTTTTAGGGCTCGATGAAATTTAGAAGGTTTAAAAAAAAGATGGATTATTTCTTCCTACAGGAGAAGAATGCCTCTTCAGGCGGGTCATGTCCTTGAGAGAAGGCAACTATGCTGGATATATGATATGCATCCTCAGAAGTAGATTAGAAAAAGACTACAGGTACGACAGAAGCCATTAACAGTGCCACTTATTTTCAGAAGCATGTGTTTGTTCCTACAGGAGCAAAATTACGGTATGTCTTCCAGAGCTGAAATGTTGTTTTGCAAGAACATTGGTGATATTTTCCTGCTGGGGCAGGTCTGTTGTGTTCCTGCAGGAGCAGAAGTGTTGTGCCCCTGGAAGAGCAGATGTACTAAGGCCCTACAGGAGCAGAAGTGTTCAGTTCAACAGGAACAGAAGTTTTGCTTTCCTGCTAAGACGGAAGTGTTCCGTTCCGTCTCAACCACGAAATATCCATTGAAAACTCATATCACCACAAGAATAACTCACTCCATTCACGCGAATTTCACTGTTGATACATTTCAATCCTCTTCAAGGGATGAGACAGCCTTTAAGACTATTGAAAACCTCTTCAAATGATTTATTGTCTTTGTAAGCCCAATGATAAGTCTTGAAACACGTTTCTTTCCACTGAATCTGAAATTCCTTAAAAAAAAACTGTAGTTTTTATTCAGATGAGAGAGCGAACATTTGAACATTCACACAACATCCTCTCATGATTATAATCCCCTTGGAAAATGAGTAGGGTTGTTCAAGGAGACCGACTTCCCCTGCTGTGGGTGCGTGTTCTTTGGATGTTATCCTTTCAGAGTGTTATATGCATGTCACAGGAAGATGTTATTCATGACTCGAAACAAAAATTCCTTGAGGAGACACTTTTTCTAAGGTATTACAATATTCCTTCAGGGACAGAGAGTGTCTCTTACGTATGTGAGGACTCTTCATAATGAGAATGTCTCTCCCCAAACATCGCCAGGACGCAAGCAGCCTGAGTGTCGTGTCTCTTCCAGAAGGCAATCACCCTCGGGGCTTCAAGCAAGAAGCCTACTTAGGAGAGAATGAGTATGATTCGTCGAGATCACATATTTTTCCCTCAACACTGTGAAGTCCCTTTGAGGCGAACATGCTACCTCAAGCGTGATATTGCAATCACAAGTTCACCAGGGACCTCTTGACAAAAGACGGATCCATCAAAAGGATGGTTTCCCGTCAAAGGAGGATGAAGGTCGAAGAATCAGATTTCGTTCAGAGAACCGAGGTATTAGTAAGGGAGAACGATGCACACACACACACACACACACACACACACACACACACACAAACACACACTCACACAAACACACACATACTCACACAAACACACACATACTCACACATACACACACACTCACACATACACACACACACGCACACACACATATATATATATATATATATATATATATATATATATATATATATATATATATATATATATATATGTGTGTGTGTGTGTGTGTGTGTGTGTGTGTGTGTGTGTGTGTGTGTGTGTGTGTGTGTGTGTGTACGTGTGTGTGTGTATGTGTGTGTGTGTGTATGTGTGTGTGTGTCTGTGTGTGTGTGTGTGTGTGTGTGTGTGTGTGTGTGTGTGTGTGTGTGTGTGTGTATGTGTGTGTGTGTGTGTGTATGATGTTGTTTGGTAATTAAGAAAACACTGTAAGAAAAGAAGAAAAAACCTTTCATATCTGGTTAGCTTTGTCCCTCATCATCAGAGTTCAGAATGATAATTCTGACAGTACATACGAAATATGTTTCTATATATTTGGTGAGTGCGGCAGCTGATACCTCACTGTTGAAGGCAAAAAGGTACTCATTCATTAGGATGTCCCAATCAAGGAAGAAAAGAAAAAAAAAGGAAATATTTGTTCCATGATTAAAGATCACTCACAGTAACAGATCTGTAGTGAGAATACTTTTTTGAAGGAGGTTTTTGCTAGAAATGACTTAAAACCTAACCAAAGGCTAAGGGTACGGAAATTATAAGTGTAACTTGGGTGTACCCAAATAGGTTTCATTACACTCGTATTACGTGGTGAATAAGTCTCCTTACTCGATCTTGACCTGTATCTTCACCCACTTACGATGCTTTATGTAAGCCATACGTGAAATGACAAGCTATATGTCTACGTAGGTCTGCAGATGAAAAGAGATCTGTGTTTCTTCTCGAAGGATGATATTGCTATTCTTCCTCAAATGTGATCAGTTGATCATATGCATAAAACTCACACTCTATACTTCTGGAATTAGGTGATCAAACAAAGCAACAGTCTTCCTCTTTTGGGTAGTGGTTGAACCCATTCAGTTCTTTGGTTAGCGACATCCAAGAGAGGCAAATGCTGCTTTTCCTGCAGAGCAGACGAGAGGCTCCCTGGAAATTATCTACGAAAATATCGAATACATCCATCTTGAAGATCTCTGATGTAGATTATCCTCCGCAAAAACAAAGGGGCTGGCAACCTTATCAAATCGAATGATCTCAACCACACTCCTTGCCCTCTCCTGGACTCCCACACATTATATACACGTGATTACACAGACGAAAGTTGTTCACTCCTCAATAACATGAAATATGTGGGAACCACCTCCGCCACGATCCCTTTTCATGATGTATCTGGAGGCAACACCAGGAACCCGCTCCCGAACAGCACCGGAGGAAACAACAGAGCCAAGGGAACGAACCAGCACGGCAGATGGCCCCCTAACCAGACAAGGGTCTTCGGTCTTCGGACATGTTACAGGAGGACCCTCCCACCACCTCAACCCAAACGCCTCGTAATACTGGAGGTTCCCTCGTCGTAATCAAGGGGAATCTCGCTCTACAATCAACATCCAAAGCAGCAGACAAGATGGAAATCCCCCCCTTCCAGATTTATTCCAGACAGACTAGGCACGCAACTACCAGCCGCCAACCTACAAATCAACGGGGGCGCCACTCACCGAGCTACATCTACGTCCACCATTGTCTACAAAAGCTCTCCTGTTCGCCTTAACTAGATGGCCATTGTCTGTGATCCCCCAAGCCTGCCACGAGGTTCTGGCCTGAAGACATTGCCATTAAATGAACAGAAGGACACAGACCTCTACTACAAGTGTCCCCACGTCATCCAGAGTCGAAGGAAATGGATTTCAAGACGAAAGAAGCCGAATCTTGATTAGGAGGAACATTCATCTTATCTGCTCAACATGACACGCCTTCCAGTGGATCTCTTATTTTCAAAAGCGCGCACACACACACACACACACACACACACACACACACACTCGTATGTACATACATCATATATGTAGATACAAATGCATTAGTGTATGGAAACTATATATATATATATATATATATATATATATATATATATATATATATATATATATATATATATATATATATATATATATATATATATATATATATATGTATATATATATATATATTTTTAATTCATTTATCTATTCATTCATTTATGGAGTACCCGGACTCCGTCATTTCACGAATGAAAAGTCACATTTATCAACCTCAACTGTATTACTTTCTTGTTAACTAACTTCTCACTCTAAAACTTTAGTGTCTACATTTCCCTGCTACTGGAAGTAAGGAAACCTTGAGCTGCACGAACCTTGAGCAGGTCCTGCGCAACACTAGGAATCTTTTATAGAAATCGGTCACGGGGTAATTACAGATAAATAAATACACGAGTGGATGAGGGTGTTAAAAAAATAGCCAGGATTGAGCTGGAGTTTCCTTTTTGTTCCATTCCTGCGTACCTCCTTGTTCACACGGATGCAATCTGTGTGGACAAGGCTCTACGTCGGAACGTAAGAACTCCAGCCTCGTCCTGTGTTTTTGAGACACCCTTATCCAATCATGTGTCTATATATATATATATATATATATATATATATATATATATATATATATATATATATATATATATATATATATATATATATATATATATATATATATATATATTTTTTTTTTTTTTTTTTTATACTTTGTCGCTGTCTCCCGCGTTTGCGAGGTAGCGCAAGGAAACAGACGAAAGAAATGGCCCAACCCCCCCCCCCCATACACATGTACATACACACGTCCACACACGCAAATATACATACCTACACAGCTTTCCATGGTTTACCCCAGACGCTTCACATGCCTTGATTCAATCCACTGACAGCACGTCAACCCCTGTATACCACATGACTCCAATTCACTCTATTCCTTGCCCTCCTTTCACCCTCCTGCATGTTCAGGCCCCGATCACACAAAATCTTTTTCACTCCATCTTTCCACCTCCAATTTGGTCTCCCTCTTCTCCTCGTTCCCTCCACCTCCGACACATATATCCTCTTGGTCAATCTCTCCTCACTCATTCTCTCCATGTGCCCAAACCATTTCAAAACACCCTCTTCTGCTCTCTCAACCACGCTCTTTTTATTTCCACACATCACTCTTACCCTTACGTTACTTACTCGATCAAACCACCTCACACCACACATTGTCCTCAAACATCTCATTTCCAGCACATCCATCCTCCTGCGCACATCTCTATCCATAGCCCACGCCTCGCAACCATACAACATTGTTGGAACCACTATTCCCTCAAACATACCCATTTTCGCTTTCCGAGATAATGTTCTCGACTTCCACACATTTTTCAAGGCTCCCAAAATTTTCGCCCCCTCCCCCACCCTATGATCCACTTCCGCTTCCATGGTTCCATCCGCTGACAGATCCACTCCCAGATATCTAAAACACTTCACTTCCTCCAGTTTTTCTCCATTCAAACTCACCTCCCAATTGACTTGACCCTCACCCCTACTGTACCTAATAACCTTGCTCTTATTCACATTTACTCTCAACTTTCTTCTTCCACACACTTTACCAAACTCAGTCACCAGCTTCTGCAGTTTCTCACATGAATCAGCCACCAGCGCTGTATCATCAGCGAACAACAACTGACTCACTTCCCAAGCTCTCTCATCCCCAACAGACTTCATACTTGCCCCTCTTTCCAGGACTCTTGCATTTACCTCCCTTACAACCCCATCCATAAACAAATTAAACAACCATGGAGACATCACACACCCCTGCCGCAAACCTACATTCACTGAGAACCAATCACTTTCCTCTCTTCCTACACGTACACATGCCTTACATCCTCGATAAAAACTTTTCACTGCTTCTAACAACTTGCCTCCCACACCATATATTCTTAATACCTTCCACAGAGCATCTCTATCAACTCTATCATATGCCTTCTCCAGATCCATAAATGCTACATACAAATCCATTTGCTTTTCTAAGTATTTCTCACATACATTCTTCAAAGCAAACACCTGATCCACACATCCTCTACCACTTCTGAAACCGCACTGCTCTTCCCCAATCTGATGCTCTGTACATGCCTTCACCCTCTCGATCAATACCCTCCCATATAATTTACCAGGAATACTCAACAAACTTATACCTCTGTAATTTGAGCACTCACTCTTATCCCCTTTGCCTTTGTACAATGGCACTATGCACGCATTCCGCCAATCCTCAGGCACCTCACCATGAGTCATACATACATTAAATAACCTTACCAACCAGTCAACAATACAGTCACCCCCTTTTTTAATAAATTCCACTGCAATACCATCCAAACCTGCTGCCTTGCCGGCTTTCATCTTCCGCAAAGCTTTTACTACCTCTTCTCTGTTTACCAAATCATTTTCCCTAACCCTCTCACTTTGCACACCACCTCGACCAAAACACCCTATATCTGCCACTCTGTCATCAGACACATTCAACAAACCTTCAAAATACTCATTCCATCTCCTTCTCACATCACCGCTACTTGTTATCACCTCCCCATTTGCGCCCTTCACTGAAGTTCCCATTTGCTCCCTTGTCTTACGCACCCTATTTACCTCCTTCCAGAACATCTTTTTATTCTCCCTAAAATTTACTGATAGTCTCTCACCCCAACTCTCATTTGCCCTTTTTTTCACCTCTTGCACCTTTCTCTTGACCTCCTGTCTCTTTCTTTTATACTTCTCCCACTCAATTGCATTTTTTCCCTGCAAAAATCGTCCAAATGCCTCTCTCTTCTCTTTCACTAATACACTTACTTCTTCATCCCACCACTCACTACCCTTTCTAAACAGCCCACCTCCCACTCTTCTCATGCCACAAGCATCTTTTGCGCAATCCATCACTGATTCCCTAAATACATCCCATTCCTCCCCCACTCCCCTTACTTCCATTGTTCTCACCTTTTTCCATTCTGTACACAGTCTCTCCTGGTACTTCCCCACACAGGTCTCCTTCCCAAGCTCACTTACTCTCACCACCTTCTTCACCCCAACATTCACTCCTCTTTTCTGAAAACCCATACTAATCTTCACCTTAGCCTCCACAAGATAATGATCAGACATCCCTCCAGTTGCACCTCTCAGCACATTAACATCCAAAAGTCTCTCTTTCGCGCGCCTGTCAATTAACACGTAATCCAATAACGCTCTCTGGCCATCTCTCCTACTTACATAAGTATACTTATGTATATCTCGCTTTTTAAACCAGGTATTCCCAATCATCAGTCCTTTTTCAGCACATAAATCTACAAGCTCTTCACCATTTCCATTTACAACACTGAACACCCCATGCATACCAATTATTCCCTCAACTGCCACATTACTCACCTTTGCATTCAAATCACCCATCACTATATATATATATATATATATATATATATATATATATATATATATATATATATATATATATATATATACTATTCGCCATTTACCGCATCAGCGAGGTAGCGTTAAGAACAGAGGACTGAGTCTTTTAGGGAATATCTTCACTTGGCCCCCTTCTCTGTTCCTTCTTTTGGAAAGTTAAAAACGAGAGGGCAGGATTTCCAGCCCCCCGCTCCCTCCCCCTTTTAGTCGCCTTCTACGACACGCTGGGAATACGTGGGAAGTGTTCTTTCTCCCCTGTCCCCAGGGATATATATATATATATATATATATATATATATATATATATATATATATATATATATATATATATATATATATATATATATATATATATATATATATATGTGTGTGTGTGTGTGTGTATTGAGAGTGAGAAGATGACCAGGTAGATGATGCGTAGTTTAGGGTGGAGTGGATGAATTGTTGAAGGGGACGCCTCTAGCCGCATACCACGCAGATTCAGTTCATTCTATCGGATGCGTGTCTCTCAACTTCCTGAATGCTTGGGCTTTGGTACTTCAAAGCCTCTTTCACTCCATCCTTCCATCTGTCTGTCTGTCTGTCTCTCTCTCTCCCTCTCTCTCTCCCCTTTCCTTCTCCCCCTTGCCTCCTTCCACAACTGGCACGTAGCTCTTCTTAAACCAGTCTTTCTTCACTCATCCTCTCTCCATGTCTAAACCATTTCTGCACACCCTGGTCGGCTTTGTCAATCAGACTGCGCTTACTGAAACACCTCGCTCTTACACTGTCATTTTCTTCAAGGTTAACCCGCCTCACACAAGATATTGTCATCAGGCAATTCATATCCAACACGTTCACCCTCTGCTGTCCTTTTGCAGTCGGTGTGTGTGTGTGTGTGTGTGTGAGGTTTTGTGCGGGTGTTTGTATGTAATTACCTCTTTGTACTGCACGGAGGGAGAGAGAGTTTCACAAACGTGGGCCACAAGCTCCTGAATATTCTCTACTATCAAGGTTCCTAAATTTTGTGTATGCCTTCTGCATATACCATGTCCTCAGTCATCTTACTCCTTTCGCCCACCACACTTTACTATGATAGTCAGTTCATTATATCTTTTGTTCTTTTTATCAAGTTTCTTCCTTTTTTTTCGTGTATTTTTTCCCTCTGGTTCCTCTATCCTCACATTTTTCGGAGGACTATTCACTGTCCACTTAATCAATTTGTTTTGATAACTTGAAAGTTGGGATCAGGTCATCTCTAATTCTTTTCTACTCCAACATTGGCAACTTTAAACGCTCAAGCCTTTCTCTTCTATTAAACTCTCTTGATTCTGGTACTATATTTGTTGCCCACATAGGAATTGCCGTTAGATATTTTTTATTTAAATGATTGTTCACACTCAATATGAATTGTTAGACAGATCCTGGCCCTGTTTTCTATATTCTATTGTGGATGACGATAAATGTGAAGATATATTACCTGTGAAAACAGAGGCAAGCAGACAACACATCACGTCTGTAGACCTACAATGAAAGCGTAAGAAAGAACATCTTTCCTTTGGAGATGTGAACAGGTCGCCACCAACCAGTGGGATTAGAAGCAAAATATTCAGTTAGATACTAATTTGAGGAAGTCCTCTTGGACGAACGAGGTTGTGATGATATCGCCGCCACTGTAAAACAGGGAAAGACACTGTGTGTTCGAAAATCATGCGTTGCTTGGATAGCGGTTTGTGAAATACTGTAACCTTCAATCAACAGACTGCAATAATTCTAATGATGCAGGGAGTAATAGGTAAGCATTCCAAAGAAGCAAACTATACTGCATCACTTAACCCTTTATGTGACATAGGAAAAACGAATCGTTGATGAGAAAAAGAGGATATATCACATGTCTCGGGGTTGATGTTTCGCATCGTTAAGATTCTTGGACCCCGTCTAATCGATTGAGATATAAGCGAGTTACTACAGGAACACAAGACTGTCAAAAAAAAAAAACCCTTTCCTTTCCTTCTGAGATGATGAAGCACCCTTCTGCTCCTCTGGCTCTCGTCTCTTTTTTCCACGTTCCCTGGGATGCGTCTCTCGTTAGCCCGCATTACCATACGTTCGTTAAAGAGCTATAAATCACAGTTCATATTCCCTACTGATCACAGAGTACGAATATTGGCTTCACAGGTTAAGTCGAGCTGCGTTATTCGCATTTTGGTGTCGTAATTGCCAGGCGTCTCGTAGCAGAGGGAGGCTTGTGAACGACAGAGGTAACGCTGTTTCTATTGACCGTAAGTTCGCGCAGCAGACGTGAGGCTGTTTCTATTGACCGTAAGCACACGCAGCAGACGTAACGCTGGTTTTATTGACCGTAAGTTCGCGCAGCAGACGTAACGCTGTTTCTAGTGACCGCAAGTTCGCGCAGCAGACGTAACCCAGATTCAATTGACCGTAATTCTGAAACAGGTTGGCAGATATTCTAAACGAAGAATCTCCCATTTCGATCATGATATGAATCGTACATCTTAACTCACTGTCGTTTCTTTCAAAAATAATGAACAAGAAGAATATAGATATGTTTTAAGAAGTACCTTAAAAATTTCTAAGAGAATGTCAAAATCTAATGATCATTTAGTAGAATAAAAGTTTTATGACCTGAAAGGTGTGTGTGTGTGTGTGTGTGTGTGTGTGTGTGTGTGTGTGTGTGTGTGTGTGTGTTCATTTTGATGATAATGTTTTTGATTTTTCGTTGCCAGAGGTATGGACGATGGTCGTCCGTTGTTGTGTAGGTCAGTAGTCAGCCGCTTGTGATGTTGCAGGTCAACGATCGACCGTCCGTGATGTTGCAGGTCAACGATCGACCGTCCGTGATGGTGCAGGTCAGCAATCGACCGTCTGTGATGGTGCAGGTCAATGGTCGACCATCTGTGATGGTGCAGGTCAGCGGTCGACCGCCCGTGATGGTGCAGGTCAGCGGTCGACCGTCCGTGATGGTGCAGGTCAGCGGGCGACCATCCGTGATGGTGGAGGTCAGCGGTCGACCATCTGTGATGGTGCAGGTCAGCGGTCGACCATCCGTGATGGTGCAGGTCAGCGGTCGACCGTCTGTGATGGTGCAGGTCAGTGGTCGACCGTCCGTGATGGTGCAAGTCAGTGATTAGCTATCCATGGTAGTGCTGGTCAACGGAAGGCTGGTGTGGCCAGGTTATAAGAATTTACCCCGTATGACGAACACTGTGGCCAGGGCCCTTCTGGTGGCTATTGTGGCCAGAGCACACAGTACCCCTCTGACAGCCACAGTGGCCAGAACACATGTATGTACCCTCCTGATAGACAATGCGGCCAGGACAAACATATCTACCCTCCTGATGATCACTGTGGCCAGAACACAGGTATTTACCCTTCCAATGGCCACTGTGGCCAGAACCCACAGTACCCCTCTGACAGCCACATTAGCCAGAACACAGGTATGTACCCTCCTGCTGGCCACTGTGGCCAGGACACAGGTATGTACCCTCCTGCTGGCCACTGTGGCCAGGACAGAGGTATGTATCCTCCTGCTGGCCACTGTGGCCAGGACACAGGTACGTCGGCTAAGATAATCATAGGTTATTAGTGACCCCTGAGCCTGGGAGTACAGGGTACCCTTCCATCATGACTGGTGTGGCTGCATGATCATGTGTGTGATTTTTGTGGAGATGGTCGTGTGACAAAATTGAAGTGTGTTACATCATTGCTAATCTGTATCTGTATAATGCTCTTCGACAGCAGGGTTTGAACCACTGAGAACTTTTTAGGAGCTGGTTACGTTACCGACGAAGCTATAGCTGGATGGCTATACCGACTATAGAGAACGGACTATTCGATTACTAGTAATCGAATACCCTTCGTCTCACGTCCATGGGCAACGGAGTCTCCGTGGGTCAATTCCCGTCAGGCTCACAATACCCTGTAGCCTGCAGTTTTACCGAACTTGCTCATGGAGGTGTTCGAACTCGAATATAGTTCAATGAACACGTACTCTCATTGCACACTAAGTGCCCTCCGATTGCAAGGATTCGAACCCCGTTGCTCAAGGATGTAAGTTGAAGGGCATTCCATTATTAGTCATCGAATAGTGAATTCTCTGCTGTGGGCTCCATAGCCCAGTACGTATAGCTTACCGGCTCCCACACCAGTGACACAGGGTCGAATCCTGCAGTCGGTGGGCATTATGTATTCACTGGAAATGCGCGTTCACAGCACTCTATATATATATATATATATATATATATATATATATATATATATATATATATATATACATATGAATGAAATCCACACCGTCAGTAAAATGCCATTCTTATGATAGACGTATAGCATGAAAAATCAAGTAACCTCAATCGATTTGATGTGGAATATTTAAGGGATTAATTAGATTTTATACCACAAACTCTCACGACTAGTTAGAGGAGGTTAGTTAGCCACAAAGAAATCATTTGCTTGCCTCTCCTCTCTCCTACCTCGAATCCACTACATTCAGATTCACATTCCAAAGCTGCGCAAATGACTGCAAATATTATTTCTTTTTCTTTTTTATATGTATCCCTTTATAATTTTTTATCGAGCTCATTAAGTCATGGAACATCCTCTTTACAAAACAAATCGCCTCATCTCGCAAGCATTTAAGAAATCTTTTATGAAGAGATTCAAATTAATATCTCTCGTTGTCTGGGGGAAATTATACACCCCACTTAAAAATTATGCAAAGTTTCGGGTTTTTACGGTAAAATCAGACCTGTAATTAGTGGGCCTTTATGGTGCCCAGGTCTTTGTTGTTAGGAGGGGGAGGCTGAGGACCTTGTAAGTCGATGGGTGAGGAGTGGAATGATCATCCATACCTCGGGGTCATCCAAGACGAAGAAGGATCGAAATTGCTTGGTAAAAATTTACAGCATATACATTATTCATCCCACCCGTCTGGAACATCTCGTTATCGACTAGAGAGAGAGAGAGAGAGAGAGAGAGAGAGAGAGAGAGAGAGAGAGAGAGAGAGAGAGAGAGAGAGAGAGAGAGAGAGAGAGAGAGAGAGAGAGAGAGAGAGAGAGAGAGAGAGAGAGAGAGAGAGAGAACTGGGTAAACTACAAGCTGGTTTTGCCTACTCGATGTCACTACTGTTGGAAGTATTTTCTGCCACTTCTCTTCATCAGTTTGGCTGAAGTTGAGTTGTGAATTTTGAGAACAAAAATAAAAAAAGGTAGAATTTTTATCTGTGATCCATGTCTTAGTCAAGCAAGACACAGTAACCGTATGGGAAGTTAGTGTTCAATCTGTACTCAAGTTTTCAATCAATGGATTGCACTTGATGTGAAGATGTGGTATTCATCATGTGAATGTGATACGTGTTATATGGGTATGGTATTTGCTATGAGGATATGGTGCTTAGTATGTAGTTATGCTACTTAGGATGTGGGCAATGGCACTTGGTATGTAGGTATGTTATTTGCTATTTAGGTATGGTACTTAGTATATGGATATGGTGCTCAGTATGTGGGAATGGTACTTGATACGTGGGTATGGTACTTAGTGTGTAGGTATGGCATTCAATATGTGGGCGTGGCACGTCACGTTTGGGCGTGACACTCATTGATTAGACACGTTAAGGCGTTCCCAGGTTCATTAATACCTAACTGACGTGTGGCAGGGGTAACTGACGTGTGGCAGGGGTAACTGACGTGTGGTTAGGGTGACCTGGCGTGTGGAAGGAGGGATGGGAGAACGGCGTTACACACACGAAGGGTACCCGACGTGCAAGAAGTGTCCAGATGAGGGTTGGAGAAGATGCTTGATGAATTGGAAGTCTGTATGTGATGTTCGACGAATGGAATTGTTGACCTTAGGGTGTTGGGTCTGACTTTATATGAGTAACAGTTATGGTTCTGATATGGTGTTTCAAGAGCAGGTTTGGTCTTGGGTATATGAGAGTGGTACTTGACGTTCTGGTGCAGTGGCTGACCAATGGATACCGTAACTGATTTGTGAGGAAAGTAGTTGTCTTGTGATAATGATGTTTGAAGCTTGAAGTACATACGAACTACGTCCGTCTACTGCGTCACACGAACTGGTCAAGTATTACAGGGATGACCGAGGAATGGCCAGGGTTCCAGGAGGCCATAAATTACTTCGGATGACCTCCCGAGTGGTCAACGCGCGGTCCAAACGTGTCCTGCTGCCTGAGGCTATAGCACGATAGTCCCTTATATCAGATGGTTATCGCAGAGGTGGGAGGGAATCATCATAACTGACAGGGCGACTGTTTTTAAAAAAGTTATAGATATCCCGAGCCATAAAACCTCAGTACACTCAGACATACAAGTAGAAAAAGAGTCGAGGTGACAGGACAGAACCCTGAAGAACACCAGTGTTAATAGAACGAGTGGGAGGAGATAGTCGCCCTCAGGCACCGACTACGCCAGTGGACCGGGTAAGGAGGGAAGCTATGGCTTAGAGGGAGAGAGGGAAACCGTTTAAATGAGAGTGAAGCTTGTCGACCAGTGTGATGAGCATCATTTGTTCTCAAGAGGTGGTCATCATGTTAATTGTAGGCCTCTCAGCGAGTGTTCCCCCCCTCTCTCTATCCTCCTGTGAGGGATGAGGCCCGATGCCCACGACGTCCTGGTTATGGCTGTCATTGCGCGCACGATCGTTTCATAACTCACGGGGAAGGGCCAATTGTCAGGGTTATATTAGTGGGTCATCCTTGGGCAAATGGTCGTCTGTTTCTTGTCACCTGGGTTGGACAATGTCATGGCGAGAGCACCTGGGGAACGGTGCGCGTACACCTCTGTGTCCAGCGGGGTCTTCTCAAGGGGCCTGGCCGTGTACAGACAAATCTGACACAAACGAGAAAAAGGCTTCCAGACCTAGGCGTTACGTGACTCGGTCGTGGAAAATGAGCGTCTCCGACAATCTTGCCAACTCCTCTCCACCATCCTCTTACAAAGGTGTGTCCTCATTTCTCACACTATCCTACACCGGGATTAGATACTTTGTGATTATTTCCTTTTTTGTTTGAGAATCGGATTAGATACAAGGTATATGGCGGTTTAGATAGAGAGCTATTGTATAAAGAATTTATAGATTACCATCTTATATATATATATATATATATATATATATATATATATATATATATATATATATATATATATATATATATATATATATATATATATATATATATATATATATATATATATGCACACCTATTTCCAGACACTACGAATCAATAGCGATGTAAAGGACAAGATGATAATCAAAAGTCCTCCCCCTCTCTCTGTATAGCGACTGGTGTTGATGTCTTTTTCAACGCAGTTTATCTCATGGTATCTTTTCAACGCAGTTTATCTAATGATTAAAAAAGATATATTTCTGTCACTTTTTCCCCTCGCTCTTCCTTCCCATGATGGCGTCAGCCGACGGGGGAAGCGTTTTTTTTCTTCACGGTGATGTGTTTCACGGAACTTGTGATAAATCGTTACTCCCAGCCGCCAGATCAGAGTTGGGAGGGACACATTCCACTGAAAATACTGTCCATTCTTTCTCGGTCTTCTTGGACTCGACCAAATTGGTTTAGTTTCTCATTTGGTTGAACGTTGTACACAAAACCACACACACACACACACACACACACACACACACACACACACATATATATATATATATATATATATATATATATATATATATATATATATATATATATATATATATATATATATATATATATATATATATATATATGTATATATTATTTTTTTCATTTTTTTATTTTGCTTTGTCGCTGTCTCCCGCGTTTGCGAGGTAGCGCAAGGAAACAGACGAAAGAAATGGAACAACCCACCCCCATACACAATGTACACACACACACGCCCACACACGCAAATATACATCTCAATGTACACATATATATACACACACAGACACATACATATATACCCATGCATACAATTCACACTGTCTGCCCCTATTCATTCCCATCGCCAACTCGCCACACATGGAATACCATCCCCCTCCCCCCTCATGTGTGCGAGATAGCACTAGGAAAGACAACAAAGGCCCCATTCGTTCACACTCAGTCTCCAGCTGTCACGCAATAATGCCCGAAACCACAGCTCCCTTTCCACATCCAGGCCCCACACAACATTCCATGGTTTACCCCCAGACGCTTCACATGCCCTGATTCAATCCACTGACAGCACGTCAACCCCGGTATACCACATCGATCCAATTCACTCTATTCCTTGCCCGCCTTTCACCCTCCTGCATGTTCAGGCCCCGATCACACAAAATCTTTTTCACTCCATCTTTCCACCTCCAACTTGGTCTCCCACTTCTCCTCGTTCCCTCCACCTCCGACACATATATCCTCTTGGTCAATCTTTCCCCACTCATTCTCTCCATGTGCCCAAACCATTTCAAAACACCTTCTGCTCTCTCAACCACGCTCTTTTTATTTCCACACATCTCTCTTACCCTTACATTACTTACTCGATCAAACTACCTCACACCACACATTGTCCTCAAACATCTCATTTCCAGCACATCCACCCTCCTGCGCACAACTCTATCCATAGCCCACGCCTCGCAACCATACAACATTGTTGGAACCACTATTCCTTCAAACATACCCATTTTTGCTTTCTGAGATAATGTTCTCGACTTCCACACATTCTTCAAGGCTCCCAGGATTTTCGCCCCCTCCCCCACCCTATGATTCACTTCCGCTTCCATGGTTCCATCCGCTGCCAGATCCACTCCCAGATATCTAAAACACTTTACTTCCTCCAGTTTTTCTCCATTCAAACTAACCTCCCAATTGACTTGACCCTCAACCCTACTGTACCTAATAACCTTGCTCTTATTTACATTTATTTTTAACTTTCCTCTTTCACACACTTTACCAAACTCAGTCACCAGCTTCTGCAGTTTCTCACATGAATCAGCCACCAGCGCTCTATCATCAGCGAACAACAACTGACTCACTTCCCAAGCTCTCTCATCCCCAACAGACTTCATTCTTGCTCCTCTTTCCAAAACTCTTGCATTCACCTCCCTAACAACCCCATCCATAAACAAATTAAACAACCATGGAGACATCACACACCCCTGCCGTAAACCTACATATATATATATATATATATATATATATATATATATATATATATATATATATATATATATATCAACAATGAATTCTAAAACGATATTCCATACTAGAAATATACCTCCCAGTGGGGAAGTGGCTATGTATGATTTGTCTGAGGCTGAGGTGGGGATTACACAGTACGTGGCGGCTACCTTAACATTTAGACTAACATGCATTGGCTAAACACGCTACCATGGAAGCTCATGATATGAAATCAATTTGCACGACACATGTTTGCATATTACTTGTAAAGACATAATATTACGATGATCCTTTTGTAAAATGATATATTGGACACCATACCAGATAAGTTCTATCCAGTGGATCTACATTTTCTTTCGCTCAGTTGTAGACATTAGTTGTCTCTTCCCTGAACATGTGCTGATACAAGGTGAGGAAAACGAAATAACTGGGCATATCTGGGTCTCAAGTGAATGATTAAGCCTTGAAAAGGATAGATATTCAGGCACCACTATCCTTTATCTTCTCTCTTATTTCTCACAAATCTTTACCTTGGCTCTTCTACAGAAGAGTGTGCATTGTAATGTGCTTGATCACAGTCCTTCAGAAGTTAACAAAGAACACTTTTTTTTTTGGTAGTGTTCTTTTGCATTTAGCGAAGGTATATTCCAAGAACACCTGAGAATTCGAGGAGTTTGATTGGCAAAGATAGGTGTTGTAATATGTCTTCAGTTTATTCAAACTGTGTTCAATGTTTGGGCCTTCGAGTAATCTTGCCTTTTTATTTATCTTTATTTTCGTATGATATTTTTGCTTAGTAGATCACAAGTATTGTCAGAATCACAGTATAAAGGTGATTTTGGTTGTCTGTTCGTATTAACTTAAAGCCTCGCAAAGTCTGCATTGCTTAACAAAGGAGTGGGCAACATAAGACCTCCTGCTTGATGAACAGACTATTATTACAAGAACGGTGAAGGATCTTTGTTAGGCAATTACAGACGTACACATTCCATAGGTGTGAGGCACCCAGAACGTCTGAGAACACTTCCAGACAGCATCCAGAGCTCATGACTACCTAGCTGGATCCTGACCCAGGAAACGTACCACCTTTTTGGAACCCCATGTGTACGTGAGAGCCAGGCACTATGTAGTAATCATGTACGTGGATGACTGGTGTATATATGACATACGTCTTGGGTATCTTAGACAGAGGCAAAGCCCGAAGGATAAGCTTCTCATATCCATCTAGAGTGCGATGGACATCAGTTTTCTACCACTATGGAAGGTAATCAGCATGAATGCACATCAGGAGAGCTAATCAGAAAGCCTTCACTTGGTGCAAGATGAAGCAGGTAAGCCAATGTGTGTGTGTGTTAAAGACCAGTTAGACATGATTGGTTCCAAACTACTGATAAATAGAAATTAACTTAAATCTGCTCTTATACAGCTGACTGATGGTGTGAGTATGAACGTTATTAGAGGTTTATGTAGTTCAGACTACGTTATCTTAAGTATGTTTCGCAGTGACTTGTGCAAGAGGGTTGATCACCTGACACCCGTAGTGACCTGAGTTGCAAGGTTGGGTTTGTTATATATATATATATATATATATATATATATATATATATATATATATATATATATATATATATATATATATATATATATATATATATATATATATATATATATATATATATATATATCCCGCGTTAGAGGAGGTAACGCAAGGAAACAGACGAAAGGATGGCCCAGCCCACTCACATTCACATGAATGTATACACATAAACGCCCACACACGCACATATACATACCTATACGTTTCAATAAATACATACATATACTTGCACAGACATATACACATATACATATGTGTATATCGATACTTGCTGCCTTTATCCATCCCAATTGCCACCCCGCCACACATGAAATGGCAACCCCCTCCCCCTCGCGCGCGCGCGAGCTAGCGCTAGGAAAAGAGAACAGAGGCCACATTCCTTCACACTCAGTATATATATATATATATCTATATATATATACATATATATATATATATATATATATATATATATATATATATATATATATATATATATATATATATATATATATATATATATATATATATATAAGCAAGATATCATTTATGAGGCCGTGCGTAGACGGAGGAAGTAGTCCAACACTGTGGAACACCTCGTCCCCGAGGCACCAACCCTCTGCCCCTCTCTCACAAGACGCGCACCTTCCAAGCTCCAGGAACCCTACAAATGAAATCCTAGGGTTACATAACAGTGACGGTGGCTCCACCTATTTCTCCCTTCATAAATGTTGGCATTTATCTACTTTTTTTCTCGCCATATGCCAGTAAATCAGAGGGTACATAGGAGTTCTGGAAGGTGATCAATTGAAGGCTGTGATTAGTCATCGGGGGTTCGTGTATTATTCTTTTTTTTTATGGCATAGAGTCAATCATCTCAGGGTGATCACATCAGGTGGGATGTGTCTGGTGCTCCTGTAGGTGATTTCACGGGTTCTGTCATTTGTTCTCTCGAGAGGCGAGCTGTGAGCATTGTGGTAGAGGTTTGGGTTGTGATGAGTGAGGTTATTGACAAGCGAGAACGTCTATAATGGCGTGTTTACAAAGCCATAGGTTGAAACTGAAGACGTATACGTATATATATATATATATATATATATATATATATATATATATATATATATATATATATATATATATATATATATATATATATATATATATATATATATATATATATATATATATGTATATATACGGAGCGGGTGGCTGGAAATCCTCCCCTCTCATTTTTTTATAATTTTCCAAAAGAAGGAACAGAGAAGGGGGCCAGGTGAGGATATTCCCTCAAAGGCCCAGTCCTCTGTTCTTAACGTTACCTCGCTAACGCGGGAAATGACAAATAGCATGAGAGAAAGAAAAATTTCATGATTTACACTAACCATGACTTGAGTAATGAGATATGTGGGCTATTAAAAGATATACTTCGTCGGGACTGTGGCATCATGACAATCTAAATCGTCAAGTGAACCCCAGTGTGTTCATATTACAAAGGAAATTATCTTTGGTGCATAAATAATGTAGATGCTCTAACCTTTCCGCCCTGCTTTTAAATCAAGCATGGAACAGCTGCTCGTCTTTTTTTTTTCATCATGACGATAAAAGTAATCTCAAATTGGATGCATTGAAGGAAGAACGGCATTCAATCTCATTTATTCCACCCCCCCTTCCTTCCTTCCTTCCTTCCAAAGCCAATGACAGAATTCTGCCACCATAGGTGACTAACTGAAGGCCGAGAACATTAGAGAAATAGCAGTGGAAGATTACCCTACTCACACAGTTTTAACTCGTAACCATTAAAGTAATATACTTCGCTTACGCACCTTCGCTAAGGAGGTTAAGAGAAAACATTCCCAATAAGCCTCACAGACTGGAACTATTAAATCTACCACAGTGTTCATACCCACCCACCTGCCTGCAGTCCTGCTTAGAAAAAAAACAAACATATATTATCTAACCGTAACGGAGGGCCAGAACCATCCAAATGGATGCTTCGCCTGATGCCTTTGATCGTCTATTATCAATAGACCGAAAAAAAAAGGAGGGAGAAAAAAAGAGATACAACAACATAGGGGGCCCATTACTCCATCATCTTTACCAGTCACATCCATAACTCCAACACCCCTTCTAGGACTCTTAAGTTCGCTTTTAATTCACTTATATAAAAAGAAGACATGGCTGTACCCACGTCGATAAGACGAAATAAGAGCCACCGTCACCTCCTTTAAGACTTATCACCCACGAAGTACCTGCGGGGCAAACGCAGCCCACAAGGAGAGTATTCGTAGGTACAACTCTACTTAGATTCCACGTAGGTACCTGCGGGGCAAACACAGCCCACAAGGAGAGTACTCCTTAGTACAACTCTACGTAGAACTCACGAAGCAAGACGTAGCCCACAAGAAGAAGAGTACTTGTAAATACAACTCAGAACTCACGGAGCACCTGCGAGGCAAACGCAGCTCACAAGAAGAGTCCTCATAAGACACAACTCTACTTACAACTCCCCCTTCCTTCAAGAAGGCACCGCAATCGGCAAAAAAAAACATGTACTCTTCAGAGTTCGAGATAGCCAACATGTACTCTTCAGAGTTCGAGATAGCCAACATGTACTCTTCAGAGTTCGAGAAAGCCAACATGTACTCTTCAGAGTTCGAGATAGCTAACATGTACTCTTCAGAGTTCGAGATAGCCAACATGTACTCTTCAGAGTTCGAGATAGCCAACATGTACTCTTCAGAGTTCGAGATAGCTAACATGTACTCTTCAGAGTTCGAGATAGCCAAAACGCTTTAGACCTACTGGAAACACTACGTGCCAGATAAACTCGCTTTACAGCCAAAACATCTGAATGTCTGGACATGATAGAGTTCTCTGACTTCCTCCCTCTTCCACTCACACTGAACAGTTATCTGCATCCTTACTGATTCGTGAATTAACAGTAATGGACGTCTACCGTCCATTTTACGGTCGAATAAAACTCTCGCTCTCTCCCCCCTCCCGCTCTTATCTCGACGCGTCTGGCTATGGCTCTCCACACACACACACACACACACACACACACACACACACACACACACACACACTCACACACGCCTGTCAGGATGGACGGATCCTCATGGAAAAATATTGGGTGATATAGGAGGAGAGAGAGAGAGAGAGAGAGAGAGAGAGAGAGAGAGAGAGAGAGAGAGAGAGAGAGAGAGAGAGAGAGAGAGAGAGAGAGAGAGAGAGAGAGAGAGAGAGAGAGAGAGAGAGAGAGAGAGACTGGCAGGTAGTTGCCAGCTTTACCTCATGACTAATAGCGGGAGTATTCTCATAACGTTGGAGATTTCATCTCTTTCAAAACGAATGGTCACATTCTCTCTCTCTCTCTCTCTCTCTCTCTCTCTCTCTCTCTCTCTCTCTCTCTCTCTCTCTCTCTCTCTCTCTCTCTCTTACTACAAGAAGCGTCAAGACGGAGTGCCTAAGAAGCGCCGGTGATGGCGGGATGTGCTTCATAACTTCACTGAAAACTATATGAAAAAAGAGACACCTCCATCGTCGCGTAAGACCAGCGGCGCCTACAAGTCCTTGAAGCTGTGCACAAATGTGATAGGATTCCAAACCAGCAACATACAGTCGAATATAAAGACTACGATCCCCCTTTCTCATGGTCAACCCGTCCGGCAACATGTAAAGTCGTCTATAGCACCGACCCTTGTAAATCGTATCTACGACCCTTTAAGGATATTAGAAGGAGTTCTAGAGAGTGATGTCACATCACCTGACATCTGATACATCCTCTTTCATGCCAAAGTCCTCTATATCCTTCCCTCCACACCTGATTTATTCACCTTATAAGGTACGGCCTATACATGACATTATAGTTCTAGCCACACCTCCATACAACGGAGGCTGTACAACTTATGAGTTAAGCTGTATATCTATATTGACTTTAACCTGAGGATGCTCAATGCGTCCAAGAAACATTGTGTGGAACACTTAGCAGATCACGGTGTAGTGTGGAGAAGCTCTCTTACCTCATTCTCATGAAATGAGAAAAACTCATGAGATATATAGAAAAGCTTTTGATAAGTATACACTTGTATGAATTCTATGTTGACTTGAATGAAGTATGTATACACTGAGAGACCCTCTTCTTCTTACTCTAATTCATTCATACCAGCTGATCGACCTTCTAGCTAGAACGTGGAATTTATGTATAGATACTACATACAACCAACACTCTCACACTGATCGTAGCTCTTCACTTTAGCCACCAGAAGCTTCAGATTAATCTCAATTCCTAATGAAGGAGTCGATGCAACCATACAAGGCTCGTTGGTAGCCCAGCCTGTTAGAATTTAAATGTAAAGATGACTTAACGATCATAAAGGTAAACAATATATCAAAAACACAAGTAAAACCACTAAAACATATATAGATGATTCAACCAGGCGGAAACATAGTCTCGTATATTTATACATGGATAAGCCAGTTAATTATCTTTTAGATTCATAAGTTTATATTTTCAATTTTGCTTTACCTCAGTGATACTTAACCTTATTTGTATGTAGATTATATCCAAGTAAAGCTCTTAACGAGCCTTATATATTTGTTACACTTCATTGCTAATGCATTCAGAATATTACGGTACGTTTGGTGGTATGTTGGTCATGATCAAGAATAAGTATGATCATGTTGCAGCATAATATATATATATATATTTTTTTTTTTCATACGATTCGCCATTTCCCGCGTTAGCGAGGTAGCGTTAAGAACAGAGGACTGGGCCATTGAGGGAATATCCTCACCTGGCCCTCTTCTCTGTTCCTTCTTTTGGAAAAAAAAAAAAAAAAAGAGAGGGGAGGATTTCCAGCCACCCGCTCCCTCCCCTTTTAGTCGCCTTCTACGACACGCAGGGAATACGTGGGAAGTATTCTTTCTCCCCTAACCCCAGGGATAATATATATATATATATATATATATATATATATATATATATATATATATATATATATATATATATATATATATAGGTAAATCACAGTATGATTCCTATGTTTCAAGCAGATACCCTTCTAAGAGAGACGGATACAGATCCTCCACATGCAACACGCTCTACGTATGTACCTCCACAGAAACATTCACATTCGGGACGGTGTGCACATAACTTTTCCACCACTTGACATTCATTAGTGTTAGCGTCGAGATAAAGTCCAAGACGTTTACTTGGAGTGAGTTTTGTCAATTTCTGAATAGATATTAACACAAATCTCTCCTCTCTCGTCTGTAGTGTTGAACCAAGAAGCTCCCTTGATGTCGGCCGCACTTCGCTCTCCATATGTGGTTCAGACGAGCGCATTCAGTGTGAAATCTGGTGTGACCTCTGTGAAAATCAACTGCGTCTGTTGGACTATGAGGTATCGTCAGGCCCGGGAGGCAAACACTGGAGCAGCTGCCTCTCAACGTTATTGGGGTCGTAGACTAGAACGACATTAAATTTATTCTGAAACAAACGGGACGACTTTTAATCTATCATCCCAGAGTGGGTAATTGGCTGAGTGTGGCGCCTCTGGAGGACGAGGGGTGCAAATGGAGAGCTCTGGTGAGGGAGTGGTCGAGCGGTGTGGAGTTAAGGTGTAAGACAAGAGTAGCGACTGCCGGTGGAGGAGAGGGATGCACGCGCGTCCAATTTTCCACAGCGCACGGCGGAAAAGCGATGCCACGTGTCTCCATGACCGAGCTGCCCCCCTCCTGTCATCACCTGGTAATGTCTCTGTTCTCCGTCGTGACTCGGAATTCAGCAGTTGTCTGCCCATCGCTCACCTCCCGTTGTACACTGAGGTTAGGCGGAAGGGGTTCCAGGGTTGCTATTGATTTGGTCTACGTGGGCTGGAGAATGAGATTCCAATTAACGGGAAACTTCTGGGGCGTTTAGTCACAGTCATTAACTGTGAGGGGAGTCAAGCGACGCGTGTCAGGTAATGATGATTACGGGGATGACGTGGCCGCCGTCCCTCACTCCTCCACCCTCACCCTCACCGTCCTCCTGTTTCACGACCGTGTGGCCCATTAGTGATGATCACGCCGGTGAAGTGGCCAACGATCCTCTCGTGTGGCCCCGATTTGCGATGATCACATCGGTGAGGTAACCATCAATTCGCACTTGTGGCCCAACATTGATGATCGCGCTGCTGAGGTGGCCATCGTCGCCTTCTCCGTGTGGCCTAACAGTGATGATTGCACCACTGAGGTGGCCAGGTGGCCATCATCCCGTTCCCCGTGTGGCCCACCAGTGGTAATCGTACCGCTGAGGTGTCCACCTTCCTTACCACTATGGCCCACCATCGACGAGAGGCCATCATGGTTAGTGGTAGTGTTCAAGTATCAGATCCGTACCATTTGCCTCCATCAGCTAGTGCAATGCCACGGGATGCTGACCACGGTTAGTTACGTGAGGGCGATGAAGAATGTCACAAGATGCGATGAATTGCTACGCAACACGACACGAAACGAAGGAGAAAACTAGGCGAAGCTGTTGTGTGGATGTGGAGGTAATAAGACCTACCTGATCACTGGGGATCCCTCTATATACGACATAACTCGGCCCATCAAGCACCATTATATGCATCAATAAACTAACTGACTATTCTAAGAGAATTTTCAACCATTGGTGTATTCTCTGTTCTAACCATTTACGTAGCCAGTGAGTATTCAGTCCATATTTATTGCTAGTGTATGAGTCTTCGGAGCTAGCAAAGTGATCAGATCATCACAAAAAGTTAAGGTTTTTATCTATTTGAAACGTCAGTATGTCTTTCTACTCTTAATATATATGAGTTTCTGATCTCATCCGTTATCCTAAGTAGCTTCGTAGTGACCCATTGGTCTGTAGTTGTGCGAATTTCTTCGTAATCCTTTGTATTTAACCCTGACCTATACTCTTACGTCCTATTGGATTATAAGGTGAAAATTTATTGGAAGAAGAGAGAGCGTAAACTAGAAGTGATGTATTATAATCTTCATCAATAGCTTATTCTCAGCATCAGAAAAGAATCAGCCCAGTTCCATTCTTTCTGCTCCCACATACTAGACACACATGAGGGACAGATGTAGACACTTTACATACACGTGAGTCAGGTACTGTAAACCCGTGCGTCAAGCACTGTAAACCCGTAACTAAGGTACTGTAAACTCGAGACTCAGGTACTGCAAACCGGTGTGTTAGGTACTGTTAACCCGTGACTCAAGTACCGATAATTCGTGACTCAGATACTACAAACCCGTGAGTCAGGTACTGTAAACCCCTGAATCAAGCACTGTAAACCCGTGACTACGGAACTGTAAATCCATGCCTCTGGTTCCTGTAAACCCGTGACTTAGGTACTGTAAACCCGTGACTCAGGTACTGTAAACCCGTGACTCAGGTACTGTAAACCCGTGACTCAGGTACTGTAAACCCGTGACTCAGGTACTGCAAACCCCAGCTCTGTCATCCTTCCACACAGCCGTTATCTCTCCAGTATCTCCATAGCCAACGGTGTGTTACTAATACGAGAGGGAGGTACTGGCAGGCAATCCAATAATCGGCGTTGAGTGTCTGAGGCAAATGTGTGGGGGAGGAGTGCGTGTATCTGGCTGGCTGGCCGGGGGTGTGTGTGTGTGTGTGTGTGTGTGTGTGTGTAGGGCGACCCGCGCGGTGGAAGCGACGCGTGCAGCCAGTTAGTGAGGGACGGTGAGGGTGGGTTGGCTGGCTGGCTGGCTGCCAGCTGTGACCATCAGAGGGGATCATGTGGTCACGCACCGTGACAACTATTGGCTTTGTCAGAGGTGATGGCTCTTGTCACGCTCCCCTCTGTCTCTCTCGTCTATGGGGGAAAGAGAGGATGAGAGACAAGGAGGAGGATCACAGATGAGTTCGAGGGAGCACGAAGGATGCTGATTCCGTTGAAGGATCGAGGAAGAAGGTTAAGAGGGACGAGAAAATGAGGAGAGAGAGAGAGAGAGAGAGAGAGAGAGAGAGAGAGAGAGAGAGAGAGAGAGAGAGAGAGAGAGAGAGACTTCAGATGCTTGAGGGAAATGAAGTTCCGTATTAGACAAGGGAAACCCTCAGTATAGCTGTATGGTGGAGGCAGGATAAAGTCATGGATAACCATTGAACACAAAAGCCTACTCCCTCATCCATTACCTAACGACCGTCCGTCCACTCATCAAACCATGCATATATCATTATATTCCCCCTGGTGCTCTCCCTCCCAGCTCTCCCTCATCATTTAGCTCGAGTTCTTAATGATGTATGATCAGCAAAGCGTGTCTCAGTCAGTCTGGGGGTGATTAAGAGGCAATACCCCTGTTGTTAGCGTGTTAATTGGCTGTTCCCCAATCTGACTCATCATCTGATCGTCCCATATTTTCGGGAATTCATCGTGAAGTTAGTCAGTCCTGTAAATTTTTTCGAATGGGTCTGAAACGACGTACTTCAGGCTGTGATAAACACACGGTATGTATGCTGAAGGATCATAGTTCTTATCTCCCTCGTTTATGCGTGCCTGTGTCTGCTTGCTTGCTTGATTGTATATTTACATGTTGATCTGAGATGATATACGGGGTATTCAGGGTATGCGAGCCAGGTATGAGGTTCCAGGAGTGAAGCCGGCTTTCGCCTACGTTGCGAGTGGGTTTGCGCTATTGTTGTCCCTGAACGGAGGCGCATATGCATGCCTCATTCGCATTCACAGAGCGTATTCATCCAGTAATAATGTGGCCAGACGTATAAGAGCAATGTTTGTAATCCATATATGAATGTTTAGTGGTCGCATAATGAAAGGTAATACCTGCCTGGTATGTTTAGAAGGTGGTATAATGAAAGCTGATACCTGCCTGGTATGTCAAAAGATGTATATTTGAAGGTGATGTCTTCCTGGTACGTCAACAGGTGGTATGTTTTGGTGGCTGATACCTGCCAAGTACATCATAAAATGGTATGATAGAAGGTTATATCTGCCTGGTATGTCAAGAGGTGATATGTTTGGAATATGATACAAGTCTGGTAACTAAAGAGGTGAGATAATGGAAATTCATACCAGCCTGGTATATCAAAAAGGAGGTAGAATGTCAGTGATGACTGCGTGGTACCTCAAGTATTGGTTTAATGGAAGGGAATACCTGCCTGGTACCTCAGGTGTAAGTATAATGGGAGATGATACCTGTTGTTACCTCAAGTATTGGTTTAATGGGAGGGAATACCTGCCTGGTACCTCAGGTGTAAGTATAATGGGATGAGATACCAGTCTGGTACCTCAAGTGTTGGTTTAATGGAAGATAATATCTATCTGGTACCTCAAGCATTGGGATAATGAAAGGCGATACCTGCCTGGTATCTTAATTATAGACATAATGGAAGATGATACCTACCTGGTACCTCAAGCATTGGGTTTAAACGAAGGCAGTACCATCCGGGTAACTCGAGACATTAAACATGATTGAAAATCATGAAGTCCCAGTGATTCTGCTCATTTCTCGTGGGTTCTTGGAGATACTATGCTAAACCCATCATCATCATGGGATAGTACGAAACAAAAAGACAATTAATCCTCACCGCCTGGAAGCCAGCGAGCTAGAATCCTGACGACCAAACCCGAGGAGTGGTGGCTGTGGTTGTGTGCGCTGTGTGCCAGCTGTCTGGAGTGGCGGTAGAAAGCTGACGGTGTGTGTCTCTCGCTACAACTAGCAGATTTTTTTTTTTCTCCTCCCACGTATTAATTGCGTTGTGGTGAAGATCAGACTTTTAATGAGTCGCTAATGAGCTGGCAAATATCTTAGCTGGTATGCTGGCCAGGTTTTGATTTAGTGTCTGTTTTCTTTCACGGGATTTTGCTGTTTTCTGATGTCTCCGTTTGTTGTTTTCTTATACAAATTCATTATTATAACAATAACTGTTTATTAGTTAGTACATGTGTATTTCTTTTTTGTTTATTTTTCTGTTTGTCATTTTCTTCAAGGCTTGTTCCCCATCATGGTTAGCATTACTGACCATTGGTCAGCACGGGCCAAACCGCATGAGTTCAAATCCTTAGGCTGGGGTGCGTGTGCATGTGTGCATACATACACAGGATTAAAAGACATGTGTTACATATGCACAAGGGGCAACGCGAATGCAAATCTCTCTCTCCGTATTATATAAAGAGTACGGACAAACACACACACACACACACACACACACACACACACTTACACACACACACACACACACACCCTAGCCCATACCAGGTACCCATTCTATCGACCAGCCCCTAGGGGAAAGATGAACAGTCAGGGGGACTGTGGACCGGCTGCCGCGACTAGGGTTCGAACCAATGCAGGTTTGATCCCAAGCAGCAAGTACATGCATGACGGCCAGTAACGCTGAACGCTACACCACGGAAACCCATGTGCATGTGTGTGTGTGTGTGTGTGTGTGTGTGTGTGTGTGTGTGTGTGTGTGTGTGTGTGTGTGTGTGGGAAGGTTAATCAATTTTTTGCTTCTCTATTAACAAAACTATTTATGAGCTCTTTTTTTTCCCCCACCCCCTCCCTTCCCTTGTACTAATAGCTCATGATTACCCTCCTCCTGCTGCCCTGCTACACCCCGTACGCGTCTATTGATCTGGGTCTCTGTTGATGATGTGTTTATCTCTCGTCATGACCAATGAAAGCAAAGTCATGTGTTGCCAGACTCCGCCTGTTAAAGGCAGCGCCATGAGTGAGGAGTCACCCTAGGTTGAGAGTGTGTACAAAACGCATCGCTCCAGAGGAGTCCATTCTTTCGCTGCTGCTGATTGGAGCGCAGTCTCGACACGACAAGTATACCCCTGGAGGAGATGGAGGGCGTTCGTACTATTCGTTTTTCATGTTAGATTGAAAGCCCTAATTAAAGCCATTTCGTGAAGGATACACACACACACACACACACACACACACACACACACACGCATATACATATATATATATATGATGATACAGCGCTGGTGGCTGATTCATGTGAGAAACTGCAGAAGCTGGTGACTGAGTTTAGTAAAGTGTGTGGAAGAAGAAAGTTAAGAGTAAATGTGAATAAGAGCAAGGTTATTAGGTACAGTAGGGTTGAGGGTCAAGTCAATTGGGAGGTGAGTTTGAATGGAGAAAAACTGGAGGAAGTGAAGTGTTTTAGATATCTGGGAGTGGATCTGGCAGCGGATGGAACCATGGAAGCGGAAGTGGATCATAGGGTGGGGGAGGGGGCGAAAATTCTGGGGGCCTTGAAGAATGTGTGGAAGTCGAGAACATTATCTCGGAAAGCAAAAATGGGTATGTTTGAAGGAATAGTAGTTCCAACAATGTTGTATGGTTGCGAGGCGTGGGCTATGGATAAGAGTTGTGCGCAGGAGGATGGATGTGCTGGAAATGAGATGTTTGAGGACAATGTGTGGTGTGAGGTGGTTTGATCGAGTGAGTAACGTAAGGGTAAGAGAGATGTGTGGAAATAAAAAGAGCGTGGTTGAGAGAGCAGAAGAGGGTGTTTTGAAGTGGTTTGGGCACATGGAGAGGATGAGTGAGGAAAGATTGACCAAGAGGATATATGTGTCGGAGGTGGAGGGAGCAAGGAGAAGAGGGAGACCAAATTGGAGGTGGAAAGATGGAGTGAAAAAGATTTTGTGTGATCGGGGCCTGAACATGCAGGAGGGTGAAAGGAGGGCAAGGAATAGAGTGAATTGGAGCGATGTGGTATACCGGGGTTGACGTGCTGTCAGTGGATTGAATCAAGGCATGTGAAGCGTCTGGGGTAAACCATGGAAAGCTGTGTAGGTATGTATATTTGCGTGTGTGGACGTATGTATATACATGTGTATGGGGGTGGGTTGGGCCATTTCTTTCGTCTGTTTCCTTGCGCTACCTCGCAAACGCGGGAGACAGCGACAAAATATAAAAAAAAAAAAAAAAAAAAAAATATATATATATATATATATATATATATATATATATATATATATATATATATATATATAAATAAATGCTTCGTTTATATATATAGACCTCGGCGTCTTCACCGTCAGGTTCCATAGCGAAATCGTTAATATATCCAACTTCTGCACAAGTGACGGCGGTTCGAATCCTGTATGAAAGCGCGCGTTCCTGGCACTGTTTGAGATCCAGGAGTTCACGGGGGCACCATGTCCAGTTTCGTGGGCTGGAGATGCTCAGAGAAGCACGGATGCACAGTGGGATCCTTTATACCAATTTTGGTAATGATACCTTGTTTAGCCCTTATATCCAGTGGGGCATTGTACTAAGCGTCGCTCTTATACCCTTATATCCAGTGTGGCATTTTTATAGTGTGGCTCTTTTACCGAATGTGGCCCTTATCCCGAGTGTGGCCCTTTTACCCAGTGTAGCATTGTACGAAGTGTCGCTCTTACACTTAGTGTAGCCCCTCATACTCATTGTGCTCTTGATGGCGGGCGAGACACTCTAATCATCCCATTTCTTTAATGTGATAAGATTAATCGACATTTTCATCAGTTTATCAATCCCTTGCAATGTACTGTGCCTGTAGTACATGTGTGCGGAAAAACCACACCTTAGAAATTTGTCGAAAATGAAAGATATATGACGAATCTTCTTCTTGGGCTATTTGTCTTTCTGGATGTATATCTCCTGCGTATCTTTCACCTACTTCAAGCTCTGTTTCTTATCTATTGTGCATTAATCTAAACACATAAACGAGACTTTTAATCTTCAGCATTCGTATTCTCCTATAGACAACATCTCTTTCCATTCCACCCTATACCATTTTTTGACAGTTTGAATGATGATTAATACATTTACGTAACTCAAACGTTAAAAGAAGATTAATCAAAATCACTATAATCATAAATCAGGTTACTGTACTCCGTCATAACAATGATGCTTAATACATATACGTAACTCCAGAAAAATTAATCGAAATCGATACAATCGTAAATCGGGTTACTATACTCAGTCATAACAAACACACCATGTTTACCAACACGATCTGTCAATACCTTCGGCAGGAAGGTAACATGAGCCGTAAGACACAGCGTAACACGAAGATGAAAAAGGAAGTGGGGGCTAATATTCATGATGGACTGGCTCAGGGGTGTGGGAGGCATTTGCCTGCCGTTCGTTGTCCAGCCTACGAAGCACCAAGCTCGGAGACCCTGTCATTACAAGGGAATGTGAAGCTCTGTCACCCACAGGAGTGTCACTGAAACCTTTGCGGTGATGGCGTGTGATCATCTTCACACGTAATGAAGCCGGCGGTGCGTGTCCATGTAATGCATCAAGACGAAGTACATGACGGACGGGTAAGGTAATGACAGGCTGGGAGACACACACACACACTGTCTCCACCGCATCGCCGCCCCCACGCCCCGCCGCCCATTACTCTTCATAATTATTTGACACTTGCCAACCCTTGGGGGGGAGGGAATTACCCTCTCCTCAACCCACCTCACTTCCCTTGGGTACACATCCCACCCAGCGCGAAGACATTCGCTCCTTCCCCCCATCCCACTCGAGGTGGTTGCCTGATCCAGATCCATATATTTTCATCCTTAATGCTGCCTTTTGAACTTACCCCAGCAAGCTATGTCCTCACTCTCACACGCACCGGGAGTAGCCATCTCAAAATATCCTCACATGTGTATCCTTTTGATGGTCTTCGTTAGTTAGGTTGGAAAAAAGAGGAAATTATGGTAATGTGTAGTAACTCTGAACTTTGAATGGTTGTCTTTGTAGGCCTTAGATGCCTTATTCTGGTACCTTGATCCTGACGTATCTTCACTGACTTCTGGGGCTGCTTTCGCCTATTTGGAGCGAGTGTGATGAATTAAATGTGATTTGTTGAGCTGAGAGTGGCCTTTGGTGTCCTCAAACTGGCAGTTCAAGGACAACGTGCGATCCCTTAAACTCTTCCCCAGATTTCGCAGTATCTAGACCCATAATCTGAGATTTTTAGGTGTTATGTGAGTCTGAAGTAACTCAGAGCCTTGATGGGTGGCCTTTGTTGACCTTTAAGACCAAGGTCTGGAAACCCATGATCCTGACGTACCTTGATTATGATACAAGGTCATTACGTCGCCTACTCTTTTAGATGAAGGTAGTGACCTGAGCGTAATCTATATGGCTGAGGTGTTCTTTGATGACCTCCGAATGGCTGGCCCTCAAGGCCATAGTGCGATAGGCTGCAAGCCTCATCCACATACTGAAATACCCACACCCAGAATTTTGAGCCACAATGTACTACATGAAGATGTGATAAATCTGAGCCTTTGAAAAGTAGAGTTTGATGGCCCTGGAGGCCAGTTTCTGGTAACCCTTCGATTCTGTCTTTGATCTTGCCGTACCTTCACTGTAATTTGAAGCTGTCAGTTCACCTGTTATTAAAGAGTGCAACAGACTGTCCAAGAATAGATGCTCTGCCAAGCCTCTCTAGGCACTCCAGCTTCGCCGGTACGAGGCTGGTTAGGTGTGCAAGGTAATCAAAATGCACATTGCTTTTGGTTCGTAGAGTGGCGTTTGTGGGGATCCTATTTTACTCGTGAGACAGGCGGCTATCAGTCACAAGTCCCATTCGGTCGTAAGTCACTATATTCGTAAGTCATTTTGTTCGTAAATCACAATATTCAAGATCGTCGACCTCAAAACACTATTGGTTATGGGGGGATAAATATTACAGATTGTGGATATGCATTCATGAGGGGTCCTGCACCAATTGTAGTAAGTTGATATATTTCACTTTTATATCCTTTGCCACAGAGTCTGTCTTCATGTATAATGGTATGATATGCAGTTGGGTTCTCTCTTAAATCGATCACCTTTGGAAGAGATGGAAGAGGACGCTTGATGAGTTAAACAAGGAAAGTAGAAAATTTTCCGATTTTGTGTTTCTTCAATGTAAAGACATTCAGACACTTGCAAGAGAGTCAGCGTTGCAAGTGCACATGAAGTTTATAATGAAATCACCTAAGAAACCTCAGGGTAAGTTCTCAAAACAGCCTCAGACTAACATCAGCGCTCGAATTAGTCAAACTGATCGAGAGAGATAAGCTCTACACACGCCCATGGGAGACGACGCCTAAGCCCAATTTCTCTATGTATGAGAAACATCTATTCATAGAGACGCAGCTAATCCCGCACCTTTCCTCCCACCACCCACCGCCTGAAAATTAGCAGCCTCTCGTCTCCGTCATATAAGATGATGGACAGACTAGTGTCGAGGTGTGTGTGTGTGTGTGAGTGGTCGTCCCAGCTGCTGGTCTTTAGGAATACATCATGAGAATGCCTGTCATCGCTGAGACGCGGGACCTTGTGGATGTCCGCGAAGAATCAGGACCGTAGCGTTAAGCCAGTGGCATTGGTAACTGGTTCCTGCGTATGGATTTTTGCCTGTGGGAGTGTGTTAATGAGCATAACGCCAGGTATGTACTCGCGTATGTTCCTGCTGGCGTTACCGGACTCCGCCTGCTTGTGGTTACACGGCGAGTGGAAAGTCCCCTTCGGCGAGGGTATGTCATCCGAGTGCAATCTCGTCGAAGACTCTCTCACTCGACAGGACTCCATCCTTTCCATGCTACTGATAGTAGCGCAAGAAACTACAAGAATATATGGAGTTTTATAAATATATATATATATATATATATATATATATATATATATATATATATATATATATATATATATATATATATATATTATATATATAAATATATATATATATATATATATATATATATATATATATATATATATATATATATATATATATATATATATATATATATATATATATATATATATATATATATATATATATATATATATATATATATATATATATATATATATATATATATATATATATATATATATATATATATATATATATATATATATATATATATATATATATTAACTAAACCAAGTTAAATCTACGACAAAAGGAAAATAATCATTACGTCACACTGAATCATTTAATCTTTTGTGTGTGAAATATCATGAATGAATGATCGACCCAAATTACTAGCAATTGTGTAGTTGTAAAATAAACGTTGCAATAAGTTGCTGGCTAAATAAGAGTATATTCTCATCCCAAATTACATTGTTTATTGCGGCGTCATTAAGATAATATGTGGCCACCTATTTTGCTTCCATATTAGTTTCATAACTCAGAGGCAAAGAATAGAAAACGTTTTGTATGTCGCCAATGAGATAGCACCTGCAATTTTTCCTTCATTTTCTGTGATCGTATTTACTTCACGAGTTCAAGAGTTTAAAATCTTTTATAGTTTGTTACGACATAAGAAAACGGGAGCTCCATGACAGTAACGCTCATGGACAGAGGCAAATCTCGAAATAGACACCTTTATCTATTCATGATAACCGCCGAATATTGCGAATATAAAAATATACAGAATATCAAAACCATATACAGTATTCTTTCTTTCTAATGTCCCTTCTGTACTAGTAAGGTATACTAATCGCCATTTCACGCATCAGCGAGGTAGCGTTAAGAACAGAAAATGAGGACTGGGCCTTTGAGGGAATATCCTCACCTGGCCCCCTTCTCTGTTTCTTCTTTTGGAAAAATAAGAAAAAGAGAGGGGAGGATTTCCAGCCTCCCGCTCCCTTCCCTTTTAGTCGCTTTCCATATATATATATATATATATATATATATATATATATATATATATATATATATGGAAAAGTGATTAAGTCGTTTTCTAAGCTTACGAGTTGAAGGTTGTATCAAAGTACATTCACTTTTGGTCATAGTCTTGACCTGAAAAGTACCAAGAAATTTTGCCAGTTCATTGCCTGACAAAACCAAATACCCATGAAAGGTAAATTGATTCATCTGATAAGTTGCTTTCGTCTCCCAGACAGCGAGTGCACGTAGCAGGACTCATTTTTTTTTTAACAAGTGCAAAGTGTACGTTATTACGACGTTTAGACACTATTCCCCTAAAGTGCCATATGTTCCAAACAATCAGTTCTCGCTGTCATGTCCACTCCCAGGTGTCTAGCACACTTCACTTCCTCTAAGGTTCCTCTATTCAACCTCACGCCCCAACGAACATGTCCCTTTGTCCTATCAAACCTAATAACCTTGCTTTTATTCACATTTACTCGCAACTCATACTTTCACACACTCCCCAAACTCCCAGACACATAAACTGACTTTGAGCAGTTTCTCACTCTAATCCACCACCCAGCGCTTTTTCATCAGCAAATAATTGACTCATCTTCGATGCGTCCTCTACCCCTGACAGGCTGTAGACCAATCCTTCTCCCCAAGAATCCTCACATTCGCTCCTCTCACCACCCTATCCATATACAGATCAAACAGCAATGGAGACAGTACATACCCCTGCCACAGACCCCCCTGCAATACCTCACTTTCCTCTCTCCTTGCTCGCATACTCGCCTTACCCACTTGATAAGGACTCCCCACTGCTTCTCGTAGCTTTCCTCTCACATCATATACTCGTAAAAACCCTCTACAGACCATTTCTGTCTACTTTATCGTATTCTTTCTCCAGATCCATGATGGTCACATACGAATCCTTCTGTTTCCCTATCTTATTTTTTCTCCTATTGTCTCTCACACATACTTCAAAATCATCACCTGATTTACACATCCAACACCATTCATGAAGCCATACAGCTCCTCCCTAGTTCGATGCTCTCTGCATGTCACCGTCCTCTAAATCACCACCCTGGTAAACTCAAGACACTTATACTTCTGTAATTCGAACATTCATCTTCATCCCCCATTCTCTTTATACAATGGCACTATACATGCAATTTCGCCAGTCCTCAGGCACTTTACCATGATCACTGTATACAGTAACAATGCTACCGAACCAATCAACAACACAGTCACCCTCTTCCTTGCGAAATTCATCCACATTACCATCCATTCCAGCAGCCTTGTCACGTTACATCATTCGCAAGGCTTTCACTACCTCTTCACTTCACCAAACCATTTGCCATAACTCTTTAACTCCGTACACTTCCGCGACCTGAGCACCCCAAAATATACCACCGAATCATCAAAGACATTCATCATCCTTCAAAGTACTTACTCCATCTCCTTTTCACCCCGTCTCTGTCTGTTATTTCGTGAAATTTCACTTATAATGAGTATAGGTTCTGTGATCCAGTACGCCAAATGTATTATGCATAAGGTTAGCTCACCACACGAATAGAATGTGCATATCCTTAAACATTAATAGAAGGAGAATTAAAAGCAGTTTTTTTTTCCCCCCTCCACTTCCAAATATCATCCACTGACTTTCCAGGTATGTTGCAGGGAATGTTTTGGTCTGGGTAACCTAACCGCTGGCCAACGTGCGAGGGCCTCATTATCGCCCTATATGAACAACGGATCTTCGACGCTCTTGTTACAGAGATCAGTGGCGGAGGCCCGCGGATGATTATGCAGGAGGGCATAACAGATAGTAGCTCAGACGGCTGCACACATGGAGGGGAACCCTCTACACGACCTTTATTGTTTCTTGAGGGACTTTTCAACTTATTCTGATATATGTTCGGTTTTGCTCTAATTATGCCGAAGATCTAAAAGATACTGGATAGATTTTTTCCTTTCTTTGCATCCTCACTGATGGAAAAAGTCACATTTGAATTTCATCGAATTTACACACACACACACACACACACACACATATATATATATATATATATATATATATATATATATATATATATATATATATATATATATATATATATATATATATATATATATATATATATATATATATATATATATATATATATATATATATATATATATATATATATATATATATATATATATATATATATATATATATATATATATATATATATATATATATATATATATATATATATATATATATATATATATATATATATATATATATATATATATATATAAAGCCACAATGGTACCGTGGAGATCAAATCTAAACACACCCGCAGGAAACAGAGAAACAGACACACAAATCTTTCGTCTCTTTCTCAAGACATCTTCAGGGAAGTCGCCTCTTCAGCGTTACGTCATGACCATACCTCAGAAAACGGACAAAACGTTACAAAATAATGTTCACCGAGTATTCGCAGAGGAACTCATTTCCAGCGATGGCAATACGCGTATCAAGAGGTCTTGCATGGGCTTGCCATTTTAAACCTTCCTTTATCAATCGTCATTATAAACATATCTGCGGCATATCTTAGGGGTTCATATCTCGCAGATACAAGTCATCCGGCGGCTTCTCCCCTGCCTGGACAATGTCTCCGCTCCTCTGGCTTTCAAGCGAACGGAAGACCGCAATCGTTGGCTCAAACGATCCCAGAATCCTCAACACCTCTTCATAAATGCAGGACGATAACATCCTTTCGCAATCTCCAGCAGAATGCAGCCCAGATAGGAGTTGAGGAATGTCGCAGACGAACCTGGCTCTGATAAGATGAAACGGAATTGGACCTCTGTGGTCACTAGCAGATATCCCCCTCCAAAAATTCCCTTGGTATTCTTCGTATTAGGAAAAATAATGCAGTGTGTGTGTTAGAACGTCGGCGCTGCCAGATTAATTGTGATACGTGCCGAGCGCTTTTTTTTCTTCTTCTCCCAGTTGGAGGTTTATCGCGCGTTATCACGACATGGAATAGCACCCTCAGTGCCAGCTTCATCCTGCCAGTCACACAAGCTGTTACCTCCACTATCGTTACATGATGTCTCTCAAGCTGATATGGCTACGTTAAACGTTTTCTCTCTTTTCCGTTTTTTACTTTGGAGGCTCGAGGTCTTCCCATTCTCTTCCAGGTTTACCTCTTACTCACCTTCGTCTATCGCCTGGTCACAAAGATAATCATCTTGGCCTAATACTGTTCACTCCACAGCTGTCATCTTCGCCTTAACCCTATCAAACGATGCAGAAAGCAAAGGGTGCAAAACGCAGTCACAGAAGCCTCTCCTGGAATCAAGGATGACTGACCAACAAGAGCTACTGGATACGACGGTGAGTGAGGTCGCTTGAAGCACTGTGGTTGGGGCTACCACCTGCTGCATTAGAAGTCTTGTCGTTCTGAGTTCAGTGTGTAACATTCGTCGCTGACACACCATCGTGTACGTGACTATTGGTTAAGTGACTGTCCATAATATATATATATATATATATATATATATATATATATATATATATATATATATATATATATTATATATATATATATATATATATATATATTTTTCTTTTTTTTTTTCAAACTATTCACCATTTCCCGCATTAGCAAGGTAGCGTTAAGAACAGAGGACTGGGCCTCTGAGGAAATATCCTCACCTGGCCTCCTTCTCTGTTCCTTCTTTTGGAAAATTAAAGAAAACAAGAGGGGAGGATTTCCAGCCCCCCGCTCCCTCCCCTTTTAGTCGCCTTCTACGATACGCAGGGAATACGTGGGAAGTATTCTTTCTCCCCTATCCCCAGGGATATATGTATACATATATATATATGATGGAGCAAAGTTCTTTGATCATGTGGGCAGCATGTGTACACTCCAGTGTATCTGCAAAAGACGGTCTACACATGAGCGATTTCCTCAATGTATATTTCAAGCAGGTTCCTCAGTTAGGATGCTCCGCGTGTTTTTTTACCGCTAGCACATCCCTCGTAACAATTCTGACTCATTCTATTTCGCACGTTGGGTGTGGACATGAGCATTGTAAACAAATTGTCAGAGTTCAAGACGATTTTCACTGGAGGAAAGTTATGGTATGTTTGATACTTCTGAAACTTAATTAGATGTCTAGGATTTCCCGTCGGAAGATGCATTTCTGCGACACACGACTTAGGAGTGTGAATAGGAAACAAAAAGTGACAGCTTCTTTATCAATGAATTTGAAAATAAAAGAACAGCGGTATTTAGTAATGTCGAACTCAATATCTTGGAGATTACAGATAAGCCCCACAAGGAAAATAGCGGGAAAATGTACAAGATGCCAACACAGACATCACAGGACGATGAAAGATTTTATGACAGTCGGTAGGAATTTATAATAAACAGGATTCGATCCTAGTGGATGATTTCAACACGAGAGCATCACAGTGGGAAGCATTCCCTTTTAGTAAATCTGAACCTAATCATTCCATGAACTCGCATAATAGTGTCTCAATGGAACCCACTTGGAATCCAAGCAGCGACTTGAATATTCCTTTTTAAAAGTAGAACTGAACACCTTATTTCAAGTCCACCACTGCCGTCGTTCTCGCTGCTTACGAACGATGGTATCGCTGGTAATGCTGTGGTTGCAGTATCGGTCCTGGCTATCACCGAGAAGTTACATTTAAGGTAACCAATCAATACTGCTTTTATTGCTGGCCAGAGCGACAGTCATGAAGGAGGAGAGAGAGAAAAAAGAATACTATATCAGATGTTAATGATCTTCATTTTGCTGCAGGCAAGACACACCAGAATGACTCTGAAGATGAAGGCGATATTGATGTAGCTTGGGACGAAACTAGTACAGGATTAGAAACGTGTTGAGGAAATATATGCAAAAATGTGTAAAGATAGAAAAAAATGACGGTCACTCTACAACTATTTTCGATAATCCGTATCTTATAGGGAAAGTTCCTCTCTATCAAAATTACTCTCAGACCCACATATTGGAAATGCCTGTACAGGGAAATTATCTACCACTTGAAGTCCATAATTCGACTCCAAGAACATGCAATGAACGAATACCAGTATGGCTTTCGACACAATCAACTGTATCTGACTAATCTGCTTAAAGTATTTCATATCGTAATCATCATGTATAAAGAAAGCGAAATGGTTCACTTCATATGCAGATATTCTCAAAAAGCATTCGATACATTCTTTCACCAAATATTACCCACTAAAGCTAAGGTTACATGGTATAGATAGTGTGTAACGTCAGTGATTGGAGAATTGGTGGAGTGGCCGCAAGAAAAGGGTTGTGACTAACGTGTGAGCTTTGGAATAGTTAGACATAGCAAGTGGAGTGCCACTGGGGTCAATTTATGGGGCCTGTTTTATTTTCCGATATTTGTTAATGATACTAAAAAATGGCCTACGTTGTACATCGACAATGTTCTTATTTACAGAAGACACTAGACCAGGAAGTAAAGTTACGAGATGAATTGGAAGATCTGCCTTAGACAAATGGAAAACAATTATCAGTAAAGGGAAACCAGCCAACATTTCACACAGCGGCGGTGGAAAAAGCTGAACCACATTACGAACTTAGTTTCTTCTTGGAATATCATCCGATGACCTGAAGCTGAGGAAGAAGTATGGACACGCATTGGAAAAAAAAAGAAAAGATATCAGGTACATCTTTAAGCTTCCTAGGATATGGCATTCGAATCCAAGTGTAGGGAACTATTCCTCTCTTACTCTTCGCATTTCACAGATGCATTCCCTGCCTTGGATACTGCGTTCTTTGTCAAGGTCTCCTTGTCAGCTGGTGTGATCACCCCTCACCCCTTCACTTCCGCTGTTATCATGGCTTCCCTCGCAGGGTGATTCGCGTAGTAGTCCAATTCTTCTGGCAAGTCAATCACACACAAGAGACATAAGGACAGAGGACAGAGGCAGTACAGCGCCCGAGCAATCATGGTGATTCTGGGTCGGAGAGGCAAATCTACTAGACAGCTTTAGCTTTATAGATCTGAGGAGAAAAAAAAAAAACGCGACAAGGTTAAGAAGTGATCTGATACGGGTGTTTATTACTATCAACAGTATTGATCAAAACAGCTATTTCAAGACTAGATCGGAGTGATTTCACCACTACTAATGGGTACAAATTCCTAGGTAAGCACTTTGAAGACAAGGTAGTTCTCTTCTTTTTTTTTTTAATCTCAGTAGTGTTTTGTGAACTTGCGGTGTAGCTTACCAGCAAGAGAAGCTAAAAGCGGCACCACAACTGCGTTTTTTAAAGAAAGAGACTTGGACACTTTACTTCAAGTCTATCAGTGACGTTATTTATGTCTCTGTTCTCTTTGTTGTAAACGTTTAAAGATATTTTATCCCTATCTCTTCGTTTTCTGTTCCCTTTCACACCAAGCATCGTACTTCAGAAGCCTTCTCTATTCCCCTAACACAACAATATAGAAGGAATCCAATGACATTCCTTTTTTTTCTTCATTTTCGAAGTGTTTGCATACTTCTATGTTTGCATTTGCTCACTAATCCACCGGCAACCATGCCCAATTCCCTGAGCCGGCAATTTACCGCAGTTCATCTTCAAAGACCTTGGCGTTCAGGGAGGTTAAGTGAGAGTCCTTGATCCCTTCCCCCGTGTCATTTCATGAAGTTTATCACGCCGGAAAAAGTGGGGAGGTGCTATCAACAGGAGGGGCCCCGTATCATCTCGAACGTATCCCTCACCAACCAGATATTTCATGTTACTGACCAGATGCATCTGGAATAGTAATCTGTAACGTCTTTCAAGGAGCCATTGCATTATTTATGAGGACAGTGGTAGAACAAGACATTTCACTTTAGTTTTTTACCACAGGCGCACGTAGCATACGTACGTGTGTTAAGAAAAGAAGATCTGAATAGAATGTTGAATCCTGACCGAGACGAGAGGAGGCGACTGAACGAAGGATTCTTCCCCAAGCAACTGCTGCAGGAAAATACTAAGATTCTATGATAATGAACAGGTCGAGTACCAGATGGGACCGGAGGCAAGATTTTCTACACTGGGATATTAGCATAAGACCTTATCACTCCTCGGAGATCGGCTGGAGGATCTCAAGGAAGATGATGATCGTGGCCACCCAATATTAACTACACGTAGATGAACAGTTGTATTTTTAACGTAGATTTCTCCCGAACTCAATGCATCATGTTGAAGGTGTATAAAATGTTTACAGGTTATTCTCTCTGAATCATCTGTATGTCTTCTAACTTTTACCACACTAATCTGTGAGTCACTGATATCTTCCGCTATCACAAACAGCCTCGAAACGACCCAAGGCTCTTTTGTCTGTTTGAATGCCTTTGTATTTCTTTGTATGTTTGTAAGTTGGCCAAGGAATAATTGTATTCATAGGTTTAACCAAAGCCACCATTCGATCACCAAGATAAAGTTAGTAGAGGAGATAATCATATATTTTTTTGTTTAGGCTGTACACTCATACGACATGATTTTGCTATTAGGTAGGGTTAGCGTGGTAGGTCTCACTGTCATAATTTTGGGCTAGATCGTAGTCATTCTCAGCTGAAAATTAGGGTAACTTTACGGTAGATCACAATCAATCGCAGTTAAACCTTAAGATAACTTTACGATAGATCACAATCATTCGCAGTTAAACCTTCAGATAACTTTACGATAGATTATAATGATTCGCAGCTAAACATTAGGGAAACTTTACGATAGATTATAATCATTCGCAGTTAAACCTTCAGATAACTTTACGATAGATGATAATCATTCGCAGCTAAACATTAGGGCAACTTTACGATAGATCACAATCAATCGCAGTTAAACCTTAAGATAACTTTACGATAGATCATAATGATTCGCAGTTAAGCATTAGGGAAACTTTACGATCGATCCTAATCATTCGCAGTCAAACGTTAAGACAACTTTACGATTGATCGTATTGATTCGCAGCTAAACATTAGGGCAACTTTACGATTGATCATAATCATTCGTAGCTAAACATCAAGCTAAACTTATTGCAGAGGATCAGATGCCTTGAGGAGCGCAAACACCACATGAATCTAAACAAGCACTCTTCCTTTATAAGAGTTGGATTTAAGGAAAGGCTACATAGAGAAAAATAGAAAATATATGTTCAGAGAAAGTACGAACCACATGCGCGGTTCTTAGAGAAAGGACAAGGCAAAGATGAGTAAATGAGAGAAGAAGTAAAGCTTGAATTAAAGTAGGTCTTACCTCTGCCGCGAAAGAGGAGAAGAAAAAAAAAACACAGAACGAGCCAGGCTTGCACTGAGGAGGGAGGGATGAAGAGAAACCATCGTGATAGATGAATCAGAGAGAGAGAGAGAGAGAGAGAGAGAGAGAGAGAGAGAGAGAGAGAGAGAGAGAGAGAGAGAGAGAGAGAGAGAGAGAGAGAGAGAGAGAGATGGCGAAAAGGGGAGCAACTACCACTCAAGCTAAACTTAAAGTGATCACGACATGTTTAAGGGTAAATAGAAGTGGAGACACAGGAAAACTCAGGACTGATAGAGCGGTAGAAGGCAGTCTTGACGCAAGATGTGGGAGGGTACGATTTCATGTAATCTGATGGGGCTGTGCAGGACGCGCTGGACGAAACCAATTATTGAAGTGACAAAGAGGGCAATGATGATGACGAGGAATGTACTTGAGATGAACGAAACTTTTACACACACACACACACACACACACACACACACACACACACACACACACACACACACACACACACACACACACACACATACACACACAAACAAACAAACACATACACACACATGAGTGGATGAACTGTTTTTCGTCTGCTTCCTGGCGCTACCTCGCTGATGAGGGATACTGCGATCAAGTATGACAAATAGATATAGATAATATATATATATATATATATATATATATATATATATATATATATATATATATATATATATATATATATATATATATATATATACTGTGTGTGTAATCATTTCATCCATACCAGCTGACATGTATAAAAACATGTAGACACAATCTAAAGACTCTAAACTTCCAGTACGTGAACAGCGAAGATCGTCTATGCACATACACGTCGTGTTGCATGTATTCTGCCTATGAGGAGCTGATCTGTGATTTCTTCCTTGGCGAGGGAGGGAGGCAGGGGATGATGATCTCGTGTCCCATAACTACACGCGGATGTGTTATTTAGATCACCCAGACCTCTGTATACCATTACCAGGTCATTCCAGGCTTACAAGGCATCATCTTAGTATCAGATAGCAAGCTGTAGTTATCATTTCAATTAGAGCATTAGCCCCGATAACTCTGTAATTCGAAAAATGAGCTCCAGTGGAAAGATTAGCACCTTTGAACTCCCCTTCTCCCCAACCCAAACCCCCTTGCAAAAAAAAAAAACAAAGAAAAACAAACCCCTCCAGCCGGCTATGATCATCAGCTGATCAAAATCTTATCCTGTTTGGCATCGAGAAAAAGAAAGGAGAAAAAAATTATATATGTTATGATTAACCGCAGTGAGTAGCCTCCTGCCCAGGTCATTTACTCAGGGGTCGGAGGGTGATCTGGGAAATTGAGGGGGTCCCTCTCCAGTGCTATGAGCTATATATCACTATGGGATAATGGGCCAGGCACCTGAATTATGGTCGCCTCTTCATCACTTGGAACCCACCCAGCTCCTAATGCAGATACAAACTGATCCCTGATGATTTATACCAAAGCGGCCAATTTCGAGCAGCCATTACCAATGTCTAATACCTCATCAAAAATCTAAAAGAGAAAGTACCCCCCCTTCTGTCTTTGTGTACCCCCCACCATTCATCACAATTTCAAAGTTTAAATATGATGTTTAGGAACGTTGAAGTAGTCACACTTCGTGGGAGATTACATTCCCAACACATGTATGGCGAACACAACGAACTGGTGATGATAGGACGTTCTGAGGGCGAGGAAGAGGTGAATACTGAGCTGAAGACTGTTAGGAAAATATATAAACTCAGACGTTGTACACACACACACACACACACACACACACACAAACACACACACACACACACATACACACACACACACATACACATGGGGTTAAAGTAAATGGCTTAAAGCCTCAGGAATGAGAATGGAAATTAGTCACAGAAAAAGGAACTCTTCGTCTCAGAGTAATACAGTGGCAGGAATTGCCTTATCTTGCACAATTGATTTGAGTTAACTAGATTACGTCCTCCCCGTTCCAAGATACGGCACATATACGACTACTGAAAAGAAGTATGTTCAGTGCGAGAAGTAGAACGGGTATTGGAGACAGAGCGAGAGGGAAAGCGAGCTGAGGTATGAAGAGTGGAGTGTGCTGGCAGGTTGGAGGAAGGTCATCTTTGGAGAGACGAAAGAGACTAAGGGCCAAGATAGAACCCAGAGGGATAGCACTGTTGACAGGATGAGATGGTGTCACTTCACAGACAGCGTCTAGGATGGAACGACTGGAGGGAAAACCAAAAACCAAAAGAAGGAAGACCAGAGAATAAATACTTGTGCAACTGCTTATCAAATGTTTTTGGAAATTATTCACCAGAATCTCTGAGAGTGGAGGATTAGAACTGAAACCTAAACGGCGAATGTCATCCTTGTAATCTGAGAGAGAAAAGAATGTGATTCTAAGCGGATAAAAAAGTGAGTTGAGCCTATAAGGGCAGCAAAAGTAAGAGCGTTGAAGTGATAGTAAGACCTGATGTAGCGGTCTCCTTCCGTATGGGTGCGCGAAACTACGTCACAACTCCAAGAAGAATGGAAAGTTTACGTTTCCAAATAGAGACCAAATAGACGACCAAAGATCGGTGCAAGCTCAGAAGCACTCATTTCTAGGACGCGAGGAGGTATGTCATCTGTACCATAACACCTCGCTACTGCGAGAGTACTTGGACGCCCTTGTGAGTGGAAGCTATGCGTCAGGAGGCATTGGCTTAGTGAGAGGAGATGGGAGGATTAAGCATGGCATCATCCAAATCAAATTCAGAGGAAAATACTTTGCCGAATGAAAAAAAAACGAGAGCGGTTTTAACTTCTGGAGAGATAACTTTAGATTAATCAGTGTAGGTAAGAGAGGATAGACTGAATTAGAGAAGTTAATGGAGATGCTTTTTTTTTTTTAATCATGGACCGGAGGGTAAAGGTCAAATCAATGTGCATTCTATTCACGAAGGCGTGTTTGGTCTGGCGAAAGACAGGTTTTTGATAATCTCGAGCAGTAGTGAAGATATAATGAGATTCATCAGAACAGAAGAATTTCTTATCCCTGCACGCTTTGTCCTCGATGCAACAGGGATAACAGTAAGTAATCAAACTATTACTGGGAAGATAAATATCAAAATCAAAGGGACACAAAGACTTCATCTCAGACAAGCGGCATTCTGAACAGCAAAGCAGACCTGGGCCTAAGGAAACTCACCATAAAAGCTGCGCAAGAATGACCACTGAGCCCTTCCAAAGTGCCAAGGTTGGCGTTCCGCGAGGGAAATGATGAGTGAAGGAGCTCAGATGGAACGGATGGTTTTATGACCGTGATGAGAAGACCTTACAGGAGCACAATCATTACACGTATAGTGAGAGGGTCCAGGAGGTGTGTTGAGGAAGTGGTTTTGATGATCGGTCCAGCAGATGGGCATTCAGTTATTTGTTCCAGATTATTAAGTAGAGGAAAAAAAGATGGGCCTCAACTCCACTGGGATCATCCTGTGTCCTCAACTCCACTGGGATCATCCTGGTTAGAACCGATTCACTTGTGGTGTGCTTTGAAACCCCCACTGCATACAGTGTGGAGCTGAAGAGAGCAATGCCTTGCTGGACGGGCTTAGACAGTCAAAACTGGACATAGTGAGGAAGGTTATAAGGTCTCAGCACGTATCAAGAGTTAAATTCCAAACTCCAGCTTGTGTGTTTTCTTTGCTAGCGTACTTCCCAGTCATGAAATCACCCCTCATGTGTTCCGACGTGGATGGGTTAGATCAAAAGGCAGACGTGTTGGTCAAGGGGAAAACTAAAGAACGTGGAATTTCATACACTGCGTTCATAAAACTGCTCATAGGGTGGGTAGCTATCGGGACGTACTCTGGTGACATCCTTCTACAATGTGGGGTGTGAGATAATCTGTTCAAGCAGTATGAAATATGACGTTTGCTGTAGATTTCTTACAGTAATTTTGGATTTTTTTTTTGTCCTGTTTGTTGCTGAGATTTCACAGTTCCTGGTTCTATGTTTTTTTATGTCTCGTTAACCTGTGGCAGCTCCGAATAGGGAAGGTAATGACCACTGCATACGTTTGCTCTAAATGGAGACTTTCCTTTCATAGATCTTTTAGCTAGTAACTGAACGCCTCCACTACTCACTCACATCTTGGTATAAGAAAGTAAACATGTAGTTATTAGCAGAGTAAGACGTTGTAAGATGTTACGGGTATAGATGAAGTGATGTTCTTCGTGATGACATCTTTACTGTGGAGGGTTGGATACCAATTCTTATACTAATGATAACGTCCACGAAGCAAAGAGCAGAGTCTTGTGCATTTACTACTATGGTGAGTATTGCTCAATGCAGGTAGCCATAGTTCGCTTCAACAGCCCTCCCAGATAAGTCGCAAGGGTTCAGTCCCTTTTTTTTCATTCCTCAAGCTAAAGGTTTGGTAGCGCTTAAACCAGTGTAAATATCACCGTTTCAAATGTATGTTAATAGCAGCTACTTCTTAAACAGCAGTGTCGGTTCATAAGGGATGTTGCAGTCAACAACTTCAGCCCAAAATATTGAAATTTAAGGCACTTTCGAGTGCAAAATAGGTGATTCAGCCGCTACCCTTTTCTCACAGAGTCTACAGATGCAGACAACAAGTATGGGAGGATGATTTATGTAGTGCGGATATTGATCAATTCTCATAAAAAAAGAACTGGTCTGGCGTGTTTTACTGGATCACCCACCATTCTCGTGCAAGCGCACACGAGAGAGATATATGCGAACATATTCAACAAATGCAGACCACTATGTGCTGGTCTTTCCATTATTCTCTAATGGATGTGCGTGTAGCTTCGACTCGTTTCGTTTTCTTTTTTCTTTCTTTTTTTTGCACCAATATTTGAGACGTTTAAGAGCTGATTCTTATGTGCTTGTCTATGTTCTCTTTCTGTCTGTGAGGGAACCTGTATCTCTCTCTCTCTCTCTCTCTCTCTCTCTCTCTCTCTCTCTCTCTCTCTCTCTCTCTCTCTCTCTCTCTCTCTCTCTCTCTCTCTCTCTCACACACACACACACACATTCCCCTTCCCTGGGTCAGGTTACAGTCTTTCCTTCATGTCTGACACACGTGTGTCTTACAGGCATTCAGTCCACCAACCCTCCTTCACTTCCCTCCTACGCACAATATTCGACAACACGTAACTCACAAAGATGTCTGCACCGAACTCTAACTTTTCCTGCCATGAGCCATAAACGCTGGCCTTGCTAAAGAATAGGATCTCATCCATGGTAAATAAAGTTCAAGTCATGGGGTCCATTGGTGTAGAACTCTCTCGTTATACCATACACATAGACAATCCCATCGGCTTACATATATATATATATATATACATATATATATATATATATATATATATATATATATATATATATATATATTTTTTTTTTTTTTTTTTTTTTTTTTTTTTTTTATACTTTGTCGCTGTCTCCCGCGTATGCGAGGTAGCGCAAGGAAACAGACGAAAGAAATGGCCCAACCCCCCCCCCATACACATGTACATACACACGTCCACACACGCAAATATACATACCTACACAGCTTTCCATGGTTTACCCCAGACGCTTCACATGCCTTGATTCACTCCACTGACAGCACGTCAACCCCTGTATACCACATCACTCCAATTCACTCTATTCCTTGCCCTCCTTTCACCCTCCTGCATGTTCAGGCCCCGATCACACAAAATCTTTTTCACTCCATCTTTCCACCTCCAATTTGGTCTCCCTCTTCTCCTCGTTCCCTCCACCTCCGACACATATATCCTCTTGGTCAATCTTTCCTCACTCATTCTCTCCATGTGCCCAAACCATTTCAAAACACCCTCTTCTGCTCTCTCAACCACGCTCTTTTTATTTCCACACATCTCTCTTACCCTTACGTTACTTACTCGATCAAACCACCTCACACCACACATTGTCCTCAAACATCTCATTTCCAGCACATCCATCCTCCTGCGCACAACTCTATCCATAGCCCATGCCTCGCAACCATACAACATTGTTGGAACCACTATTCCTTCAAACATACCCATTTTTGCTTTCCGAGATAATGTTCTCGACTTCCACACATTTTTCAAGGCTCCCAAAATTTTCGCCCCCTCCCCCACCCTATGATCCACTTCCGCTTCCATGGTTCCATCCGCTGACAGATCCACTCCCAGATATCTAAAACACTTCACTTCCTCCAGTTTTTCTCCATTCAAACTCACCTCCCAATGTATATATATACATTTGTGTATGTATGTAAGCCATCCACCCTTATGCGCCCCAGAATTCGAACCCTGGTCAAACACATGACAACAAGGGAACGTAACCACTCGGCCGTAACTGTACAGAAGTTTCCCATCTTAGAATCTGAGACACCTATCTATCTATCTATCTATCTATCTACCTATATATCTACCTGTCTATCGCCTCTCTCTCTCTCTCTCTCTCTCTCTCTCTCTCTATATATATATATATATATATATATATATATATATATATATATATATATATATACATATATAGATAGATATCTCAGTTCTCTATTCTTACTGGACTGCGCATTCTTGTGGTTACCCCGCGTGTAACACGTCACCTTCGGGCGAGGCCGTAACATCGTCTGTTGGCAGAAGGGAGTACCGTCTAGCTGAAGAGCTTCTCCCTCCAAATGAGTCCATTTATCTCCCTGCTACTGGAGGTAGCGCAATCTTGGAGCTACAGGGAGCCCTTATTCGAGCAGAAACCACGACTCTTGGGACGAAGCCACAGGGTCAGAGGGTAATTTATAGATAGATAAGTTAATCATACACTCTCTTGTTCTGGTATGTGGTGCTGTATGGGTGGACAAATGTCGAACACTATAACTTCCCTAATGTATTCGCGAGGGTCAAAGCCTCTTGCCTTTACCCTACCATCACTAGCCTTAACCCGACCTCACAGTTGGCAAGCACAGCACCTCTCTAATAGTCCCACATTGGACATTCTCACCGCGTGCCTCACCTTCCACTCCAAGGAGAACTTGTCCGAAGTCGGATGATCCGTCTTGTGCGCTTTTGCACTCGGCGAAGGACTAGCTAAACCCTGACGGGAGGTGTATCACAAGGAGGTATGCTTAGCCCTAATAGCCAATGGTCAGCATCTTCTCTCAGGGTGTCTGAATTCTTCTGTCTCACGTAGCTACTTGCGTAAACAAAAGCGGCAAGAACCCGAAACATTGTGACACACGTTGGCAAGAAGGAAAGGGCTGCGAAACGGGTTTTATTTTTTTATTAGTGTCTGTTGGGGAGAGAGAGAGAGAAAAAAAAAAAAACTGGTGGCTGTGATTTTTGTACTCGTAAAACGACATGTTTGTTTTGTGCAGTTACTGGCAGATGTTGATGTGTGTTATTTCTACCTTTATCTCTTTCATATATTGTGTTGTCTGAGCCCTCGGTGATGTCACAGTAAGTGGCAAATGCGAGCAATTTGATCCATTCAAACAGAATTTAATCGTAAAATCATTTTAATGGAAAAGTAAGACACTTCTTTCTTAAGATCACTTATACAATTTCATCTAACGAAGCCAGTCATTATTCCTTTGCTTTTTTGGAATATTAGGAGATTAATGAAGGGATCCGATCCCATATCTGTGAATCTGTTACTGCAGCCAAGCTGACGGTTGGCTCGAAGACTGATGTGACTGTAGTCTACCCTGATTACTATCAACAAAGCCCTGATATGACTGTAGTAAAATGGTGATGATAATGATGATCATGATACTGCTAATGATGACCACATGGACACGATAAACCATAAATGAAACCACATATATCTCGGTATATACAATGACTTGGCCCTTATATCGACCGAATCCTTTATAAGTAGTACCTTTATATTATTATATATCTTGTTCTTCTATATGTAAGTACCCAAAATGATTCATATAAGTGTTGACGGGCTCTACATAACACATATCTAAATGAGAACATCACAACCCAACACTCTGTATTCATAGTTGAAGGCTTTACGTAAGTACACCAGAGTGCTCCCAGTTACTATGAATATTCATGCTTGCTTTGTACACAAGGGGGAAATGATAAGTCGTGGGGAGAGGTTATCTCATGATCAGATCGAGTTTAGTGGAGCTTAACTTGGCAAGTCAGTGTTGAGGGTGGGTGATATAGATAAAGGGATAAGATAAGAGAGAATGATTTATACGATGATACAATCTTATGGTACTTTCGTCCTGGCTAAGGCAGGGGATATATTTCTTACAGCTTGGTGCGAAGCTGGGTATCGAACTTGTATCATTAAGGCTGACGGTTGGCTTAGCATGTGGTGGATCTGGGTGGCTAAAGATGGTTTTCAAGTAGGAGGCAGCATTCCTGTGGCTCCCCTTTTTGCATGATTTTGACTTTTTAATGTTTCCACGGTTTAGATCAGGTAGATCTTGAGAAATAGTCGTTCTCTTGAACTTAAGGAGAAAAGAGGAGGAGAAACAAGTTGAATACTTGATTCTCTGCTGAGAATATCTCTTTTGTAGATATGGTCTGAGCAAGTGGGGAGAAGAATCATCTTCAATTAGCCCAACTTTTTGCTTTTCGCTCCACAACAATTGACCTTAGACGGCAATATGATATATACCAAGTATGGGTGCACCTGAGAGTGACATTTGGAGTGGCTTGCTCGATCCAACTGAAGATTGTGAAGGAAAAACTCTTTTCCTTATACGTGTTCCCAATTCTGTGAGGGACGTTTTGGGAGCTCAAACTCCAGTTTCATATTACTGAGCATGTCCAAAAGTTTGGCGTCAATAAGATCTAACACCCTGTACCCAGCAAAGGAGAGTGCATTGCGCATAGTATAAAGGATCTGGATTTCTGAGTGGTATCATGTTACATGTCTGTAAGATTTCCAAACAGCTGCATTCTAACACACTAGCAAAATATCGTGTCCGTCTGCCTACTGACATGAGTAATGAGGTTTACAGAACCGCAGACAGTTTTGTCGTCAACATACTGAGTGAGTCTTATTTGCTGTCAGTCAGTGGATTTTTTTCCCTTTTGATGTATATGTAAAAGAGGAAGAGCAGAGGCTTAGTGACTATCTCTGAGGTACCCAGCAATTTTTGACCTCAACATGACATTACTAAATAAGACCAGCCGTTACTGGTTTCTGAGGCTGGGGTCAGAGTCAATCTGTGGTATCCTACGGATTCGAATTCTTAGCTATGTCGAATTAACTATATGATCAATGGTTTAGAATGCCTTGGACAGATCCAGGAATATAGTCAGTATAAAGTCCAGCGAGTTGTTAATGAACTTGTGCAAGGCAGGGTTGGTGAAGGTGATCGGCTTGAACATATTACGTGAGTATGCAACATAAGAGATCTCCAAGATGAAGGAAGACAAGCGGACGTCAAACGCTTATGGTAAGCAAGCGACATCTCCCATCATGTAGTGGAACTACCCCGACATTTTCATCATCTTCACGGGATATATAACCATTTCTTTCTCAGAATGTATGGACCACACCTGGTGCCTTTTTGAGCGAGACATCGTCGCATTTTAGATAGGTCTGCCTCAAGGAATTGATGAGGCCTCTGGTTTGACTCTCCGTAGTATGGGACACGAAATAGAAAAAAAAAACAATAGGCATTTGGAAAATTGTGGCATAAACACGTCCTAACTTTAAGATGGTCTGTAACGACCATTAATACTTACTGTGGGGAAAGTTTGCGCACTAATCACTAATAAGAAATTGCAGTGGGATTGTAAACTTTCTTGTCTTCCTTAGAGGTTTTAAGTAGGGGCATTGTTTTGAAAAGAGAGCCTGTTATATTTTTATCCCCACGGGGATTTTGGGTTACCTTCACAGGCCTTCTGTGTGTTTTGAGGGCATTGATATTTCTATTCTGACGCCAAGAGTTAGTTCGTTGCATCATTTTCTGAAGTGGACATCATAGGTCAGTGGCTAAGCTGAAGCTTAAATTTCACGAATCCTTGGAGAGGATGCGATGATGTCTGGCTGAAAAGAACAAGTTTCTGAAAACCTTATCTGAAATATCTATATGAACATCATCCTACTGTGGAGGTAACGTCCATCTTGTATATCTAATGTGGGCCGTGATGGTGTGACATTAGTCTAAGCAAGTCCATGTGTAGGTTTTACTTAGGAAGAGACAGTGTCACAGACCAGGTCTTTGCAGTTGGTAATTCGTCTCACTCGCTTTATTTTCAGGTGAATTAATATTAGATATCATCATTGTAGGGTCTGAATTTTTGAGTGAAGGCTGAATAGATTTCCCGTATCTATTTGTCTATGAATATCCTAAGACCCCTTGCTGGAAGTGCCCTGGTGTTACCCTAGAACCAATCTTCCAGAGCTTCTGCAGCTTCAAGGCTGCACTACACACAGCAGCAGGGGCAGGATGGACTCCTTTGATGATGATATAGCCTAGCCAAAGGTGAATGTTGGCTCCTACTGTAACTTGAAGCAGGAGGATGGAGTCTTGTTACATAATCATTTTCCTACAACCTACTTGATATCCAATTCTAAGGCGATGGAAGCAACGATCATGTATATATCATCAAAGAACTTAATCCAGTAAATGGGAGATTTAGCCAAGATGTTTATAACTGTCATTTCTGTTAATACTGGCGTCTTCAAGGATTTCTTAAACAGTACCTACCTTGTCTCACAGAGCCCGGTTGTGTCACCTGGGTATAAGGCCTCTAGATATTTGGACGAAAACCGATAACATGATCCCGGAACTTGGGTATATTATACCATCTTATAATTAGCTTATCATTAACAATGATCGTAAGGCAATACAGAACACGCTCTGTTTATTCCATGACTCGAAACATTTTTCGTAGCATGTGTCATGTCTTTCAGTTTCGAAATTGACATGTATATCATCCTTAAAGGTAACTATGGAGAATCATTCCAAAATATCTCTCCCCATCTCTCAAAAACGGACAAAGAGAGATTGCTGGCATATCTGTGATGGGAGAGACACTTGATCAAGTAGATAGGCAAACGAATGGATCACCATTCGTAAGCATAGAGACACACACGTACACGCGTGATTGCTAGATTTAACCTTATGAACTTACATAATGATAATTCACTGATCGGTCCCTCACTGCATTTCCACAGTTACGGACAGACAGTTCAAATCCATGGCTTCCCTTCTCAAGGAGTCGCAGCGAGCAGGCATGTTAGAGGCCACCGAACGCAAAGGAAGATTAAGGAACTCTATGGGAAAGGCAGAACCAGAGGCTCATATATAAGCCATCGTTGGGGCCAGAGACAGTTCTTAGTGTGGACGGACAGCCACCGCGGGACCTCTCCAAGCCTAAATGATAGCTGCGCTACCGTACACGTTTGCGTACGTGTCTGTTGTAACGCCAAGGTCAGGAAAGTTAATGTACCCAGAGTAATGTTAGATATGCAGAGTAAGTGTAAGGTACGCGCGATGCTAGGGTACACGCGCCGTAACGGGCAAGGGACGTGTAGCAACGTCAGATATATACGTATACAGGTCATCAGGTACCCTCGGTTAGCTAAAGTCATGGTACATTCAAGAGAGCTGAGGTACCCCTAGTACCGTGGGGGAAGATGAAGTCATCCTAGGGTACACACATTACAGGCAGGGGATCCCGTACCGTTATGGCGCTTACGGTACAACCAAGGCACAAGTGATAACGCCAGGGTAGTTTACTGTAACACCTGAGCTTTATTGATCGTATCAGGGTAGACTTCTGTATCATCTGGGCTCTATTGAGCCTATCAGAGTAGTCAACAGTAACACCTGGGCTTTACTGATCCTACTAGGGTAGTCTACATAAACACATGGGCTTTACTGATCATATATGGGCAGTCTACACAAACACCTGGGCTTTATTGATCCTACCAGGGTAGTCTACATAAACACTTGGGCTTTACTGATCGTATAAGGGCTGTCTGCATTAACACCTGCGCTTTATTGAGCCTATCAATGCAGTCTATAGTAACACCTGGGCTTTACTGATCCTACCAGGGTAGTCTACATAAACACATGGGCTTTACTGATCGTATATGGGCAGTCTACACAAACACCTGGGCTTTATTGATCGTATCAGGGTAGTCTACAGTAACATTTGGGCTTTACTGATCCTACCAGGGTAGTCTACATGAACACTTGGGCTTTACTGATCGTATAAGGTCAGTCCACATTAACACCTTGGCTTTATTGAGCCTATCAATGCAGTCTATAGTAATACCTGAGCTTTACTGATCGTACCAGGATAGTCTACATAAACACTCGGGCTTTACTGATCGTATAAGGGCAGTCTACATTAACACCTGGGCTTTATTGATCATATCAGGGTAGTCTACAGTAACACTTGGGCTTTCTTGATCGTACCAGGGTAGTCTACATAAACAAATGGGTTTTACTGATTGTATAAGGGCAGTATACATTAATACCTGGGCTTTATTGATCATATCAGGGTAGTCTACAGTAACACCATGCCTTTATTGATCGTATCAGGGTAGTCTACAGGTCACTGTTGGCGAATTGATCGCTCCTGTAGTAACACCGAGGCGCCTGTAGTTACAGCAAATGCAAGCAGTGACGTTCACTGTATAATCATGATGCCTGTAGTGATATCAAAGTCAAGCAGTGACGTCTGCTGTATAATCATGTCTCACTGTAACAAATCGACACTCCAGCCCCCATTACGACTCTGGAATGTCCCAGGTGACACGACAGTACCTGGGATTGTAAGCTCACCGGTAGAAACATTACTCCGTCACCAGTGATGTGAAGGACACCAAAGGAGGTCTCAGCATATCCTTAGGTACGCCAGGGAGTTAGCTTTTAAGTTGAATTAGTGACTGCAAAAATGACGTTTGTTAACAGCACAGGATATGTCGAACAGAATCAGGACGTTACAGTAACTTCAGTAGAAGCAACGCTGGGTCATTTAGTTTGATGATGGGACTCCCAGACACACTAAGAAATCAAGACACAGGGAAATCAATCAGCTACCTTTCCTCTAGTAGTGATGCCAAAGAATCTGCAAAGCTGCCAAAGGACTGCAGAACGTACTTTAAAGAAACAATCAGGAGACCCAGACGACATCCATAGATTTCTCTCTGCCTCACAAACGACAGAAAAGTACCAGGAGACCCATAGAACGTACATCACTTGGTTCACTCTCTCTGTCTTCCAAAGTACGCAAGGTACCAGAAGAGCCATAGACCTACGTCAAAAGGCTCCTCCTGTCTGCTTCTCAGATGACGCAAGGTACCAAAAGACCTACAGGATATCTGTAGGTTCTCAGAAGACACAAGGTATCAGAAGACCTACAGGACATCCATAGGTTCCTCCTCCCCTGTGGCTCCCAATGTACCATAACCTCATCATCAGAGGCCATAGAGGCCAGGGAAGCTGGTGGTTGTACGTCTTGTGGATATGCTCGTGTATGGACGACCACCGCTGCGAAGAAGTACGGGGGGTCATTGCCACTGACCTCGCAGACCCCGAGAGAGAGAGAGAACGCTCATGGCCACCCCGTGTGACCTTAAGACACCAGAGCTAATCCCTGAAGAGGCATAAAAACGCCAGGAACGTATCAAATCAGTTCCAGCAGCCTCTTCAGGGGCGGTGGTTGCAACCTCAAGGTCACCTCGCCCAGAACCAGGTTGCTTGTCCCTGACGTCACAGCGCTCTGAGTGACGCCAGTTGTGTGGTACTGATGCTAACAGCGACTATTGGTAACGATAATGACGTAGGTGGAGTCTCATACGATACCCCATTACTAATGGTGAATTGGCAGCAACGTAGCCTCACCGTCTGGGGTGGAGAAGATAGGCTTCCTGCATCAAATTCAAGCAAGGGAATGAGGCGGGCGTACCAGTCAGTCCACACACGACTACTGTCTCCGCCACCACACCCAGACACCGCCACCGCCACCACCACCGCGGCCTCCGTCTCCTCCAGCCAGCCCCGCCAATTAGAGGAACATTTGCATAAATCTCAGTATGTTTTTATTGCCTGAATATCTGGCGATGGATCAGCGTGTGTGTGTGTGTGTGTGTGTGTGTGTGTGTGTGTGTGTGTGCTTCTTTTGTTTGTTTCTCTGTTAGTTTTTTGGACATGTCAGTTTGTTTATGAGTGTATAAATGTTTGTGTATGCGTGTAGGTGTGTGTATGTGTGTGTGTGTGTGTGTGTGTGTGTGTGTGTGTGTGTGTGTGGATATGTGCTTGTGGCATGCTTTACGTATGTACATCCGTGTATATGCGCGTGTTTGCTTATGCGATTGTGTAATTCATCAAGTACGAAGTGGGAGGTGCTACACTCATGGGGCCCCTATCTCTGGACCAGTCTCTACTATCAGACAACTTCTTGTAAGGCTCTGTATGCTTTCTGTCCTCACTCTTTCCTTAACTAGTTTGTTACATTCATCCTCTACTTATATACTATCAAAATATGTTCTTTATATCTTCTTTAACAGTTATCATGTATGTGTGTGTGTGTGTGTGTGTGTGTGTGTGTGTGTGTGTGTGTGTGTGTGTGTGTGTGTGTGTGTGTGATAGCGTGTATGCACGTGCACGCCTTTGTGTTTGGATTTGATTACGTGTTTGTATGTATACACGAGGAACTTTGCACACGAGAGGCCAAATATCCCTTGTACCTCACATTTCTATTGTACAGGTTTTTCAGTGTCCCGTATGCAGCAACACATATTGTTCTTTTCATTTACTGTATCTTATTTCACACGACTAACTCCTTCATTTTTAAGCTGAAGAGACGCTATCGTATATCTTCTTGGCTTTACTTTTTCGCTCAAGGGTCCTTCTCGCACATCCTCTTAGCTTTACTTTTCCTCCATATCTTTCCTAGCGCTTATATGGATCTCTCCTCTTTCAGGGAATGGTCTCTCAGCTCCACTCTGACGGCTGGGAAGTTTGAAGGAAGTTACAATGTCCTCTCCCTCGCCAATAATCTTTTCTTCTTCCGTGAATAAGACATGGCGTTTTCTTTTCTTCTTTCTGTACTTCGTCTCCTTTAATTCTGAGATTGCGGTTGATTTCTCATAAAGGATGCTTTCTTATTAGCTCCTATATATATTTCATCAAGTTTTGAGAAAATCACAACTCTACTACCATACACAACTTACCAGTGTACACTCAACAAATCTTTACCTTTGTAATTCGAACACTGAAAACTTTGCCCTTTGCGTTTATACAGTGGCACTATACACCTATTTCTCCAATCCCCAGGCTCATTTCTATGATCCATGCATACGCTAAAAATCGTAATGAACCAACAAGCAAAAGCATTCATCCTCTTTCTTAAGAAGATTAGCTCCAATACCATCATCCGCTCCAACCTTTTTGGCATATATCATCTTACTTATGGCTTCCGCCATCACTTCTTCGCTCTTCTCCAAACCACTTGACATGACTCCTCGCTCGCCTCCCCGACCCAAACGCCTAACATCTGTCACCGCATCATCAAACATTCAACCACCCTCTTCTCAACTCATCACTTCCTGTTGCCACTTACTTATTTGCTCCCTTCACCAATGCTCCCATTGTTTCTCTTTTTGTTCTCATGCTGTTAACTACTTTCAAAAACTTTTTCTTATTCTCTTATAAGTTTGTTAATACTCGCTCAACCCAACTTTCATTTGCTCTCTTTTTCATCTCCTGCACCTTCTACGTGATCTCTTGACACTTTCTCTTATACATTTCTCAATCATTCGCGTTTCTCTCCTGGAGACACCACCCATACAACTCTTCTTGCTTCTTCACCAGCAACTTAACTTCTTCCGTCTACCACAGGTTACCATTTCTCACCGGCCCACCTCTCACCTTCCGCATGTCGCACACTTTTCCCGCACATCCCAGCACTGCTCCCTGAAATGCATCCATTTCTCACCCAGTCCCTTAACTTTGTATCTCTCGAAAAAAACAGGCTCATTCCCAAGCTCACGCTACTCCCTTCTCACCCATATCATTTTCTTTTTCTTCCGAAAGTCCCAATAAATCTTTATTCTCGCCTCCACCAGGCAATGGCCAGACCTTCCCACCACCTGCCACTCTCAGCAGATTTACAAGAAAGAATCTCGTTTTTTTCTCCCCACATCTATCTTTTAGCATATAATCCAAGAATGCCCGCTTACCATTTTTCCTACTCCACATATACTTATGGACACTAAAGTATTCCCAATCACCAGTTCTTTTCCAGCAAGCAACTTCACAGGCTGTTCATCATATCCATTCATCTTACTGATTACCCAATGCCCAGCAATTAGATCCTCTACTGCGGCATTACCCACTTTGCATACAAATCACCCATCACCAGTACCTGATCTCTCGCATCAAAATTACTGAAACACTCACTCAGCTCCTCCGAAAGCACCCGCCTCTCCTCGTTAGCTTTATCGTAGTTAGGTGCATATGAACACTAAAAATCACCCATATATATATATATATATATATATATATATATATATATATATATATATATATATATATATGGGGCCTTTGTTGTCCTTTCCTGGCGCTGCCTCGCTTCACATGCCCTGATTCAATCCATTGACAGCACGTCGACCCCGGTATACCACATCGATCCAATTCACTCTATTCCATGCCCGCCTTTCACCCTCCTGCATGTTCAGTCCCCGATCACTCAAAATCTTTTTCACTCCATCTTTCCACCTCCAAGTTGGTCTCCCACTTCTCGTTCCCTCCACCTCCGACACATATATCCTCTTGGTCAATCTTTCCTCACTCATTCTCTCCATGTGCCCAAACCATTTCAAAACACCCTCTCCTGCTCTTTTTATTTCCACACATCTCTCTTACCCTTACATTACTTACTCGATAAAACCACCTCACACCACACATTGTCCTCAAACATCTCATTTCCAGCACATCCACCCTCGTACGCACAACTCTATCCATAGCTCACGCTTCGCAACCATACAACATTGTTTGAACCACTATTCCTTCAAACATAACCATTTTTGCTTTCGGAGATAATGTTCTCGACTTCTACACATTCTTCAAGGCTCCCAGGATTTTCGCCCCTTCCCCCACCCTGTGATTTACTTTCGCTTCCATGGTTCCATCCGCTGCCAGATCCACTCCCAGATATCTAAAACACTTTACCTCCTCCAGTTTTTCTCCATTCAAACTTACCTCCCAATTGACTTGACCCTCAACCCTACTGTACCTAATAACCTTGCTCTTATTCACATTTACTCTTAACTTTCTTCTTTCACACACTTTACCTAACTCAGTCACTCAGTCATATATATATATATATATATATATATATATATATATATATATATATATATATATATATATATATATATATATATATATATAGGGGGGATAGAATACTTCCCGCGTATTCCCTGCGTGTCGTAGAAGGCAACTAAAAGGGAAGTGAGCGGAGGGGCTGGAAATCCTCCCCTCTCGTTTTTTTAATTTCCAAGAGAAGGAACAGAGAAGGGGGCGAAGTGAGGATATTTCCTCTAAGGCTCAGTTCTCTGTTCTTAACGCTACCTCGCTAACGCGGGAAATGGCGAATATGTATGAAATATATATATATATATATATATATAAATCTGTGCGCTTGAGTGTGGTTGCGTGTGTATATCTATATGTCAGTCCGCTGTAGGTGTATCTGCGTGTGCGCCAACACCGCGCGACGCAACACACTAAGAGCCGGCAGCTGCAAGCTGGAAATTATCATTCAGAATAAGTATTGTCAGTGGCCTTGGTGTTTATAAGGGAGTCATTACAGGCTGCTGAAACTTAAAACACTTCATGATTCTTGTGGTTTCTTCTTACATGTCCTACCTCCTATTTACATGGAGTTTTGGATTATGCAAATTTTAGTAATATGACACCCTCTTAGTATTCCAAGAACTTGGGCTTACGCCTCTCTCTCTCTCTCTCTCTCTCTCTCTCTCTCTCTCTCTCTCTCTCTCTCTCTCTCTCTCTCTCTCTCTCTCTCTCTCTCTCTCTCTCGGTATACTTAGGTGGAAAGCCATATTAGCTGTTATAGACTTATCCCGGGTAACCATAGGTACTGCAACATCTTTAATAACAGTAAGTAATGGTTATGAGAAGTGTTATGAATACAAAAATGGACAGAGGCGGGAAAGGAGGAGTATATCTTTAGCACTGCAGGTACGTTAATATGAGCAAGAGTTATTTGACTCGTTGTTGAATAAGTAGCATGGTGACATCACAAGATGAATATGTAAGATACAGATTACAGGAAAAGATGTTAAGGCTTATTATTTCCTTATGAGAGCTAGAATAATAAGTTCATGTGTCTGCATTGCGTGAGGGAGGAACACTTTAGTTGTGCAAGGTGAAAAACTGGCAGTGATCTTGTGTTGCGCAATCTATTTGACAAGTTGAAACATCTCATTTATACCATGAAATCATGAACACGATATATCCTCTTCTGACGTTGCTCCTCACACAAACACACACACACACAAACACATACTCACACACACACACACACATGTATATATATATATATATATATATATATATATATATATATATATATATATATAT
>NC_092246.1:10664564-10704564 GCF_036320965.1 Panulirus ornatus
ATCAGTGAGATTATCCATGTACTGCAATGGCTTTGGCAATGTGTGCTCGAGGTGTGTAGCATGTGACTAGTTAACCATGTGTGCTGCTGAGGAAGGAAGGTTTACACTCGTGGATCCACATCCCTTGGCCATTCGCTGCAATCTTATCATCTTTCAAATCTGAGTATGCTGCTCGCGTTTACTGTCCCCGAGTTCAGCTTGTTCCATTAGACCGCTACTCATACTCAAGAAAATACTTCCTTATACCTTTTTAACAAGTTCTGCATAATGTCACGCAATAGTCTCTGGTTGTTCTATACCTTTCGAAGAACTACCTACTATATGTGTCATCATTCTGACTTACATTGTGATCACGTCACTCCTCTCTTTTCTCTCTTCCATAGTTGTCAAATCTAAGGCCTCTATAATTCAACTCCCTTAAATTCTGGTACCTTATTTGTCCGAACCTTCTCCATTAGCTGTTTGAGTTTCACAGGTTTCGTGACCTGACTTGAGATGTATATATCCTAGTTTTAGCAATGCGAAGGATATAAACAGCTTGCTGGATATTTACCTGAGTGCTGTCCTAACTTATGCTAACAGGCAGTTTGTATCCAGTATTACTCCTCTCCTGTGGAACTCTGGCGACAGCTGAAGGACGATGTCAACTCCTACGTCCGTCTCACACACGCATTCCTACAGCTTATATCCTGTATGATGGCATTATTATTGAGCCAATGGTTAACTCTCGTTGGCGTAAAGGTGATATCGTTTACACCGACTCACATGTGAACATTGCCTGTTCTGATATATATATATATATATATATATATATATATATATATATATATATATATATATATATATATATATATATATATATATATATATATACATATATATATATATATATATATATATATATATATATATATATATATATATATATATATACAATTTTGATACATTTTTTCTTCTTTCCTTGCGTGTGTATTATCAATCATTTCCCTATATGTGTATATATATGGATGAATGGTTCCATTGTAAGTGTATTCATTATATATATATATATATGGCTGGGCCCGTGGTTGTCCAGCTTATGTGCTTCATTAAGGTGTCATTCATGCTTGGCGGGGAGGCGACGGGAATGGATGAAGACAAGTATATGTGTATATTTGTATATGTCTGTGTACGTATATGTATACGTTGAAACGTATAGGTATGTATAAGTGCATGTGTGGACGTGTATGTATATACATGTGTATGTGGGTGGGTTGGGCCATTCTTTCGTCTGTTTCCTTGCGCTACCTTGCTAACGCGGGAGACAGCGACCAAGTATAATAATAGTAATAATAGATAATGTTTCACTGGTGGTCAGTGCGAGCTCATCATTCAGCTGGCCTTTAATGATCTTGATAATAGAAAAAACTAACATAAATGTTCAAACAAAACATGTTTGAAGAGCAACTTCGTCCAATAAATTTGTTATCATAATTCAAGCTCTGAGATACAAGGATGGCTGGGCCCGTGGTTGCCTAGCTTATTATGTGCTTCATTAAGAATGTATTCTATTCTTTTAACAAATACTACTTTTGGTACCTGGAAACAATATTTTTCCCACGATAACCCTATATGTTAAATCCATATATGCATTATTCTCCTGCCTGTGTTTTGAACACCCTAAGATTTCTTAATTGAAATGTGACATATATGCTTCCACGAGCTGATGATATAGAGAATCATTTTGAATAAAGATAACTGGATTGTACTGATATAGGCTGGAAAAAGAATACCTATAAAGATTCATATATCCGTATTGCGAATCAAACAGCAGCGATCATTTCCAGCACTCAAGATCTGCATGTCTCAAGATGTGGAGAACATTAACTGAGACAAGGGGAATCTTGGGAAGACCTAAGAACAGGTTTTTATCATTACTGTTTTTGTTTCTCTTATTATTCACTTTTTATTCACATTTTGACCGAAATATCAGAATTCAAAATAGAATCTGATGCTTTTCGAACATTCTGTGATCAGATATTTTTTCCCCCTTTCTTATATAGATTCTGAGAATTGCAAATTACTCTTCTGGTTACAGGGAACAGAATTTCCAACTTCACGTTTGGATTGAGCAAATTGTATGATCTTATATATATATATATATATATATATATATATATATATATATATATATATATATATATATATATATATATATATATATATATATATATATATATATATATATATATATATATATATATATATATATATATATATATATATATATATATATATATATATATATGTATATATATATCGATTTTTAAACCAGGTATTCCCAATTACCAGTCCTTTTTCAGCACATAAATCTACAAGCTCTTCACCATTTCCATTTACAACACTGAACACCCCATGTATACCAATTATTCCCTCAACTGCCACATTACTCAGCTTTGCATTCAAATCACCCATCACTATAACCCGGTCTTGTGCTTCAAAACCACTAACACGCTCATTCAGCTGCTCCCAAAACACTTACCTCTCATGATCTTTTTTCTCATGCCCAGGTGCATATGCACCAATAATCACCCATCTCTCTCCATCAACTTTCAGTTTTACCCATACTAATCTAGAATTTACTTTCTCACATTCTATCACATGCTCCCACAACTCCTGTTTCAGGAGTAGTGCTACTCCTTCCCTTGCTCTTGTCCTCTCACTAACCCCTGACTGATCATAGTTTTTAACATGATTAAACAAGGCATTTGATTCTTGTCCCGTTCTTATACTATATTTATGTTGCTTAAGTCTAACAGAAAGATCCTTACCAGTCTGACCAACATAAAGTTTATCACAGTTTCCGCAAGGAACTTTATAGATGAAACCAAGAGAATTTTCTGGTGAATTCCTGATTAATATATTCTTTATAGTATTATTGTTGCTTAAGGCAACATTTACATTAAAGGATTTAAGCAACATGGGAAGCAAAGTGAAATTGCTATCAAAAGGGAGAACATAAAGATTCTTGGTGTCAGTGGGAGGTTTGGGCTCAACTCTATAAAATGATTTCTTTGCTAACTTAAGGGATTTATCAATGAAAGATCTAGGGTACTTTGATCATTGTATTGACTGGAGTAACGCCATCTCAGTTGTTAACTCTAACTCTATTACCAAGAGAAATATCATTGAATTATAATCTTAATATTAGTGATGGCCTATACAAATTAGATAACTTTATTGTTGATAAGATTTGTAAAATGATAAGTTTATGAACGCTCGTTGTATGTTTTGGACAATCACATGTTTACCAAATGGCATCCTAGCTTCGTCTCTTCCATGTATATCAACTGACAGTTATATTTCTCTCTTGTGTCTCCCTGATGATGTGATTATTACACGAAAGTGCACTTGGGAACTTTTCGTGTTTCATTTTCCCCGTGGACTCATAGGAATATCTTGATCACACGCAAAATTGTGATCCTTCTTCTCACGCATTCCTCACGTGTCGTAGAAGGCGACTAAAGGGGACGGGAGCTGGGGGCTGGAAGCCCTCCCCTCCTTGTATTTTAACTTTCTAAAAGGGGAAATACAAGAAGGAGTTACGCGGGGAGTGCTCATCCTCTTCGAAGGTTCAGATAGGGATGTCTAAATGTATGTGGATATAAGCAAGATGAGAAAAAAGGAGAGATAGGTAAAATGTTTGAGGAAAGGAACCTGGATATTTTGGCTCTGAGTGAAACGAAGTTCAAGGGTAAAGGGGAAGAGTGGGTTGGGAATGTTTTTGGAGTAAACTCAGGGGTTAGTGAGAGGACAAGAGCAAGGGAAGGAGTAGTACTACTCCTGAAACAGGAGGGGTGGGAGTATGTGATAGTGTAAAAAAGTAAACTCAGGATTGATATGGATAGAACTGAAAGTGGATGGAGAGAGATGGGTGATTATTGGTGCTTCTGCACTTGGGCATGAGAAGAAAGATCATGAGAGGCAAGTGTTTTGGGAGCAGCAGAGGGAGTGTGTTAGTAGTTTTAATGCACAAGACCGGGTTATAGTGATAGGTGATTTGAATGCAAAGCTGAGTTATGTGGCAGTTGAGGGAATAATTGGTGTGCATTGGGTGTTCAGTGTTGTAAATGGTAATGGTGAAGAGCTTGTAGATTTATGTGCTGAAAAAGGACTGGTGATTGGGAATATCTAGTTTAAAAAGAGAGATATACATAAGTATACGTATGTAAGAAGGAGAGATGGTCGGAGAGCGATATTGGATTACGTGTTAATTGATAGGCGCGCGAAAGAGACTTTTGGATGTTAATGTGCTGAGAGGTGCAACTGGAGGGATGTCTGATCATTATCTTGTGGAGGCGAAGGTGAAGATTTGTAGAGGTTTTCAGAAAAGAAGAGAGGATGTTGGGGTGAAGAGAGTGGTGAGAGCAAGTAAGCTTGGGAAGGAGACTTGTGTGAGGAAGTACCAGGAGAGACTGAGTACAGAATGGAAAAAGGTGAGAACAAAGGACGCAAGTGGAGTTGGGGAGGAATGGGATGTATTTAGGGAAGCAGTGATGGCTTGTGCAAAAGATGCTGGTGGCATGAGAAGCGTAGGAGGTGGGCAGATTAGAAAGGGTAGTGAGTGGTGGGATAAAGACGTTAGATTATTAGTGAAAGATAAGTGAGAGGCATTTGGACGATCTTTGCAACGACTAATACAAATCACTGGGAGATGTATACAAGAAAGAGGCAGGAGGTCAACTCTATCACATGCCTTCTCCAGATCCATAAATGCTACATACAAACCCATTTGCTTTTCTAAGTATTTCTCATATACATTTTTCAAAGCAAACACCTGATCCACACATCCTCTACCACTTCTGAAACCACACTGCCCTTCCCCAATATGATGCTCTGTACATGCATTCACCCTCTTAATCAATACCCTCCCATATAATTTACCAGGAATACTCAACAAACTTATACCTCTGTAATTTGAGCACTCACTTTTATCCCCTTTGCCTTTGCACAATGGCACTATGCAAGCATTCCGCCAATCCTCAGGCACCTCACCATGAATCATACATACATTAAATAACCTTACCAACCAGTCAACAATACAGTCACCCCCTTTTTTGATAAATTCCACTGCAATACTATCCAAACACGGTGCCTTGCCGGCTTTCATCTTCCGCAAAGCTTTTACTACCTCTTCTCTGTTTACCATGTCATTCTCCCTAACCTCCTCACTTTGCACACCGCCTCGACCCAAACACCCTATATCTGCCACTCTATCATCAAACACATTCAACAAACCTTCAAAATACTCACTCCATCTCCTTCTCACATTACCACTACTTGTTATAACCTTCCCATTTGCCCCCTTCACTGATATTCCCATTTGTTCCCTTGTCTTACTCACTTTATCTACCTCCTTCCAAAACGTCATTTTATTCTCCCTAAAATTCAATGATACTCTCTTACCCCAACTCTCATTTGCCCTCTTTTTCACCTCTTGCACCTTTCTCTTGACCTCCTCCCTCTTTCTGTTATACATATCGCAGTCATTTGCATTATTTCCCTGCAAAAATCGTCCAAATGCCTCTCTCTTCTCTTTCATTAATAATCTTACTTCTTTATTCCACCACTTACTACTCTTTCTGATCTGCCCATCTCCCACGCTTCTCATGCCACGAGCATCTTTTGTGCAAGCCATCACTGCTTCCCTAAATACATCCCATTCCACCCCCACCCCCCTTACGTCCTTTGTTCTCACCTTTTTCCATTCTGTAGTCAGTCTCTCCTGGTACCTCCTCACACAAGTATCCTTCCCAAGCTCACTTACTCTCACCACTTTCTTTACTCAAACATTCTCTTTTCTGAAAACCTCTACAAATCTTCACCTTCGCCTCCACAAGATAATGCTCAGACATCCCTCCAATTGCACCTCTAAGCACATTAACATCCAAAAGTCTCTCTTTCGTGCGCCTATCAATTAACACGTAATCCGATAACGCTCTCTGGCCATCTCTCCCACTTACATACGTATACTTGTGTATATCTCTCTTTTTATACCAGGTTTCCCAATCACCAGTCCTTTTTCAGCACATAAATCTACAAGCTCTTCACCATTACCATTTACAACACTGAACATTCAATGTACACCAATTATTCCCTCAACTGCCACATTACTCACCTTTGTATTCAATTCACCCATCACTATAACCCGGTCTCGTGCATCAAAACTTGTAACACACTCACTCAGCTGCTCCAAAAACTCTTGCCTCTCATGATCTTTCTTCTCATGCCCAAACTGCATATGCACCAATAATCACCCATCTCTCTCCATCCTCTTTCAGTTTTACCCATATCAATCTAGAGTTTACTTTCTTACACTCTATCACATACTCTCACCCCTCCTGTTTCAGGAGTAGTGCGACTCCTTTCCTTGCTCTTGTCCTCTCACTAACCCCTGACTTTACTCCCAAGACATTCCCAAACCACTCTTCCCCTTTACCCTTGAGCTTCGTTTCGCTCAGAGCCAAAACATCTAGGTTCCTTTCCTCAAACATACTACCTATCTCTCCTTTTTTGTGATCTTGGTTACATCCACACATTTACACCTCAATCTGAGCCTTCGAGGAGGATGAGCACTCCCTGCGTGACTCCTTGTGCTTCCCCTTTTAGAAAGTTAAAATACAAGGAGGGGAGGGTTTCCGGCCCCCCCCGCTCTCGTCCCCTTTATTACAATTCGTCACTGTCTCCCGCGTTAGCGAGGTAGCGCAAGGAAACAGACGAAAGAATTGCCCAACCCACCCACATACACATGTATATACATACACGTCCACACACGCACATATACATATATGTGTATACATATATGTGTATATATATATATATATATATATATATATATATATATATATATATATATATATATATATATATATATATATATATATATATATATATATATATATACATATATATATATATATATATATATATATATATATATATATATATATATATATATATATATATATATATATATATATATATATATATATATATATATATATATATATATATATATATATATATATATATATATATATATATATATATATACATATATATGTTCAGATCCGATCGCTCAAAATCTTTTCGATCACATCTTTCCACTTCCAATTTGGTCTTCCACTTCTCGTTTTCTCCACTTCTGACACATATATCCTCTTTGTCAATCTTTCATCACTCATTCTCTCCATGTGACCAAACCTTTTCAAAACACCCTCCTCTGCTCTCTCAACCACTCTCTTTTATTACCACACTTCTCTCTTACCCTTTCATTACTTACTCGATTAAACCACCTCACACCACATATTGTCCTCAAACATCTCATTTCTAACACATCCACCCTCCTCCGTACAACTCTATCTATAGGCCACGCCTCGGAACCATAAAACATCGTTGGAACTACTGTTCCTTCAAACATATCCATTTTTGCTTTCCGAGATAATGATCTCGCCTTCCACACATTTTTCAACGCTCCCAGAAATTTCACCCCCTCCCCCATCCTGTGACTCGCTTCCGCTTCCATAGTTCCATCCGCTGCCAAATCTACTCCCAGATATCTAAAACACTTCACTTCCTCCAGCTTTTCCCAATTCAAACTTACCTCCCAATTGACTTACCTCTCAACCCTACTGTACCTAATAACCTTGCTCATATTCACATTTACTCTCAGCTTTCTTCTTTCACACACTTTACCAAACTCAGTTACCAGCTTCTGCAGTTTCTCAACCGAATCAGCCACCAGCGCTGTATCATCAGCGAACAAAAACAGACTCACTTCCCAAGACCTCTCATTCGCAACAGACTGCATACTTGCCCCTCTCTCCAAAATTCTTGTGTTTACCTCCATAACAACATCATCCATAAACAAATTAAACAACAAATGAGACATCACGCACCCTTGCCGCAAACCAACATTCACTGAGAACCAATCACTTTCCTCTCTTAGTACTCGTACACGTCTTACATTCTCGATAAAAACTTTTCACTGCTTCTAGCAAGTCTCGTCCCACACCATATATTCTTAATATCTACCACAGAGCATCTCTATCAACTCTATCATATTCCTTCTCCAGATCCATAAATGCTACAAACAAATCCCTTTGCTTTTCTAAGTATTTCTCACATACATTTTTCAAAGGAAACACCCGATCCACACATCCTCTACCACTTCTGAAACCACACTGCTCTTCCCCAATCTGATGCTCTGTACATGCCTTCACCCTCTCAATCAATACCCTCCCATATAATTTCCCAGGAATACTCACCATGCTTATACCTCTGTAATTTGAGCACTCACCTTTATTCCCCTTGCCTTTGTACAATGGCACTATGCATTCATTCCGCCAATCTTCATGCTCCTCACCATGGGTCATACATACATTAGATATCCTTACCAAACGGTCAACAACACAGTCACCTCTTTTTTAATAAATTCCACTGCAGTACCATCCAAACCCGGTGCCTTACCGGCTTTCATCTTCCGCAAAGCTTTCACCACCTCTTCTCTGTTTACCAAATCAGTCTCCTTAACCCTCTCACTTCGCACACCACCTCGACCGAAACACCCTATGTCTGCCACTCTATCATCTAACACATTCAACAAACTTTCAAAATACTCTATATCCACACATCACAACCACTTGTAAATGTATGTAAATATGTACGTGATACTGTCTTTTGAGCTTGGCCAGAGTGCGTCCATGTTGGCGAAAGATCAGGCCATACATGAGTGGGTCCATATCCACAAGCCTGAGAACGTAGCCTGCTGGCCAGAACCTATTGGGAATATTCTTGGGTTCGATGATCATCTCTTTCGCATGCAAGAGTTCGAAGATGTTGTTGGAGACGTTTCTGGTAACATTTGAGTTATTGTTCTTAATGACACTTTAATCTCTAGCGTGTTCCTTATGCAAGCTCATTCCGTTTCTGTTCTTGACTATGTCATTTATGACTTGAGTGGACCTGAACTATTTCTAGCTTTGTTTAGGTGGAACATGACTCCAGTGCAAGCAAGCAAGCTAACCAAAAGCCCCAAGAAGCTCACCGCACCAACAATACAAACCATTTTACAGTCCCATGGAGCATTACTCTCATAATATACTCGTAGGGAAATCCTGAGTATTAACCCAGTTGTCATTAAAGTACATAATCATGGGACGCTCCAGCAATGAATCATTAAGCCAGGGAGATACTGACTAGGCTGACGTACATTAGCTAATCTGCCGAAGAGTAAGAGCGACGACGAATACTCATGAGCTCATCTCTGTCCATTCGGGACCAGAGTTAAGGCCAACAGGTTAGGTACCATCTGGACCCTCGACCAGATACCAGCGGCAGGACCAGCAGGGTACCATCCTTACACTCGACCAGAGACCAGAGACATGACCAGCAGGGTACCAGCCTTACACTCGACCAGAGACCAGAGACATGACCACCAGGGTACCATCCATACATTCGACTAAAGACCAGAGACATGACCACCAGGGTACCATCCATACACTCGACCAGAGACCAGAGACATGACCACCAGGGTACCATCCATACACTCGACCAGAGACCAGAGACATGACCACCAGGGTACCATCCATACATTCGACTAAAGACCAGAGACATGACCACCAGGGTACCATCCATACACTCGACCCGAGACCGGAGGCATGACCACTATGGAGCCATCCTTACACTCAGCCTTACTCCAGCAGCTTGGAAGCTAATCATTTGTCATTTACGCCATCATTCGCACGATGCGACTGACATTACCTCAAGCCCAAAAGTAGGAAACAGGCCCCTAGTGAATCTGTCAACGCCCTTCGTCTAGCACCATCCAACTTCACCTGGCATCACCATTGTCTGTTTCATTCAACTCTGATAACCTCACCAGTTGAGGGAGATAGTGGGTCGATATGGCCTTCAGAGTCACCGAACAATTTCCATCGAGAGGTCATAAAGTCAAGGATTTTACGCCATGCGTCCATTCATTTATCATCTTCTTCGTCTTATCGACCGTCCGGACTATCTGGGCAAGCCAAAAAAAAAAAAAGACCTTGATGAGGCTGAGGTTTTTGATCATGGCGAGATATGATCTAATCTTTATTATCATTATGATATTTTCTGGTAACCATCCGCTCTGCTAGTCGTCCCTGACTCATTGTTTATATCATACATTAGCAGTAAACGTCGTCCACCCTCCCATTAGGTCCAAAGCAGCAGCACCACATCAGTACTTAGCATCGTATAAGGTGTATCACTCCAATGTGGAAGTTCCTTAAAGAAGAAAAATAGAATGTCAGTGTCGTTGCTGCTTTGAAGGCGTACATCTTATGACCGCGTATATCTCTTGATGAGTAGATTGAATTAAAAGATTTGCGTTTTGCGGAGGCGCAAATGGTTCAGTGTTCAAGACGCAAAATTCCGGATGAGCAATGCTAACAGACACTTCAATGGCGGTCCTTGAAGCTGTGGGACTGGACGAGTTGAGATTAAGAGCATTTGTTTGTTCTTAAGAGGAGACGCTCAGCTACGTTGTATACAAGAGGAGACGCTCAGCTACGCTGTATACAAGAGGAGACGCTCAGCTACGTTGTATACAAGAGGAGACGCTCAGCTACGCTGTATACAAGAGGAGACGCTCAGCTACGCTGTATACAAGAGGAGACGCTCAGCTACGCTGTATACAAGAGGAGACGCTCAGCTACGCTGTATACAAGAGGAGACGCTCAGCTACGCTGTATACAAGAGGAGACGCTCAGCTACGCTGTATACAAGAGAAGACGCTCAGCTACGCTGTATACAAGAGGAGACGCTCAGCTACGCTGTATACAAGAGGAGACGCTCAGCTACGCTGTATACAAGAGGAGACGCTCAGCTACGCTGTATACAAGAGGAGACGCTCAGCTACGCTGTATACAAGAGGAGACGCTCAGCTACGCTGTATACAAGAGGAGACGCTCAGCTACGCTGTATACAAGAGGAGATGACCTTGTGGAGCATGTTAACACACGGGATTTTAGTATCTTCGCGTCAAGACTATTAGTGAGGGTGGTCATTGTGAATCGACTAGGACACAATCCGTAGAATGTAGACATAAACACTAACAACCAAGACCCAACCCAGGTGTTCATCTCCACCTTGAGGGATGGCATGTGTGTACATATATGCAAGATTAAGGGAATGGGGGCATCACGAATGGATAATCTGTCTACCAGAAACACACAAATGTGATCAGATATGTTAGAGACGAAATGACTGGGTTACCTAATGTGTACAATAACCTTAACTTACATTATTAATCTTTCATCTCAGTTGGATGGGAAGGTTGTCCGAGAGGCAAATACTCGTACTTTTTCATATTCATACCATCACTTCTCTTCTTCCATCTATAGTCATCTGTCATTTCGAAAGTTCCAATAGTGCATGGGAGCCCATATTGTTTCTTATTTTCACTAGACTCAGTGCAGGAAGTGTATGCACATCTGATGCCTTTACAGACTCAGCGACTCTGCTATATTGGGGACCTTCCAAACATCGATACAAAATGTAGATTTGGAAAAGAGAAAACACCTCAGCCTTTCCGTAAGAATCATATGTATTGCTTCTGTATAGAATTATTTCCTCTACATTTAGAGTAAGTCTGAGACGTTTTTAGTCTTGGTTGTATTCTAAATCCTTCTGACGGAGGTACGTGGGTTTTCAGAGTATTTCATTTATAACTTTATGATATAGAGGATCAGAGGATCACCCTTCGATGAATATGGCTTCCCAGACTGCTCTTGTTGAATCCTATTCCCTAGCTGAAAGCTGTCGGAAAGTTTTGCCCCAATGTGAGCTAAAGCCATAACACGAATATTTACCAACTTTTCCTGATACTAGAAACTTAGTTTTTCTTCCTTTGGAGAAGGTGGGGATGAAAGGGAATATTCCTAGGAATATTCATGATGATTCGTATTTCTAAAAGTATAGATTTTTAGCCTGAAAGAAATATCTGTAAGAGTAGCTCAGTTTCGTTTCAGATAAAAGTTTTCCAGTAATCAATCATTAGCTTCCATTGCCTTCACAGAGGTTCTGTGCTGTACCCTATTGTCTACAGACATACCTCAAACACAACCATTCCTTCTCTTCCTTCGCATGCTTCAAGCAGCGCCACTTTACCTGCTCATAGGCATGCCCTCAAACACAACAGCTGCGTTTCCTCCTCACAGACATCGCTGGAAAATTGTAAATTCACCTCTTGCCTCTAGATATATCTGGAAAATAAAATTTTCCAGTTCCTGCTATCGAATATACGGTACCTCTAAACACAACCGCTACAACCCTGAATGAGGACATTCTAAAACACAGCCCCTACAGCACCTGCCCATAGACTTATCTTTAACAGAGCAGCTGCTCCTGCCTTCAGATTTTTCACACATAGCCGCTAAATTTGCTGCCCACAGACAGCCCTCAAACACTGCCACTCCTCATTCCTGAAATGTGCCCCCAAAGCAGCCACAAACATACCTCAAACAGCCTCCACACACCTGCCCACAACATGCCTTCAACCCAGTCACGTCTAGCCGCAGACGCAGAGTGAAGCGATGCAGGAAGAAGGCTAAGTTGGCTGAGAGGATGGCCACCTAGGACGAAAAGAAAGTCACATAGAATAAAGGGAAAACTAGGTAGATCAGGTCGAGAGGTATAGAGGGAAAAAAAAGACAGAAAGTGAGGGCCGAGAGAGAGAGAGAGAGAGAGAGAGAGAGAGAGAGAGAGAGAGAGAGAGAGAGAGAGAGAGAGAGAGAGAGAGAGAGAGAGGGGGTGGTGGCCAATATCTGGCTTGAGACAGAGCCGCGTGAGAAAGGAACAGGGCTTAAAGATTAAAGTAAGGCAGGTGAGGATTCCACCGAGCGTAACGAAGACCATTTAGAAAACTGAATCATTCCTCAAGAGTCCTTTACCCCGGCAGAATTAGCTCCCTTCATTTAAAAGTATGATACCACTTACGAATCCTTATTGCCAGACTATACTAATTCGTGTTCTAGACTAACTTCAAGCCGTAGCCAACGTAATTCTCAGGCCATTCCTCAAATTTCTATGACTAGTTTTCTCGGGCTTATGGCTCCCGCGTTATCCTCCTCTCTTCTGTAGGCTACACGCTTGATCATACTTAAGCTCAGTACTGGCTAACGTAAACCCTCGACACACCCACACAAAACTAAACAAGGAACCTTCCTCTCATATTTTCCGAAGCCTTGTAGCCTCACTCTTATGTCTCTGTCCATTTGCAGATTCTACTTTGCTTAGAAACTACAGATAAGCAGAGCATAAGTGGGAGAAAGAAAGACATTAGAGCCGACTAAGAGCCCACTGAAATAAGTGGTTTAACCCCAGAGCAAGAGGAAAAACAGTGGTTTGTGATGAGGCCGTTGGCAAGTCGCCGAGATCCAACGACACTTGAACGATTGCGCCAGCTTGTTCATGTGTGTGCATGTGTGTGTGTGTGTGTGTGTGTGTGTGTGTGTGTGTGTGTGTGTGTGTGTGTGTGTGCTCCTCTTCAAAACCTGCTTGTATTTCTGTTTTAGATACAACCACTGCGTCATAACCCAGTCCTCAGCCATAACTCTCACTTGTACACATACGTCAAATACATCCGATGCGCTTGTTCTTAAACATGCCTCAGAAGCAGCCATGTTTCCCGTATCTCCATCCTACAGCCATTTTCTATACGTGGTCATTCACTCTACTATCGACAGGCGTGCCTGAGATAATAAACACTAGACCTGGCAGCCATACCTACTCGCTGAACGGAGGCCACCACATCTGTAACCCATAAGAATAATGTCACATTCACGGCTGATGCACCTTGCTTATCGCCAAAGTCATTCCATCTCTGTTCTGAGTGACGACGACCCTCAGTCATTCACACAGTTATCACCCAGTCTCTCTACATCTCAAGACTGTTAGTGAGACGAACAATGCTATGCTTGAAGTTATAATGCCATCCTAGATATGAGGGCCATTACGATGACGTCCCTAGTGAGTTGCAGTTGAGCAAAGCAGAAATGTTTTCGTTTTAATGAAGTGATCTCGAAGCCAGTTGAGAATCCGTGCGAATCGGGGCAACTTAAGGAGAGAGAGAGAGAGAGAGAGAGAGAGAGAGAGAGAGAGAGAGAGAGAGAGAGAGAGAGAGAGAGAGAGAGAGAGAGAGAGAGAGAGAGAGAGAGACACCACCCAGTTCACGCCGCTGTCCATAAACCCATTGCCATTTCTGGTAGAAGGTTCGTTATCTTCATAGCTTGGATGAGCATCAGGGACTTACCAAAAAAAAAAAGAAAAAAAAAAGAAAAAAATTTTATCACCCTCGTCTGTTCCTTGTATGGCATCACGACCTGGAATGAGAGCTTTGCCACATAAGTTCATCTCTGCTTCGCCAGAAGTGAGGGTTCATCCTTCAGAGCCTAAGCGGAGCGTTGATTATGAGATCACATCTCTCATATAAGTACTGTTGTGGTCTCACTTTTATTAACCCTATGTTCTCGGGGGTCATCAGGACGTCAGCTTAATACACAAATCCAAGGATATGTGCTTGTTTTTCTGTACTCTTCTGATATCACTCCATTTTATGATGAAACTGTTTCTTTTAATGGTGTATGCAAGCAGTACTGCATCAAAGACGTCCATCTATTTTTTTTTGAAGACTATGTGGACCAAAGTAATTCGTTTTTCCACGAATTCTTTTCCCCGACGTTAATCAACAGAATTTTCTTTCGTTATTTCTCTTACAGGCTCGCATAATAAGGGCTTAACAGTGTGGCTGTATTATTACCGAACAAGGTTGTTTTACCAGAAGCTGCCACTCGATCCAAGCTACGCTACTAGATCCTGGGAGGGCAGATATCTATAGAGTTCCAACATGCTTGGTAGGTTCTCCTCATCATAACGGCAGGTAAGGACCTCCGCCCTCACCTGCTGTCGTAGAGTTATTGTCTGACGCTTCCCAAAGATGGAAGCTTGAAGAGGTCATCAGAGTTAGCCTCCATTACTTCGTAAATGAGGGGCTTTTAACGAAGTCTGTGTGAGTGTGTGTGTGTGTGTGTGTGTGTGTGTGTGTGTGTGTGTGTGTGTGTTGGGTTTGGCCCATTAACCTGGTTGTGTAGCACATTGAGAGAGAGAGGTATGTCAGAAGACTGTGAAGTGAGAAGTGGTCCTTTGGTGTGGTGTTGTGAAGACATGGGCGATACTACACCTAAAGGTTCAGTCGTCTGATCTTAACGCTTCGGCTCTCACTCGGGAAATGATGAATATAAATGAAAAGAAAAAAGTTATAGATACTACTACTACTACTACTACTACTACTACTACTACCACTATTACAGCTACTGCTACTGCTACTACTACTACTAATACTAATACTACTACTACTACTACTACTGTTACTACTACTACTACTACTACTACTACTACTACTACTATTACTACTACTACTACTACTACTGTTACTACTACTATTACTACTACTACTATTACTACTATTATTAATACCAGAGTAACTAGTACTGATGATAAGAACGATGATAAAGATAATGATTGTGATAACGTCCGTGCTGGGACTAAGCCTCTTGCTAGCTCGCTGGTGTAATATAGGAGGCGAGATGAAGATTACCTTTTACGCATCTTTCTATCCCAGTTCCTTTTATTGTGTATGGTAGTCGACTGCTTGTGTGGAGAGAAAGAGAGAGAGAGAGAGAGAGAGAGAGAGAGAGAGAGAGAGAGAGAGAGAGAGAGAGAGAGAGAGAGAGAGAGTACATCTCGTGTATATATATATATATATATATATATATATATATATATATATATATATATATATATATATATATATATATATATATATATATATATATATATATATATGTATATATATATATGTATATATATATATATATATATATATATATATATATATATATATATATATATATATATATATATATACATATATATATATATATATATATATATATATATATATACATATATATTTATCTAAATATATAAGTACATATATATATATATATCTAGTGTAAGCCAGTGTAAGAAATCTTCCTCATGGTTACAAAACCATTATTCTCCAAGCGCGCGCCCGCGATCAAAACTCACTGATCATACCAGTGAATGGAATTGTCGCTGGCTTATTCATAACACCCAGACATGTTGCACGACCCAAGCTCTGCTGGAGGTACAGCCTCCGCGACCGATAGACAGTCACAGAATCGGCCATCGATACAAACGTGGGTCTCTTTCCGCCAAAGACATTCTCTAACTCCTAGCGATTCAGAGCTCTATGTAGTCATCTTGTGCTCACCATTCTGGGCCAACAGGAGGCTCCACAGGTGTACTAGACTCCAAAACATTAGGGAAAGGGCCAATCCCAACTGTAGTTACGGCCATCGAAGACTTTCTGAAAGAGCTTACAGGATCCAAGACGTCATCAAGTATCATTTAGTCATTCGCTTCGTCGGTAGGATTCCACGTGCAGTCAGGTCCCTTTTTCTTTGGGTGCTTCCCTCTGCGCATGAAATATGGCAGCATCAGACACACTGCCCCTGGCAATCCCACTCGCCGTCTGGTAGCCAGGCCGGCTGGCAAAGACATCAGATGCGAAGCAGACCCCTTGCTGGGTCTAAAGCATCCTGAGTACAGTGTTCAAGGGAGCTATTAACGAGCTTATGTTTGTAACCTCGCCCATGATAAGACCATGGTCGAATTAGATTACAAAAAGAAGCATGAAATCTTGTCATTTGGTACATCAATATTCGTCGTGCCTCCTTCCTTTCCCCTTTAATATGTGCTGCAGTGCATCATTGACTTTATGGCGAGCGTGGGGTCGATTCCAGTCGAAGGGTAAAAAAGTATGGTAGTCTCAGTGCCTCTCTCCTGCCCTGTATAGCCTCTCAATCACTTACAGTGACCATGTCTAGTGAGCTGAATATTTACCTCGCGGATGATCACGTATTGGTAGAAACTACAGAGTCGCTGTCTGTTGACCTCGTTCTTTCGAAGGATCCTGTGGAATCGCTAGGACTCTCTCAGCACTTCTAGATGCGAGATCCCTTACCTCATTCTCAGACGATGTTGATAAACTATCCACAGTGCTGTCAGAAGGTTCAACCACAAAACAGAAGGACGGCATTCTGATCGGTGCATACTTGTGTTCAAGGGCCTTCCATATCGTTTTAGATAAGTAAGTGGAAGACTTGCTGATGATAAGAGACAGATTCAATGTCACATATGCCCATGACACCCTCTTCCTCCATGTTAGGTGTTCAGTGGTTATGAGAATGACTTACATCCTCAGGATCTTGCCGTCTTTCTGCATGCAGCCGCTGGGAACATGACAAAATACCACTGTCTAAGCCTAAAGACCTTGAACATATGTCTAGATGATCCATAGAGAAAACAAGTCAGTGCTGCTGGAAGCCCAGGGGTGGAAATCTACACATGGACGTGATCCTAGAGTCGTCTCTTCTGTCAGTGCTCGGATGATTTATCCAGACCCACTTCTCCCTGTACCCACAAGCAATCAAGTAGGACAGACTCATCGTGGACAGGTGGACCTTAGCCACGTTACACCAGTCCTCACCCATGCCCGCATGAAGGAGACCCACCCACAAGCCGTAGGGGCGCTCCATACAGAGGAACTCTTACTTTGCCATCTTGAACTCTCCTCTTGGCACTTGTCTTGACCCACTTGCTCTGCGCATTGGTATAGCCCTTCGCTCTGTTGCTTCCTTTTCTATGCTCTGGACATGAGTGCATCTGCGGCAGAGTGGTTTGACCATTATGGCCCACATGCACTGAGGTACAAGAATTCTACTGGACGGTGCGTTTGTGGCAGAGTGAGGACATCGACGTCCTGTAAAGAAGCCTTGCCTCTGCCAGTTCTCCTGTAGAACATGAACTCTAACTTCTCAGGTGTGACGTCCTGAAGGTGTAAGATCATATGCCTGGAAGAGGGAGAGGCAGATGATGTGGGACTTACAGATGTGCTTTCACCTTGCAAAGGGCTTACTTGGAGAGTAGCTGAAAATATCGAGGTAGGGCTGGAGACTTCAAGACATCTGCATATTCTTTTCTGATTTAGGGAATTTGAAAGAAAAAAAAAAGTATGACAAAAGGAAATGAAAATACTACAGAAAATCGTTGGCAATTATATTTCGTTTTCTCATGACCAATATTTGCCTCGTCCCACGGTCGCCAACACTGTCAACCACGTCTTGAGAACGCTACAGCAATCCCATTCACTCCACAATACTTCAGCACATCCCATCTTGAGCGAGGCTTCTACTACCAACCTTCTCTCTTTTTTAACCATCCCGATCGCCCCCCTCTCTCTCTCTCTCTCTCTCTCTCTCTCTCTCTCTCTCTCTCTCTCTCTCTCTCTCTCTCTCTCTCTCCCTCTCTCTCTCTCTCTCTTTCAGGCACTGTGCCACCATCTATGTTCATCTTACATTTAGCATTGATCATCAATTATTTGTCTTCTCTCTCTACCATCTGACCTGATTTTCTTCTTTTGTCATTTGAAATGAAAATCTTTAGCATCATCAACGATCTTGAAGCAGATGACTATGGATGTCGTCGTGGCTATAAGGTCTCAGGTTGGACACTGTGTCATATGATCACCTCAATTGTTAACATCTCTCGTCTGGAATCTAATCCTAATGTCAGCTGCCCACGCACCTCCGAACTCATTTCCCCTTACCATCTGACTATAAGGTCTCAGGTTTGACACTGTGTCATATGATCACCTCAATTGTTAACATCTCTCGTGTGGAATCCAATCCTAATGTCAGCTGCCTACGCACCTCCGAACTCATTTCCCCTTACCATCTGACTATAAGGTCTCAGGTTGGACACTGTGTCATATGATCACCTCAATTGTTAACATCTCTCGTCTGGAATCTAATCCTAATGTCAGCTGCCCACGCACCTCCGAACTCATTTCCCCTTACCATCTGACTATAAGGTCTCAGGTTGGACACTGTGTCATATGATCACCTCAATTGTTAACATCTCTCGTCTGGAATCTAATCCTAATGTCAGCTGCCTACGCACCTCCGAACTCATTTGCCCTTACCATCTATATTTGGAGCAGAGTGTTGTAAGTTCAGTTTCAATTCATGGAAACATCCGGGAATCATTAATCTGTCAGATGATATGATGATAGTCTTTACTTAAGAATTCAAGCCGTTTTATTAAGGTTGAATTACGGATATTATTGCTAAGGGGCGTTTGAACTCTACGCTTAAGCATCCCAAGTAGGATCATCCAGGTTGTGGCACTAAACACATCATTACCAGAACTATTTTCGATTAAGAGCGGAACAATGAATCAGGTTGATGGACACAAAGTGTAGATTTGAATAATGAAAAATGTTTAGTAATAATAGCTGACTAATATAATCAGTAAATTTGATTAATATAGGGGAGGAAAAAAGGGACCACATAAGGCCTTTAGTATACCAGTGTCAATTGTCATGATTATTTTTTAATTTTTTGCGTAAGTGTTGTTTCTATATGGAACGTTTGATTCATTAAACGCATCAAGGCTCTTAGAGGAGGTGAGAAATGATATAGTCTAAAAAAGAAGAAAAAAGGTACGAACCCAGAGAGAGAGAGAGAGAGAGAGAGAGAGAGAGAGAGAGAGAGAGAGAGAGAGAGAGAGAGAATTCCGATATGGATCTAAGTCATCCAACCGAGGAGTGACAGATACTAGCGACCATCCCATGACATCAGGCCAGGGGCAGACACACACACACACACACACACACACACACACAGAGCACCCAGGCAAAGTTGTCTCAACAGAGAGAGAGAGAGAGAAAGAGAGAGAGAGAGAGAGAGAGAGAGAGACTCTCACTCCCTCCTCCTCTTCATGAGACGCACGCCTACTACCCTCGGGAGCTGGAAAGATCCTGCTAATTAAGAAAGATAATACCTTGCACCATCATCACTCAGGCGGGAGAATGAGCCTCATAGTAATTAGCAAATATGAAGGTGCTCACACCAGCTTTTAATTCTCCTCCCACACCCCTCCCCTCCCTCACTCACTCTCTTGTATCCATCACCCAGCCCAACTGCAGCAGTTCGCACCCAACCACACCACCGGGGCGTTCACCCACCTGCTGCTGCACCTCCTCCTCCTCCTCCTCCTTTTCTCTCTCTCTCTCTCTCTCTCTCTCTCTCTCTCTCTCTCTCTCTCTCTCTCTCTCTCTCTCTCTCTCTCTCTCTCTCTCTCTCTCCACAAGCCTCCTTGTCGAGTTTTCTCTTTTCATAGCGTTGTCTCAGATATAAACCTCCCACTTTCTTTTCAAGTTAGACTTGACTTACCATATCCTTTTTTTTTTTGCTTTTACACATACGCATATATATATATATATATATATATATATATATATATATATATATATATATATATATATATATATATATATATATATATATAAACTGAGACTTTACACCCAGGCGCCTGGGGTTCTTCCTGATTCTTTACCTTCTTCACCGACAGCTAAATTTGAGGTGTTTTTTTTTGGATCGTTTTGTTTCCACAAAAACCAACCTTTCATTATCTGTGCATCCATTATGCACTGATTGCACTAAATTTGAAGGCAGAATAATAGATAAAAATCTGGGAAGCAAAATGACGGCACTTGTGTCTTCATTCTGCAAGGAAGTACCCGTTTCTTCAAACTTGAATTTGCTATTTCTCCCACCGCGCCGGATGGTCGATCCGCACACGCTTTTATCATTTCCCCCCCAAAGGGCGGTGGCGTCAATTTTACTGATACTGTAGCTTATTTTTGAGATATGAAATACGACGGGTTGCCCCAGTCATAAACATATACAGTGTAGGACACTGGGGTAAAAAGGTTTTCCAGACATCATCGAAACTTGGCGTTCCCTGACTGTTTCACAGAGTGATGACTTATGTTTCCTTTTCCCGGTCGTAATCTACAAGGAAAGCTTGGATTAGTATTAGACGATCCTCTTATCTATCAAGCATTTATATGTGTAAGTTTAAGATCAATTAAGCATTCATATATGTAAGTATAAGATCTGTTAAGAATCTATATAAGTTTAAGATGTATTAAGCATTTATATATGTAAGTTTGAGATCAATTAAGCATTTATATCTGGAAGTTTAAGCTCAGTTAAGCATATATATATATATATATATATATATATATATATATATATATATATATATATATATATATATATATATATATATAAAGTTTGAGATCACCGTGACGAGCTATATCAATAGCTCTGATACTGATCCTTTCAACATTTCTTCCACCTCTTCTTTCCCTTCCTCACCGCCAGGCCTCGAATATTAATACCTTCACAGTAAGAGTGATGACTCAACAGCAGATGAGCTCTAAAGTCTTCGAAATATTATGGCATCATGCACATGAGCTTGGCTGACTCCAAAACACAGACTTGAATATTAAATGGACCAACGTAAAAGTTGAGGGATTGAGGCTTACTTAAGGTGGATTTATCATCATGGACTTAAAATGCAAGAACCAACATAACCGTTCAGAGATTAAGGATTTCTTTTTTTTTTCTTAGGACGATTATTCATCATGGATTTTGACTAATGTTGCTGCCTGCTTGTCTGAGCTCATGTCTGATGCATTTGTTGGGCTGGTCTTTGGCCGAGTTGGTGGCTTGGGTAGGAAGGTGGTTGGGGCTATCTTCGGGGGGCTCTTGGGTTAGATAGTCGGTTGGCATTGTAGCAGGGCACAGAGATAGCTGTGTGGCTAATTTGGTGGCCGATGAACTCGAGGTGTCGGTGGCCTAACGGCATGGTGAGTGAGAGAGGCCTTCAGTAGGTGATAGAAAAAGAAAAGAAAATAGAAAAAGGCGTAATCGTGGGAGGATGATTGGCTCAGCCGCTGTGTAGGCCAGTGAGTGGTCCTAAAGTTTGTTTGGTTGGGGGGGGGGGGGTTTGGTTTCCTGATGGAATGTTTGTGTTTCGAGATAGGTAGGATGTTGAATTATTTGGCAGGGTTGCTTGCTAACTGTCAAGCAACCTCTTTGGCTGTGTGTGTGTCTGTGTGTGTGTGTGTGTGTGTGTGTGTGCTTGATAGCTTGTCGCGTTACACACCGGATGATTAGATGGGGTGACTAGGCATTTGATGAGGTAAGTGGTTTGTAACCAGTGGTCGACAAGCTGGGCGGCGAGAGGGTTGGACAAGTGTGTTGGCTTTTGGTTTGGTCAGAGGATGACTGATTTAGCTGTTCAGTCGACTGACTGCAAGTGTGTAAGTAGAGATAGTGGGCGGCTCCCTGCTTAAATGGGTGACTGGGTTGGTGACGTGACGATTCGTTGCTTTGGCCAAATGGCTGGATGGGTGTCTATGTGACTGATTGGTCTGGTGGGTGGTGGGCAGTAGGTTAATCTGATGTCTAAGTGAGTAGCTGCGTAGGCTCTGCTCTTCGGTGGGTATTTGGCCGAGTGGAAAGTGAGGTTGGTGAGTGATTGAGTTCTCCTACGAGTAGCTGAGCGCTGGAATGAGGGATGGGTGAGTATCTAAGCGTCCGGCTGGGTGCTTGATGCAGGTTAGCTATGTAGATCACCTGATAGAGAGGGTCTCAGTTGTCCTTGCTGGGTGTCCCCGACGCAGTTGGGGAATGTGTGAGTGTCTGGCGGTGGCTGAAAGTGACGGTGAATTGGCTGACCGTCTCGGCCGTCTCTGCTTGACCAACCTGTCTGTACTCAGCTGACGATTTACTGTTTTTTCCCCACCCTCCTCGACGCTCAGATTCGCCTTCGATTCTTAACCCTTTGACAAGACACGTAATTGAATTTTGGAACTCGAGTGAACACTCGGCAGAGTTGGTGATGATCACCTGTGGTACCTGAAGCGTCGCTATATCTTCCTCATATATCAGCTGAATTACAATGTACTGTGACATAGTGGAGCGTAATTTATGTGTTACCAACTGTGAGCAAATTCATTTTTATCTATTCGTACAACTTCTCTCTCTCTCTCTCTCTCTCTCTCTCTCTCTCTCTCTCTCTCTCTCTCTCTCTCTCTCTCTCTCTCTCTCTCTCTCTCTCTCTCTCTCTCTCTCTCTCTCTCTCTCTCTCTCTCTCTTATAAAGAAACAAAATGCAATGCAATTGGAAACGCTGTATGGGTTCCATACTAGTGTAAGGGAATGAAACTAATATACTCATATATTGCTCATCTACATCACAGGTATATATATATATATATATTTTTTTTTTTTTTTTTTTATACTTTGTCGCTGTCTCCCGCGTTTGCGAGGTAGCGCAAGGAAACAGACGAAAGAAATGGCCCCCCCCCATTCACATGTACATACACACGTCCACACACGCAAATATACATACCTACACAGCTTTCCATGGTTTACCCCAGACGCTTCACATGCCTTGATTCAATCCACTGACAGCACGTCAACCCCGGTATACCACATCGTTTCAATTCACTCTATTCCTTGCACACCTTTCGCCCTCCTGCATGTTTAGGCCCCGACAACTCAAAATCTTTTTCACTCCATCTTTCCACCTCCAGTTTGGTCTCCCACTTCTCCTCGTTCCCTCCACCTCTGACACATATATCCTCTTGGACAATCTTTCCTCACTCATTCTCTCCTTGTGACCAAACCATTTCAAAACACCCTCTTCTGCTCTCTCAACCACACTCATTTTATTACCACACATTTCTCTTACTCTTTCATTACTTATTCGATTAAACCACCTCACACCACATATTGTCCTCAGGCATCTCATTTCCAGCACATCCACCCTCCTCCGCACAACTCTATCTATAGCCCACACCTCGCAACCATATAACATTGTTGGATCCACTATTCCTTCAAACATACCCATTTTTTCGTTTCATGTGTTGCTGGGTGGCGACGGGAATGAATAAAGGGCAGACAGTATGAATCATGTACATGTGTATATATGTATATGTCTCTATGTATATAAATGTATACGTTGAAATGTATAGTTATGTGTATGTGCTTGTGTGGACGTGTATGTATATACATGTGTATGTGGATGGGTTGGGCCATTCTTTCTTCTGTTTCCTTGTGCTACCTCGCTAACGCGGGAGACAGCGACAAAGTATAATAAATATAAATAAATATTTTGTAACTCAGGACCAGGCGGGTTAGTGGCGCGTTTCTCTTGCACTGAAATGGCAGACTCGGCAGCCTCTGGCTGGTTAATGACGTGTTTCAACTGTCCTAAAACAGCATTAGAGCTACGTCTTATTGGTGGGCCATCAAAGAACTGTAAGGAGGTGGCCATGTATGTCTGGATGTTGATGATAGGTGCTTTTTTGAGAGGGGAGGTTGTATGTCCGATGTATCTTATGTGGTGAGACTGACAATCCCGAATATTACTTACATCGTTTTGGTCTATGAGTACCGATGCAAAATTGGGGACTGTCAACCTCATGACATATACAACATCAGACATACAACCTGCACCTTAAGCTGTCGCCACTCGCTCCACTTACAAAAAGGTGAAATCAATCAATCATCATGAAAGATAGCTTGGAACGAGACCAATGAGGGAGACTATAGTGAATAAGACCAAAATCATTGCTAGCTGCAGTGATCGAAGGAGACTACAGATATTAGAAGCCATGCTCATTAGAGAAAAAGCACCTGTCATCAATATCCAGACAAACATGACCACCGCCATACAGTTCTTTGGTGGCCCGCCAAGAGGACGTAAATCTAATGCCGTTTTAGGACAGGCGGAACAAGTCACTGACCCGCCACACGCGACCGAGTCCACCATTTCAGGACAGGAGGAACATGTCACTGATCCACCAGGTCTTGGGTTACAAAGATCAAAAAGAATCAGACGAGCCCGACCTGACCTCAACTCCACACTCGGACAATAATGGTCTCGCTTGGCCCAACTTAATGTGTTGCGTGATGGACTGTATATATTCTTACCTCGTTTGATATTCTTCTGTTTTCTCCAGACTCGTCCGTGGTGACTCAAGGGATGTAACACTAACCAATACACCACCGAAGGCGGCCGTAAATATTCTCGCTATCCAACGATTGTTCATGAAGATTCAAATAGACACCCTCAATATATCATGAACTCTATTGCTGATAAAGTATCAAGACAAATGAATTACAACCCCTGTCCTCCACTCACTCACTTCTTCAAACACGAGGACAAGTCTCCTTCAGTTTGCCTCTCCTTCGACAAAAGGAGAAGCTATAATGAAGGCATAGCTATTCCTGCTTCGTCTGGACAGGAAGGTTTAGCTGATAGTCTGCCTGCCTCTCAAAGAGAAATAATGATTGATATTTGAACTGAGGAGTCCCTAAACAGCACTGTATCTTTTCGAAGGGATCATCTCATTGACCACATATGTCATCTCATCATGGGATCCCAAAAGGTCTACTTCATGGGTTCTCTATATTTAAGAGATGGAGAGACGAAGTGAACTTACATATCTCCTTTTCTCCCCATGATCATATTCTAATATCTTTGTTTAAGAAAGAGATAAAGATTAGAAGTAACTATATCTGATGAAAAAGAAACATGAGTTCTTTGATATCTGTGTCTCACAGACTTCAAGAACCGGTGAAGAATAACGACGTCGGTAAAATTGTTCTCCAGGGATGAAAATATGAAGAACAAATCCACCGGGATCTTAGGTGTGATGGGTGAATTGCCTGCGAGTGTGGCCACAGCAGAGGAGGCAAAAGACGCAACCGCAGAACAGATTTTTAACACAGAGGAAATACAGGTTTAGGAGAGGTGTGGCAAGGGGCTGCGATCAAGATGATGGATACCAGATTAGAATGCATTTGGCTCAGGAGGGGATTTCTGCTATTATGGCGAGGGCACAAAAACGAAAAGGAGCGGTAGAGCACAGACGAAAAGTGGGTGAGTTAAGACGCGATTATGCTGCTTTGTATGTAGAAAGACAAGGAAGATATGCCCTAGTAAGGTACATATATACAGGTATATATATTGATATGCTGATCACTCTAGTCTGTGACGATAGATATGAAGGTGAAATCGCAATTTAGTAGTTCAGATGGTTTTATTTAACATGTAATTTTTCTATACATTTTTCATAGCAGACAATCCACCTCATGAGGTTTGAATGATTTATAGACTTTTTTTTTGAAATCCCAACGCCACCAGAAAAGCTTCCTTCTCGTGCCATTCTCCAGTTACATATATATATATATATATATATATATATATATATATATATATATATATATATATATATATATATATATATATACATATATATATTATCCCTGGGGATAGGGGAGAAAGAATACATCCCACGTATTCCCTGCGTCACGTAGAAGGCAACTAAAAGGGGAGGGAGCGGGGGGGCTAGAAATCCTCCCCTCTCTTTTTTTTTTTTATTTTCCAAAAGAAGGAACAGAGAAGGGGGCCAGGTGAGGATATTACCTCAAAGGCCCAGTCCTCTGTTCTTAACGCTACCTCGCTATTGCGGGAAATGGCAAATAGTATGAAAGAAAAGAAAGATATATATATATATATATATATATATATATATATATATATATATATATATATATATATATATATAAGAAGAGAATGAGTGAGGAAACATTGACATTGAGGATATATGTATCAGAGGTGGAGGGAACGAGGAGAAGTGGGAAACGAAATTAGAGGTGGAAAGATGGAGTGAAAAAAGATTTTGAGCGATCGGAGCCTGAACATGCAGGAGGGTGAAAGATGAACAAGGAATGCAGTGAATTGGAACGATGTGGTATACCGGGGTCGACGTGCTGTCAATTGATTGAACCAGGGCATGCGAAGCGTCTGGGATAAACCATGGAGGGCTTTGTGAGGCCTGGATGTGGAATGGAAGCTGTGGTTTCTTTACATTATACATGACAGCTAGAGACTGAGCGTGAAAGAATGTGGCCATTGTTGTCTTTTCCTAGCGCTACCTCGCACGCGTGCGGGAGGGTGGGGGGGCGTCATTTCATATATGGCGGGGTGGCGACGGTAATGAATAAAGGCAGCAAGTATGAATTATGTACATGTGTATATATGTATATGTCTGTGTATGTATATATATGTATACGTTGAAATGTATAGGCATGTATATGTGCGTGCGTTGACGTGCATGTATATACATATGTGTGTGGGTGGGTTGGGCAGTTCTTTCGTCTGTTTCCTTGCGCTACCTCGCTAACGCGCGAGAAAGCGACAAAGCGTAATAGATAGATAATATGTGTGTGTGTGTATATATATATATATATATATATATATATATATATATATATATATATATATATATATATATATATATATATATATATATTATACTTTGTCGCTGTCTCCCGCGTCAGCGAGGTTCCGCAAGGAAACAGACGAAAGAATGGCCCAACCCACCCACACACATATGTATATACATACGCGTCCACACACAGCACATATACATATCTATACACCTCAACGTATACATATATATACACACATAGTCATATATATATATATACACTCATGTACATAATTCATACTGTCTGCCCTTATTCATTCCCGTCGCCATCACGCCACACATGAAATGAAAACCCTCTACCCCCGCAAGTGCGCGAGGTAGCACTAGGAAAAGACAACAAAGGCCACATTCGTTCACACTCAGTCTCTAGCTGTCAAGTATACTGCACCGAAACCACAAATCCCTTTCCACATCCAGTCCCCACAAAACTTTCCAGGTTTTACCCCAGACACTTCACATGCCCTGGTTCAATCCATTGACAGCACGTCGACCCCGGTATACCACATCGTTCCAATTCACTCTATTCCTTGCACGCCTTTCACCCTTCTACATGTTCAGGTCCCGATCACTCAAAATCTTTTTAACTTCATCTTTCCACCTCCAATTTGGTCTCCCACTTCTCTCGTTCCCTCTACCCCTGACACATATGGTGAATCTTTCTTCACTCATTCTTTCCATATGACCAAACCATTTCAAAACACCCTCTTCTGCTCTCTCAACCACACTCTTTTTATTACCACACATCTCCCTTACCCTATCATTACACACTCGATCAAACCACCTCACACCACATATTGTCCTCAAACATCTCATTTCCCGCACATCCACCCTCCTGCGCACAACTCTATCCATAGCCCACGCCTTGCAACCATATAACATTGTTGGAATCGCTATTCTTTCAAACATGCCCATTTTTGCTTTCCGAGATAATGTTCTCGACTTCCACACATTCTTCAAGGCTCCCAGAACTTTCGCCCCCTCCCCAACCCTATGATTCACTTCCGCTTCCATGATTTTATCCCCTGCCAAATCCACTCCCAGATATCTAAAACACTTCACTTCCTCCAGTTTTTCTCCTTTCAAACTTACCTCCCAATTGACTTGTCCCTCAACCCTAATGTACCTAATGACCTTGCTCGTATTTACATTTACTCTCAGCTTTCTTCTTTCACACACTTTACCAAACTCAGTCACCAGCTTCTGCAATTTCTCACACGGATCAGCCACCAGCCCTGTATCATCAGTGAAGAACAACTGACTCACTTCCTAAGCGCTCTCATCCACAACAGACTCCTTACTTGCCCCTCTTTCCAAAACTCTTGCATTCACCTCCCTAACAACCCCATCCATAAACAAATTAAACAACCATGGAGACATCACACACCCCTGCCGCAAACCAACATTCACTGAGAACCAATCACTTTCCTCTTTTCCTACACGTACATATGCCTTACATCCTCGATTAAAACTTTTCACTGCTTCTAACAACTTGCCTCCCACACCATATATTCTTAATACCTTCCACAGAATATCTCTATCAACTCTATCGTATGCCTTCTCCAGATCCATAAATGCTACATACAACCCCATTTGCTTTTCTAAATACTTCTCACGTACATTTTTCAAAGCAACACCTGATCCACACATCCTCTACCACTTCTGGAACCACACTGCTCTTCCCCAATCTGATGCTCTGTACATGTCTTCATCCTCTCAATCAATACACTCCCATATATTAATGTATATATATATATATATATATATATATATATGTGTGTGTGTGTGTGTGCATATGTGTGTGTGTGTATGTGTGTTTGTGTGTGTGTGTGTGTGTGTGTGTGTGTGTGTGTGTGTGTGTGTGTGTGTGTGTGTGTAAGCAGATCTGCAGAGAGCTAGTGATAAACAACTCTAATCCAGAACTCGTTTTGGGATAATCTTCGGATTAGTTGTAAACTTCGTGAGACCTAAGAAACACCCCTGTGGTGAACTCCTCCACCCATCTCGACATTTATGAACCTCCACGCTGTGATGATCTCACGAGTAACTCAACAAAAATGAATAGATACCTCTCCAAATTCCTTTATTTCTATTCTCTTTCTTATTTTCCTTTTCTTTTCTCGTTGGAGGCTTCAGTCATGGACAAAAGTCCACATCAAGGCCAGGCCTTAATCAAAGTAAAGAGAGTTGAGTGAAATGGAAAAAGAAAAGATATAAGAAAGTTTTTACGAATCTAGGAGGAAGCGAAGAACCTGTCTTTTAGAATGTGCCAGGATATAGTTATTGGGGAAAGACTTTAGGGGGTAAAGAGTTCCAAAACTTTGAGGTTTCGGTAAGGAAACGGCTATCAACATGGCCTTGGCATAAGTTGTCAATGGCCACACAATAACCATGTGACAGAGCAGCTTGCCGAGGATGGCGTGGTCTAGCTAGTGGTGGGGGCACACAAACAGCCAGCTCTCGGAATCAATCACCAAAGTAATGCCTAGAGAAGAGGGAAAGTGCACCAACATTGCTGCGTAGGGCAAGTGAGTCAAATTTTGAATTTTGCCTGGAAGAGTTTATAAGTTGGATCGCTTTCCACTCAACTCTATCAAGTAAGGATGCAGAGCTATGTAGAACCACCCTAGATGTGAGAGCAGTACTCCAGACAAGGACGGATCCATCCTTTGTGTAAACGGAGCAAATGTTTAGAAGAAAAGAAATTTCGACATCATCTAAACAGAATTCCCAATTTCTTAAGCTTTCCCGTTCTCCTTCCACCCATTTTCTGTACTCTCTTCACCCTGGCTTCTAACTCTCTTTGCTCCCCTGTAACCCACTTCATAGGTTCCTTGTTCTATCACTATCATTGTTGGTAGCAAGTGCATATACAGAAGACGGTAGTGTTTTCCTGCAATAAAGACTGTCATGAACCAGTAAACTACACAAGTTCCTATTTATTCAAAAGTCTGGGAGCGGAGGCTTGCCTCATATTACACCGGTCTGTCACTGTTCCTAAGATGGCTGAGACTTTGACAGATTCCCTCGTCAGCTTAATGATTATGTAAATTGCTTATTGTTTTCAAGACCCCGACGCCATCCGAATAAAGGTAATAAAGAGAAATAGATATTGTGGTCATATCCGTTCTCGACCAGATATCGGAATACCTGCTCAGTCACATGAGGAGGAGGCAGAACGTGTTCTGAGGTCACTAACAATTGACATCTGTGCACAGTTTTGGCTGGAAATTTGAAATTTAGATACGTATTGGTAATTTGTCATACACCCAGGGATGGTAAAACACTGCAGCCAAACCTTGCAAGTACATGCGGCAGTGGTGTGTGATGTCTCCATGGTTGTTTAATTTGTTTATGGATGGGGTTGTTAGGGAGGTGAATGCAAGAGTTTTGGAAAGAGGGGCAAGTATGAAGTCTGTTGGGGATGAGGGAGCTTGGGAAGTGAGTCAGTTGTTGTTCGCTGATGATACAGCACTGGTGGCTGATTCATGTGAGAAACTGCAGAAGCTGGTGACTGAGTTTGGTTAAGTGTGTGAAAGAAGAAAGCTTAGGGTAAATGTGAATAAGAGCAATGTTATTAGGTACAGTAGGGTTGAGGGACGAGTCAACTGGGAGGTAAGTTTGAATGGAGAAAAACTGGAGGAAGTGAAGTGCTTTAGATATCTGGGAGTGGATTTGGAAGCGGGTGGAACCATGGAAGTGGAAGTGAATCATAGGTTAGGGGAGGGGGCGAAAGTTCTGGGAGCGTTGAAGAATGTGTGGAAGTCGAGAACATTATCTCAGAAAGCAAGAATGGGTATGTTTGAAGGAATAGTGGTTCCAACAATGTTATATGGTTGCGAGACTTGGGCTATAGATACAGTTGTGCGGAGGAGGGTGGATGTGCTGGTAATGAGACGTTTGAGAACAATGTGCTGTGAGGTGGTTTGATCGGGTGGTAATAAAAAGAGTGTGGTTGAGAGAGCAGAAGAGGGTGTTTTGAAATGGTTTGGTCACATGGAGAGAATGAGTGAGGAAAGATTGACCAAGAGGATATATGTGTCAGAGGTGGAGGGCACATGGAGAAGTGGGAAACCAAATTGAAGGTGGAAAGATGGGGTGAAAAAGATTTGAGTGATCGGGGCCTGAACGTGCAGGAGGGTGAAAGGCGTGCAAGGAATAGAGTGAATTGGAACGATGTGGTATACCAGGGTGGACGTGCTGTCAGTGGATTGAATGTGAAGCGTCTCGAGTAAACCATGGAAAGTTGTGTGGGGCCTGGATGTGGAAAGGGAGCTGTGGTTTCGGGCATTATTGCATGACAGCTAGAGACTGAGTGTGAACGAATGGGGCCTTTGTTGTCTTTTCCTAGCGCTACCTCGCACACATGAGGGGGGAGGGGGATGGTACTCCATGTGTGGCGAGTGGCGATGGGAATGAATAAAGGCAGACAGTGTGAATTGTGTGCATGGGTATATATGTATGTGTCTGTGTGTGTATATATATGTGTTTCCTTTTCCCCAGCCTTCACTCCCTTGGTTCAACCATGACAGCAGTCCCCCGATACCCATCGCCCCAAATTCACTTTTTCCCTTGCCCTTTTCACCCCCTATTTCAGGCCCCGACACCAAAATTTTTTTCACTCCATCTTTCCACCCAATTTGGGGTCTCCCCTTTTCCTCTTCCCCCTCCGACACATTTTTTTGGTAATCTTTCTATCATTCTTTCCTTTGGAAAAAACCCATTTCAAAACCCCCTCTTTGCTTCTCCCCACCTCTTTTTTTTTAACACATCTTTTTCCCCCTTTACTTACAACTCGATCAAACCCTCCCCCCAAATTGCCCTAAAACATTCTTTCCCCAATCCACCCTCCTGGCAAAACTTATCCATACCCAGCTGAACCCATAAAACATTTTAAAACCTATTCTTCAAAATCCCTTTTTTTGTTTCCCGAGATAATGTTCTCGCTTCCCAATTTTTCAAGGCCCCCAAATTTCGCCCCCCCCCCCAACCTATGATCATTCCGCTTCCAGGGTTATCCCTCAATCCACTCCCAGATTTTAAAAACATTTCCCTTCCCTCCTTTTTTCCCCTCAAACTTACCCCCCAATTGGATTGCCCCCCCCTAGTACCTAAACCTTCTCTTTTACATTTACTTTTTATTTTTCTTCACCACTTTACCAAACTCGTCCCCCGCTTCTGCTTTTTCCACAAATCAGACCGCCCTGTTCATCAGGAAAACAATGACCAATTCCCCAAGCCTCTACCCCCCAAACAGACTCTATTCCCCTCTTTCCAAAACTCTTGCTTTTACCCCCCTAACAACCCCACATAAAAAAAATTAAAAAAACCATGGAACATCCACACCCTGCCGAAACAAATTCACTGAGAACCAACCCACTTTCCTCCTTTTCTCACGTAACTTTCCCTTACATCCTCGAAAAATTTTCATGTTCAAAAATTGCCTCCCACCCCCCATATATTTTTAAATACCTTTCCCACAAAATTCTCTATAACTCTATCTTTTTGCCTTCCCCGACCCATAAATGTCAAAAAACCATTTGCTTTTTTTAATTTTTCTACGTACCCCCTTTTTTTTCAGCAAAACCATCCATATTTAATTTAAAAATTTTTATTATTTTAATTTTTTTTATATTAATATATTAATTATTAATATTATATATTATAATATATTTTGTGGGGTGTGGCTATGTGGTGTGTGTAGTGTGTTTGGTGTGTGTGGTGTGTGGTTTTGGGGGTGGTGGTTGTTTGTGTGGGGTGTAAGCAATCTGCAGGAGTTGATAAACAACTCTATCCAGAACTCGTTTTGGATAATCTTCGGATTAGTTGTAAACTTCGTGAGACCTAAGAAACACCCTGTGGTGAACTCCTCCACCCATCTCGACATTTATGAACCTCCACGCTGTGATGATCTCACGAGTAACTCAACAAAAATGAATAGATACCTCTCCAAATTCCTTTATTTCTATTCTCTTTCTTATTTTCCTTTTCTTTTCTCGTTGGAGGCTTCAGTCATGGACAAAAGTCCACATCAAGGCCAGGCCTTAATCAAAGTAAAGAGAGTTGAGTGAAATGGAAAAAGAAAAGATATAAGAAAGTTTTTACGAATCTAGGAGGAAGCGAAGAACCTGTCTTTTAAAATGTGCCAGGATATAGTTATTGGGGAAAGACTTTAGGGGGTAAAGAGTTCCAAAACTTTGAGGTTTCGGTAAGGAAACGGCTATCAACATGTCCTTGGCATGAGTTGTCAATGGCCACACAATAACCATGTGACAGAGCAGCTTGCCGAGGATGGCATGGTCTAGCTAGAGGTGGGGGCACACAAACAGCCAGCTCTCGGAATCAATCACCAAATTAATGCCTAGAGAAGAGGGAAAGTGCACCAACATTGCTGCGTAGGTCAAGTGAGTCAAATTTTGAATTTTGCCTGGAAGAATTTATAAGTTGGATCGCTTTCCACTCAACTCTATCAAGTAAGGATGCAGAGCTATGTAGAACCACCCTAGATGTGAGAGCAGTACTCCATACAGGGATGGATCCATCCTTTGTGTAAACGGAGCAAATGTTTAGAAGAAAAGAAATTTCGACATCATCTAAACAGGATTCCCAATTTCTTAAGCTTTCCCGTTCTCCTTCCACCAATTTTCTGTACTCTCTTCACCCTAGCTTCTAACTCTCTTTGCTCCCCTGTGACCCACTTCATAGGTTCCTTGTTTTATCACTATCATTGTTGGTAGCAAGTGCATATACAGAAGACGGTAGTGTTTTCCTGCAATAAAGACTGTCATGAACCAGTAAACTACACAAGTTCCTATTTGTTCAAAAGTCTGGGAGCGGAGGCTTGCCTCATATTACACCGGTCTGTCACTGTTCCTAAGATGGCTGAAACTTTGACAGATTCCCGCGTCAGCTTAATGATTATGTAAATTGCTTATTGTTTTCAAGACCCCGACGCCATCCGAATAAAGGTAATAAAGAGAAATAGATATTGTGGTCATATCCGTTAACGACCAGATATCGGAATACCTGCTCAGTCACATGAGGAGGAGGCAGAACGTGTTCTGAGGTCACTAACAATTGACATCTGTGCACAGTTTTGGCTGGAAATTTGAAATTTAGATACGTATTGGTAATTTGTCATACACCCAGGGATGGTAAAACACTGCAGCCAAACCTTGCAAGTACATGCGGCAGTGGTGTGTGATGTCTCCATGGTTGTTTAATTTGTTTATGGATGGGGTTGTTAGGGAGGTGAATGCAAGAGTTTTGGAAAGAGGGGCAAGTATGAAGTCTGTTGGGGATGAGGGAGCTTGGGAAGTGAGTCAGTTGTTGTTCGCTGATGATACAGCACTGGTGGCTGATTCATGTGAGAAACTGCAGAAGCTGGTGACTGAGTTTGGTTAAGTGTGTGAAAGAAGAAAGCTTAGGGTAAATGTGAATAAGAGCAATGTTATTAGGTACAGTAGGGTTGAGGGACGAGTCAACTGGGAGGTAAGTTTGAATGGAGAAAAACTGGAGGAAGTGAAGTGCTTTAGATATCTGGGAGTGGATTTGGAAGCGGGTGGAACCATGGAAGTGGAAGTGAATCATAGGTTAGGGGAGGGGGCGAAAGTTCTGGGAGCGTTGAAGAATGTGTGGAAGTCGAGAACATTATCTCAGAAAGCAAGAATGGGTATGTTTGAAGGAATAGTGGTTCCAACAATGTTATATGGTTGCGAGACTTGGGCTATAGATACAGTTGTGCGGAGGAGGGTGGATGTGCTGGTAATGAGACGTTTGAGAACAATGTGCTGTGAGGTGGTTTGATCGGGTGGTAATAAAAAGAGTGTGGTTGAGAGAGCAGAAGAGGGTGTTTTGAAATGGTTTGGTCACATGGAGAGAATGAGTGAGGAAAGATTGACCAAGAGGATATATGTGTCAGAGGTGGAGGGCACATGGAGAAGTGGGAAACCAAATTGAAGGTGGAAAGATGGAGTGAAAAAGATTTGAGTGATCGGGGCCTGAACGTGCAGGAGGGTGAAAGGCGTGCAAGGAATAGAGTGAATTGGAACGATGTGGTATACCAGGGTGGACGTGCTGTCAGTGGATTGAATGTGAAGCGTCTCGAGTAAACCATGGAAAGTTGTGTGGGGCCTGGATGTGGAAAGGGAGCTGTGGTTTCGGGCATTATTGCATGACAGCTAGAGACTGAGTGTGAACGAATGGGGCCTTTGTTGTCTTTTCCTAGCGCTACCTCGCACACATGAGGGGGGAGGGGGATGGTACTCCATGTGTGGCGAGGTGGCGATGGGAATGAATAAAGGCAGACAGTGTGAATTGTGTGCATGGGTATATATGTATGTGTCTGTGTGTGTATATATATGTGTACATTGAGATGTATAGGTATGTATATTTGCGTGTGTGGACGTGTGTGTATATACATGTGTATGGGGGTGGGTTGGGCCATTTCTTTCGTCTGTTTCCTTGCGCTACCTCGCAAACGCGGGAGAGAGCGACAAAGCAAAATAAAAAAAAATAATATATATATATATATATATATATATATATATATATATATATATATATATATATATATATATATATATATATATATATCCTTTTTGTCAACCTTTTCCGTACTCATTCCGGATCGGGGAATTAGGTCAGGTACATTACAGTCAGGTCGTAAAGCAGATGTTGGACGGATGACGTCAGGCAGTGTGAGAGGTGTGAGGTATTATGGTGATTATGACCAGGGTTACCAAGACTTTGTATTGCCTATGGAGATTAACTTTGTGGAAATTAGAAACTATAAAATCACAAGCCTACGCATATACAGTTGTGATAATAAAGAGGAATTACATTAGTTAACACGTACAATATCAAGGTGGGGGACTCAGTGAAGAATTTCGTATAGGGAGAAGGTTAATGCGGGCTGTAGGACGACTAATGCACGTATTCCAAGACGAAGGTCTGAGTAAATCGAATGAGTATCGGTCCTCTGTGTTTTTTTTTTTTTCCAGTAAAGTCTTTTTTTTACATAGCGTTGTGAGGGAAGTCTTGGCTAATACTACAGCTACAACTATAAGACTAGGAAAAGGATGGAAGAAGGTGGACATTGGGAACATTTTAATCCGATTCCATCCATGTTTTAAAGGCTACAAGACCTTTTGCAGACGACTCTGGAGGAACGAGATGGAAGTGAATACTATTAGAAGTCTACTGATGGCGTTTAAGATGAAGTAATTAGACTGAAAAATAGTAGGAACGTTTGGGAATGTTGCTTAAGTACTGTAAAGTCTACATGCAAAGATGATACCACAGAGGAGCAATGGATGACCAGTAGGTCTCTCAAACTGACTTTAATTGATAGTGGGAATTAACGTTGACTTAAGCTCTTATGTCTATGTGGCAGGCAGCAGCGTATTGATAGTTACGATGCCATTAAACCAGGCATTACAGGATTATCGCGTGGCTTGATTTGTGAGCCTAAATGAAATAGACACAAATGCTGGTGTAACTCCATCTGACCCGACTGTTGGTGATGGGAGATGCCAGCCATCCTTCATGGTTTATCTAGATCAGTCATATTCTCCATCAAGCAGTCATTTTCGACATTAAATCATAGATCCCACAAGCAACATAATAAATTCTCATTCATACATGATATAACAAGGAGTTTTTTACTATTCTAAATGGGATCCTTATCAGATACATTCATAAACCATTCAGAATCAACCTCAGGTCCTATTACCATAGGCAATCACTAGCATAAAGCAACATATATAAAGGTTCAAGGCAATTTTCCATGGCTCGTGACTTTCCCCTTTGCACTACTACTCAAAGATCCGATATGGGATAAGGTTACCAGTCATCATATATCCCCATGATCCTCAAGGGGTTTTTACTACACCTATCGCCTGCGTTCGCTAAGTACTTGCCTGTCAAAGCAGTGTGTCTAAGCGTGAGACGTATATCTCACCACAAGCGTTAAGGTGCGGGCCAAGCCAGCGTGTCGGAGATCTTATCCTAGCCACCTTTGGGGAGTGGTGATGCTTCTTGCTCCTCTTCTTGCAGCTTACTCGGCTGCCTGGCTGTCTGGCTGGGTGCCCAGACTGCTCACCCACTGATGGCATGTTGTGAATTAATGCGGCCGTGCGCCGTCGCTCGTGGACGACTGCATTTACTCCGTTCGTTACCCGCCCAAGTTGCTTGCGCCCTCTTGCCAGCGTTGCCCCGCGTTCCTATTTATAGAGGCTCGGGTTACAACGTATTGGCCTGCGCCGCTTCTCTTCTTGTCTTATCTGGACTTAGATGTCACATGAATGTTCAAACCTCGCCTGAAGATAGTGAAGCTCTTGCGCACGTTGAATGCAACGAGTCTGTTCCTTTTATCTATTATTTTCTTCTTTTTTCTTTTTTTTTTTCTTTTACGCCTCAGCTCACTGTTGCTCAACACGATTTGGTAACCTGAGATGAATCGAGGCAAATTATCATCTGTCGCACTTCAGAGACTGATGATGGGAGGGGGAGGGGGCCCCTCGCACTTTTGTTTCTTTTCCTTTTTTGTAGAAAGAAATGTGGTAAAATCATTGGTCGATATGATTTTTTTTTCATTTTATGTTATTTGAGGATAAATGCTATTGTTACCTAACCTTCTCTGTGGGATTAGCTGAGTACGATAATGGATGGATTCTCCCCCTCTGGAAGCTTAGGGGAAATAAGATCTCTCATTGGACATTATATTGAGCTATTTGCATTTGCCCCTGGTTGATTATATTGCGCGTTACGTCACCGTTATTGAGACAGTTTGTTGCAAGGCGTTACTATCGTCTGCTGTGCGGGTGGTACTGTCCAATACACCGATTGTATTGTCCACTGTGCTCTTGTTCCTGTCTACTACAAAAGGGACAGTATCCATCATACAACCGTTGCTTTTCCATGTTGTTACGACTCGTAACTAGTGTTACTGTCCAAAGCCCAATCATTACTTGCCATATTATAAGACATATTAACAGAGGCACTGCACACTGTCTTGATTTTTCTGTCTACTACCAGTGTTAGCCTGTTCTGTCTTCATCTTACTGTTTAGCAGTGGAAGTGCATATTGTCTTCACTTTAATGTTTACTTCCAGTGGTATTCTAACACTGACTTTGGTTTACTGTCTACCAGTGGTAGTGGACATTGTCTTCACTCTACTGCTGTCTGCTATCAGTGGTAGTATGCAATGTCTTCACTCTACTGTCTACCTGTGGTAGTGTACACTAACGTCTCTCTATTGTCTATACTGATTTCACTATACTGTTCATCTGTGTCAGGCACACTCTCTCTACTTTATCTACCACATCTACATTACTCTATAACTACAATACTGTCCACTACGCCATCCAATCAAGTAGTATTGTTGGCGTCTATTCACTGTATAATACACCAATGTCGTTGTGAACATGTCCCCTTTAATTGTATTTCTATTCATTAGAGAGCTGTGCCTGGCTGCTGTATGTACTGTAAACAAGTGTTGAAGAGACACTACTACAGTACAGTTCACTTGCTAAGTGTTGCAATATATTACACTAAGGTTACTGTCAAATGTAACGGCGTGGCTGTCCACTACAGGAATGTTACAGGCCACGACACAGCGATACTGCCAACTACCTCACTATCAAGCCGACAGCTACAGCCCTTTCATTGTCGACTGCATATGTGCTCTATTTTTACGACACTTCAGTGGTTCACAGTTAACGTCCACTGGTGAGGAGAGGATATGGTCTAGCGGATTTACCGAGAGTAGAAGGCATTGCAACGGAGTCTGGTAGCTGGGTGCAGGAGGTAGTTCACGGAAGACCAATGGCTTAGAACAGGAGATTGTCAAGTGAACTCAGGTAGCTAAGAACCTCAGGTCGTCTGGTGGATGTCAGTAGCTGGAAGCCGTAGGAGGTCGTCCAGTGGATTCCAGTAGCTGACAGCAATGGGCAGTCCAGTGGATGGACTCCAGTTAGAGGCATCAAGGTTCTCCCTCGAGGTCCATAAAGCTGGAGGAGACTCCACGTAGAGATTCTTATCCCTCTTGCTGCATCGTATCCTCAACCATCTTGAGAACCTTCATCGCCAGGAGCTACGAAAACCCACCATGTCAGCATGACTGTCTCGTACACGAGTGCTAACACCTACTATACTGATGATGCTGCCCGCCTAATCACTGTTTCTGTGCGGTGTATCGGGTATTAATGAATGTCGTAAGTGCTAGTGTCAACGCGCCAACTATTATTCAGTCTGTCAATGGCAGTTTCTACTGCCTAATTGTATAGTCCCACACCAGCATGAACGCAGGTCCTAACATCCTCCAGCATAAGTTACAAACATCCAGTCCACCTCTCTCTCTCTCTCTCTCTCTCTCTCTCTCTCTCTCTCTCTCTCTCTCTCTCTCTCTCTCTCTCTCTCTCTCTCTCTCTCTCTCTCTCTCTCACTAGTATGGCGATGGATCACTTCATGCCCCACCCCCACACCCCACCACCACCACCACAACCGGGTTCTACCTGTGTGTCCACCGTCCGTAAATGTAATATACTCGTCTACAAGGATGAACTCCATCCAAGGCGGTCTCCTCATGACGACCTCCTTGTCTGTGTCTCTTCACTGTTTCCATGTGCTACTCCAGAT
>NC_092246.1:10714564-10717064 GCF_036320965.1 Panulirus ornatus
GTGGCACTGTCTCAAGGAGCATTTGTCAATCTTCTGTGAGGGCAACAACACCAGCCCAACCTGACTTGAATTTAGAGGTCGGGGTGATCGGTCTTGTCTGAGAGAGAGAGAGAGAGAGAGAGAGAGAGAGAGAGAGAGAGAGAGAGAGAGAGAGAGAGAGAGAGAGAGAGAGAGAGAGAGAGAGAGAGAGAGAGAGAGAGAGAGAGAGAGAGAGAGAGAGAGAGAGAGAGAGAGAGAGTTAACATCTGACAACAGGAGACGTTGTAGTCCAAACCACAGTTAGGAATTTCAGTGCTGATTAACCTTGAATAATGGGGGCTTCATGAAGCATCCATTTAGATCAGACGACCTTAACCATCTTCTGGACGTTATATTTGAATGTGATGCTAATATTTGTCAGACCTTGTCTACAGCTGCGGACGTAGAATGTATATGAATATTCCAACCTCAGAACGACACGGTTTGGGAAACCGCTTCAAGGGGCATCAGGCATGGCGGGAGTAAACACTCCACTTCCCACTCCCCTAATATCATTGACTCTCACATTATGCCATTGCTCACTCAGCCGCTCTCGTTATCTCCCTGCAAGAGCCTTCCTCCTGCGCTAGTGATACCAGAGCCACTGGTACCGTAAGGCTGTAAACACTGACTGACCGCGATACCTCTGAGTATCACAAAGTCTGGACTCTTTACCCTCCCTTGCCCCAGGAACTGCTCTGTATTGATCACATATCTGCCTGCTTCGAGTAGATCACGTTATATGAGATGTATAAAACAATGTTTGCGTTGGAGGGAATGTTTCTCGTGCGAGTCTAAGGCTTTGGGGTGCAAGTGAGGAGTGAGAATCAGAAAGATTAATGCAGCGCTGATCATTACAAAACGAAGGCTTTCTGTTCCACTACGGAGAGTGTGTGTGTGTGTATGAGTGTTACGATCATTGATTGTGTAGGTTCGAGGTGTGCATTTGAATCTTACGGTGCTCTTTCATATGTCCCTTTTAAGTCGATGGTTCCAGTCAGAGACAAGAGTTCCCAATGAGAACAAGTCATTTTGTACAAAACGTAAAGAGAGTCAAAACTATGAAGAAAGAATCAGAGTAATTGCATTCTATAAAAGTGACGGGAATCTAAGTGGAAAAGACAGACGCACGATGCATCTAGGGAGAAGATATCAGCTCATTAATGACGACTAGCAGCATTTACTGCTACGTTTGATAAAGACGTAGGGACATGATGCATCCCAGAAGAGCTCAACAGATACTAAAGGAATACACACACACACACACACACTTATCTGAACCTGTTGCTGTACAAGTCACACACAGCTACCTCCACCTTACCAGCGTCAGTTTATCTCCAAACACACGCTGGCGAAGTCGAATTAGACTTTAGTGATGGAAGCAAAAAGGATCGAAAATTTGAGTCTCGTTACATAGTCTATGTTGGTCTCCGGTGTCGCAGGATTAAGTAGATCGTGTGCGAGCTATCTGTTCTTGCCTGTGGTCACTTGCTACATTAGCTACCGACATTTGGTCCAACAGTGCAACGTCTGCATTTGCTAATGGAGCCTGAATGACTATATTCCATATGATAAGTATATGATAAAAGTTTTTGTGTAATAGAATGTTCGTAGATCACCTAGCGATAAGTGAGCATTTATCATCGTTTGATATTCTACAACATTCCGGTTCATTGGTCGGTGTGAAAGAATTGGCATTGTTTTCTTTTTTTCTATTCTCGTTTCATGTTGACTTTAAGTGAAATTCATGACCTTTTGGCGGAAGAGAGAAGACGAGTCTATGTAACTCTGGGGAAGCGTCAAAATATTGCAGTTTATAATGGACGAGGCTTCGTAAGTGTGGGTTGCTTGTACTTCTGATGGGAGCAGTTCCTCCAGCCGTGCCACACTGTGTGGGTCTTCCACGAGCAGTCCTGACGTAGGACATGGGCCAAGGCACCTATTGTACATCTGAGAAATTGACGATCCGGCCAATTGACAGCCTAGAGTTTCCTGATGCAGGCGAGACTCGAACCAAGATGTCATTATAGTCTTGGAAATGGAGGAAGAGATAAAGTTACAGTCAACATGCAGCGTCTGGTAAATTTGCCTAATCTCTCCTGCCTCTATTAGAAGACGGTGGCTGCTTGTGGAGCTGGTGCAGTGGGAAGAGAAACACGAGGAAAAGAGGCATATGGAAATGAAAGGGGAAAGATGGGAACATGTGGAAGATGTGTACGGCTATCGTAAAATGGCAAGAGGACTTGTAAGGTTGTGGGTGTTAGCTCAGATAGATGGTCAGAAGCTACCCCATTAAAAGGTCAGGAGCTTCTCCATTTGAAGGTCAGGAGCTTCCCCATTAAAAGGTCAGGAGCTTCCCCATTAAAAGGTCAGAAGCTTCCCCATTTAAAGGTCAGGAGCTTCCCCATTTGAAAGTCGGGAGCAGCCCCATTTGAAGGTCAAGAGCTTACCCATTTGAATGTCAGGAGCTTCCCCATTTGAA
>NC_092246.1:10722064-10732064 GCF_036320965.1 Panulirus ornatus
ATACCACTGTAGAGAATACCACAGTAGGGAATACCACTGTAGAGAATACCACTGTAAGGACTACCACTGTAGAGAATACCACAGTAGGGAATACCACTGTAGAGAATACCACTGTAAGGAATACCACTGTAGAGAATACCACAGTAGGGAATACCACTGTAGAGAATACCACTGTAAGGAATACCACTGTAGAGAATACCACAGTAGGGAATACCACTGTAGAGAATACCACTGTAAGGAATACCACTGTAGGGAATACCACTGTAGAGAATACCACTGTAAGGAATACCACTGTAGGGAATACCACTGTAGGGAATACCACTGTAGAGAATACCACAGTAGGGAATACCACTGTAAGGAATACCACTGTAGGGAATACCACTGTAGAGAATACCACTGTAAGGAATACCACTGTAGAGAATACCACAGTAGGGAATACCACTGTAGAGAATACCACAGTAGGGAATACCACTGTAGGGAATACCACTGTAGAGAATACCACTGTAGAGAATACCACTGTAAGGAATACCACTGTAGAGAATACCACAGTAGGGAATACCACTGTAGAGAATACCACAGTAGGGAATACCACAGTAGGGAATACCACTGTAGAGAATACCACTGTAAGGAATACCACTGTAGAGAATACCACAGTAGGGAATACCACTGTAGAGAATACCACTGTAAGGAATACCACTGTAGAGAATACCACAGTAGGGAATACCACTGTAGAGAATACCACTGTAAGGAATACCACTGTAGGGAATACCACTGTAGAGAATACCACTGTAAGGAATACCACTGTAGGGAATACCACTGTAGGGAATACCACTGTAGAGAATACCACAGTAGGGAATACCACTGTAAGGAATACCACTGTAGGGAATACCACTGTAGAGAATACCACTGTAAGGAATACCACTGTAGAGAATACCACAGTAGGGAATACCACTGTAGAGAATACCACTGTAAGGAATACCACTGTAGGGAATACCACTGTAGAGAATACCACTGTAAGGAATACCACTGTAGGGAATACCACTGTAGGGAATACCACTGTAGGGAATACCACTGTAGGGAATACCACTGTAGAGAATACCACAGTAGGGAATACCTGCTCGCGTTCCTGACTGACGCATTCACGAGACGTCTGGGGTTGAACCCTCGTAGGTGCGATTCTTGATCGTGGCAGTCGGTCCAGAGTCTACCTAATTGTTTATCCATCCTTCCATATATATATATATATATATATATATATAATCCGTCAATTTTTATGTTCAGGAGGAAGAAACAGCTTGCTAGTCAACCCGGACATGACGATTGAAGGGAACAGATCACAACTGTGAAGGGAGGGCAGAAAAGTACATTATCTGTTCTGAACTTCAGACTCTGCAGCCTCCCACACCCTCCCAGGTACAACCAATCTACCTAATAACCTAATGGACATCAGGTCGAGCTCCAGTAATTACAGATCTAGCTCAAGAAATATACGTATGTATAACTCTCCTCTCTCTCTCTTTGTTGCTTAGCCTATAATTATCTCGTGACTATAATTATCTTGTGTCACTATGTGAATCACCTTCGTGTTATGCTTTCTTATACCTGGCACTTCCTCAACACCCTACATCATCTGAATTTGTCTTACATTCTTTATTCATGAGTGATCACATGCAATCTCCTGTGCATCTATCTTGCATGATACCTTGTGAGATATAGATATGGCATTACACAGACCCATTGTTCTCATTGTGGCCTGGTCTAAAAGAATTTGCATGATACCAACTCATTAGAAGCCGTCTGCTCCTGTGACACATATAGAATGTCTGCAGTTTAACATATACTGAAAATTGCTAGGCATTTATTAAAGCTACTGGTGCACAAATCTCTCTAGATTGTTGTCCATGTTTGTTTCTGTGTATTGGCTTAAAAATCTGTATCATTATCATCATCATTTCATTACCATTGTATCATTCAGTGGTGATGAATATGGTCGTCCAATAATGAAATGATGTTCTAACCATTGCCGAAGTCAGAGAACCCGATTTAAATGCACATTTCCTTTATAAGTCTTTCATCGAAATTCAGCCACATGGATAGTGGGTGAATGAGACGCTCTTCCGTCCTTCTGCGTCAGGAAAGAACACTGCATTGGCTGGAGCGAGTCCCTCAGTGTTGACGGAGACTAAAAGAATTTCTTCAAGACAAAACGTACTTCTGAAACGCGATCATACTTTGTATTGTCCCGTTACGAAGCTGCTCTGTCAAGTTTTGTCTTTCGCATATACAAATATGGACAGAATCACCACTGGTCTACTCTCCTCCATATGCATATATAACTGTCCTCTCCTTCACATCCCTAAAAAAACCCTCGCCAGTACCATAACCATAACAGATGTCCTCACTTCAGCATCAGTTGTAGCCGTTCCATCAGACATACCCACAACCGTTGGTTAGCTGGTAAGCTGGACTTTAGGCCTATCAACCACCAGAGTCATTAAGGCCGTCAAGGTCAAGGTATAACCACTGTCCGATGCGTCTTTAAATCCTTCAGATATCAAAGATAATTCTGAGATCACATGTAATCTCCCTGTATATATGGCCCATGCTTATTACGGTGTTCTTCTCCTTTATATTCCCCGTCGTGTTTCCAGATATATCAACCTTCTCGTTGAAGATATGTCTATCACGATACGCCCCTTCTATTTACCCAACCGTGCCCCGACCATCACGACACCACTACGATCCTCCTGCTGCCACACCCACTACGATCATCCTCACCTCCTCAACCACCACGACCTTCCCCAAATCTCATCGCATCCCGTAGACTCTTCCTCACTCCTACACTCATTATAACATGCCACCTCCCAACCCAATGTGGTCCTCCCATATCACCAAACCCATCCCTTCTCACAGCCAGCAAGAACCGCCATAGTCCCCCTCACCCTTCACTACTTCCTCACCCATCCAGACTCTAATTCTATCTCCATTACGACCCAGCCAGCACACCTGCCCCTCGGCACCCAACACGACCCTCCTTCCCCCTACACAATCTACAGGACGCTTCCCTCCTTACAGACGAGTGATTTATCACGGTAAGCAGACTGTGAGCCCAATTAAGGATGTTCTCAGATAGTGATCCAGGATCTGGTGATGTTATGACAAAGCTGGGTGGGCCAGGGCCGAGCCGGACGTGGGATGAGGGGCCTGGGGGGAAGCGGAGGTAAGAAGATGGTGGGTGGGACAGTGTTGGAGATAGGTTAAAAGGCTAGATCCGTGCAGGGCGGGAGGGTCATCATCAGGGAATATATATATATATATATATATATATATATATATATATATATATATATATATATATATATATATATATAAGTGAGTATTAAAGATTATGGTTGATAGGATGACAATGCTAGAGAAGGAGGAAGTCACAGAAACGTTCTTAAGCCTAAGGAACTGAGAGGGTGAGAAGTGAGACTGATGGAAAACAAAACGAAGGAGGAGAATAGAGTTTGGTGGGGAAGGAAGGTTAAATGGTTAACTAATGGGTTCATGTGGGCTCGGAGGGTTGCAGCTCAGCTCTTCCTCGTCTCCTTTACTAATTCTTCTTAGCAGCTCTCGAGAGTCGTCTTTAGACCAAGAAACTTAATGAGGTAGGTTTATTTGGCTATCGGTCCACAACGCTGCTGGAAGCGTACACACCTTAAGAATACGTGCCCACGATAAACCATATGTTTTATTTACGGCATCTCTGCGATTCTAAGTTGCATGAAAGTAAGTTTCAATCGACAAAGCGGAAGAATCACCGTCTGGAGCTTACGGATGCCTTAAGATAAACGATCCCTCAAGCTTACCCCGATGTATCCCCTCCGGTTATGGTAGTCCCCATCAGCTTATGGTGGTCCCTGCGTATGATGGAGGTTCCCAGCTCATCATGACGCTCTCGTCCAAACGTAATGGTTATATGACCCACCCAGATGGTTGCGGCTAGACTTGCTAATTCAAGCTAGTCATAATGTTTTTTTTTCACGCTGCCCTAACGGGGCCCAGCCTATCCCAAGGAAGTGCTACTGTATTGACGTCGGGGTGTTAATAGTGGTACACAAGACTCTTTCACACCCTCCGTGTCATGATTGCTGGCTGGTCTTACCTTCTCTCACACTTAGAATTAGCCACAGGGCTGATCTTGACTTCCTATATGCACAGTCAACTTATCCTCATCTTATTCTATATCTTATCCTCACATTTCTTCTTCATAATAACTCTTCTTTTTTTCGTAGCTTCACATTTCTTTTCTAATCCTCATTTTCTCATTTCCTATATACACAGTTAACTTATCCGCATCTTATTTTATATCTTATCCTCACATTTCTTCTTCATGATAATTCTTTTTTTTTTTTCGTATTTTCACATTTCTTTTCCAATCCTCACTTTCTCATTTCTGATTTGCCTTAGACTTTTCTCTCATCATCTTTCATGTTGTGGCCGAGCTTCGACGGCAGCTTATGTCCCGTGGCTCACGCTTTCAACATGAAGGAAAAAGGTATATTGTCACAATCTGTTATCATTCTGCAACTCACTCAAAATTGGTCTTAGTTCATTGCAATGGCCCTAGATGGTCTTGGTTATCCTAGCCCGTCACGTGTATATGGCCTATTGTGGCTATCCCAGACCATCATGGCTATTCCAGACCATCATGGCTATCCCAGCCCGGCGTGGTTATCCCAGCCTGTCATGGCTATCCCAGTCTGTCATGGCTATCCCAGCCCGTCGTGGCTGTCCCAACCCAGCATGGCTATCCCCAGACCATCATGGCTATCCCAGCCTGTCGTGGCTATCCCAACCCTACATGGCTATCCCAGACCATCATGGCTATCCCAGTCTGTCATGGCTATCCCAGCCCATCGTGGCTATCCCAACCCAGCATGGCTATCCCCAGACCATCATGGCTATCCCAGTCTGTCATGGCTATCCCAGCTCTTCTTGGCTCATCCTGCCCTTCGTGTCCATCCTAGAGCGTCATGACTATCCCAACGCCTCTTGGCCATCCCCCGACCGTCATGTGCAACCCCGCCTGCCATGACCAACTAAACGTGTCATGACAGGGGGCCCGCCCTACCTCATCTCGCGACAGACCCAGCCTAAACACGCCAGCCCAAGACATATATGACGACCCTGGCCACCTTCTGCCTCAAGCGGACGTTTACAACTTACTTATCTTCCATTAAGGGCTTCTTATGGGGCCCCCGAGATGCCTAACTAGTGATAATGAAGCCGAGACCGAACTCTCCGTGTCCAGACCTTCCCCGAGGCACCTCCAACTACGGCAAGACTCCACATGACACTCTGGCTCTCTGCGCTGTTTCGCAGCGAGACGCTGGGACGAAAAAAAGAGAGAGAAAAGAAAATTTTTTTGATTACCTGGATATATATGTATATTCCTTCCCCGCTGTTCTGTCGTTTTTTGATGTCGGTATCGAAGTAGTTCGAGTACTTTCTCCTTTTATATCATGCTTCTGGACTTTCCTTGGCAGTGTGCGTTTTTCCAACGCTGTCTTGAATAACATTTCAGGTGTTTTGTTGACTGTGTTTGCTCACATCCTCCAGCACGTATGGAGGTATTTCATAGAACACATAAGTCTTATATAGATCAAGGTCTTCTATTATTCCTGTTTATTATCTTTTCTAGATATTCCATTGTTGTCCAGGATCATTACATTATTTTCTATGACTCTTTGAATCTCTTAAGTCTCATAATCTGCTCTTATCCTTGACGAACTCATGGAGAAATTCTGGATTTTTTTAAAACTTTTGACTCAGTATTCCTCAAAGCTTCTCTTTTCCTCCTGCCTTATCCTGATATACTCTTTCCTTGCCCTCTGTCACACTTTACATATGCTGGCTGACTGGGGGTGTTGCTTGTATCAACTCCGCAGCATATTTACGTTGAGCTCCTCTGCTCTCTGGCATCGTTCATTCGCTGAACTACACTTCCCTCAGTCTCAGCCTCTACATCTGAGGCTGAGAGAACCCGTCCATTGCTTTAACAAAACCTCCCACCATAGCGACCTAGTTTCTGGCTACTGAGTTCAATCTCCTAATTCATCTTTCCATATAAATCATTGAGTTTTATATATGTTCCACGATCATATCCCTTCTCGTCCTCTGGTTTCATTACTGCGCTTTTACCCTCCTCATTTACCTCATACTCAAGGATCAGACGATATCATATGACGACCCCAAAATCCATGGTACTGTGTGTGAAATTAACGCTCTCAAAATCCATGATACTGTGTGTGAAATTAACGCTCTCAAAATCCATGATACTGCGTGTGAAATTAACGCTCTCAAAATCCATGATACTGCGTGTGAAATTAACGCTCTCAAAATCCATGATACTGCGTGTGAAATTAACGCTCTCAAAATCCATGATACTGTGTGTGAAATTAACGCTCTCAAAATCCATGATACTGTGTGTGAAATTAACGCTCTCAAAATCCATGATACTGCGTGTGAAATTAACATCAGACAGCAACACGTAACACTCCCTTTGACGTTAGTGTGCTCAACAACACGATGGTAGGGCAAAATTTCCCTCATGCACTCTAAGCACTTGGGTTTACATGACTCATTGTCTCAATGAGAATCAGAATCACCCACGTATGTCTTCTGATAAATGTTATCCCTCCATTATCTGTTCTGTGACATCTCCGAGAGCCAGTCATTTATCACCCTGATTGTTACTTCACCTTTTTATCCTTGTGAATTTACTCTGACTCATCAGATTTCGTCTTGAGGTCTGTATATGTTACACCATTATCCACTTCTTCCCTGCATTAACCTTTCCCACCTAGGCTGGTGTGTGTCTGTGTGTGTGTGTGTGTGTGTGTGTGTGTGTGCGCGTGTGTGTGCGATGACCGTTTGCGTGTTACGAGGAGAGTCTTGCGCTAGTGTTTACCCGTCTCTTAACCTTGTATATATGATTTTTTTTCTGAGACGGCACAGGCAACTGAGGCCCACATCAAAGCCATCCCATTAACGCTATATATATATATATATATATATATATATATATATATATATATGTGTGTGTGTGTGTGTGTGTGTGTGTGTGTGTGTGTGTGTGTGTGTGTGTGTGTGTGTGTGTGTATTCATTTATGGTTTAGCTATTATACTTAATCGGCGTCTCCCTCGTAAGCGAGTAGCGCAAGAAAACAGACGAAAGCATGGCCCTCCCACCCACAGACACATGTACATAAATAAACGCCCACTTACACACATATACATCCCTAAACATTTCAACGAATACATACATATACATGCACAGACATATACATATATACACATAAAAATATTCATACTTGCTGCCTCCATCCATTCCCGTCGCCACCACGCCACACATGAATAGCATTCCCGCCTCCGGCGTGGTAATGCCAGGAAAAAATCAAAAGAGGCCACATTCGTTCACACTCAGTCTCTAGCTGTCATGTGTAATGCGCCGAAACCTCAAGCCTGAGCCAGGTGCCCATTTCATCGACCGACCCTTAGGGGTTGATGAACTCCTGGGTTGACTGTGGGCCGACTACCTCAACCAGGATTCCCTGGGAAGCTCGTGAATGCATCACGGTCAACAACGCTAACCGCTGCACCACGGGAGTCCGTAAACATGTCTTTGCACCTGTGCATACACACACTCACACACACACACACACACACACACACACACACACACACACACACACACACACACACACACACACACACACACACATACACACATACACACACTAGCCTAAGCCAGGTATCTATTCATTGACCAACCCCGACGGAAGAATGAACAATTAGATTTGCTGTGGGCCGACTACCTCGCCTAGGGTTCGAACCCATGCGGGTGGGCCTGTGCAGACTCTCGTGGTCAGTAATGCTACATCACAGAGATCCATATATATATGTCTGTGCATATGTGGCTATTTACATGCATAGATTGGTACATAAGAACTCACATATCCATGAAGAGCTCTCACATATATCCGAGACTCAAGAAATCATTTCAACAAAAGAGGTTAAAAAAATAAACGAAAAAAAAAAATCAAGGGGTTGGATGGGTTTGTGTGTCCCCTGGACTGCATGTCACACCACAGGGTATCGCTGCTCGCTATTTGTATTCCAGGCACGAAGAGGAGGAGGAACATGGCTGCGCCCGTGATCTCTGGCCCAGGAACAAAGTCTAGCGAGGATTCTCCGACAGACGCATCCACCGTCATTTGTATTCCGCGGCAGCTGTCAGACGGCACCACAAGGAAGAATCTGTGTTGGTTGCCGATTTCCAGTGGAAGGCGGGGGATCCTGCCCTCGCTCTCGCTACCGTAAAGCACTGGCGCCCCTCCCTCCCTCTCTCTCTCTCTCTCTTGCAGGTCTACAGCAGCCAGTGGAGGGGGTTCCTCCCTGCGAGTGACCGATCGATGGGGGGGTGGGCGTGTGGTGTACGTTGGGCATATGAGAGAGAGAGAGAGAGAGAGAGAGAGAGAGAGAGAGAGAGAGAGAGAGAGAGAGAGAGAGAGAGAGAGAGAGAGAGAGAGAGAGAGAGAGAGAGAAATACGGCCTAATATACTCACAGCCATTCTCGATCTGTCATGTATAATGCAACGAAATCAGATAGCCCCTTTCCACAGCCAAGCCCAGTATGTAAACACAGCTTAGAAAAAAAAAAAATAGTATCTTCCCGAATGGATACGATGAGTTCTGAATGATCGGTACGACTCGTGTTGTCTTGCTGGAGTTGGTAAGCGTGAATGTGAGACAAATTGTCCTGGGCCAGACCAATGGGCATTTCTCAAAAGTGTTTATGTGTGGTGTCATATTGTTTCACTCAAATACTGACAAGGTACTTTTTTTTTCTTACCATGTGTAAGTTTGTATATTTCTATTACGTATAAGTAACAGGACGTCATTTATATGCACAAATAGCAATCACACACACACACACACACACACACACACACACACACACAGACACACACACACACACACACACACACACACACGCTACCACTCATCTCTGAACACCCGAAGCCTCTGAGCTGGCCATGAAAGTCGCCTTAACGTCGAGATTCCTACTGCAGCACCAAAGGCAGATTACCTTATCACATTAAACATGACAAGGATCGCTTGTGCCGTACTTGTCAGCCATATGTCAATATTATACCACTGTGAACCTTTAAGGCAGCGCGTTATGATGTCTGCTTTTATTTCTTATCGTCTATCGCTAAGCTTCTGAACTCTTTATCTACTCACGCCTCTCGTAACAAGTACGATCTGCAACTTCTTAAAAGATAATCTCTCTTTCTCCTCATATATAGACACTTATGACTACCATTTTCCGCTTCGAGTCGATGAAGACATTTTTCAACGAATGGAAACCCTTCTTAGACAACAGATTCTAAAGCAGTCACATAAGGTGTTGAACACTCTTAAACTGAAGTCAAGGGTGAGCATAAATATCATAGACGAGTTAAGATGAGGCTATAGAGTATCTCAAACGAGTTCTATATTAACATTAGAATATCTTAGACGATGTTGTTCGACTTGCCTTATCATAAGTGAACGAAAGAGAAAGAAATAGATTTACTAAGCAAATACTTGGAAGTATTTTAGAATTACTTCTACGGGATAAGTTCTAGAGGGTCACAGTTCTATAATCTGTTGCTAAGAACTTGAGTTCCTTTACTTGAAAATCTTGAAGGAGTTTAAATGATTTAGAACGGTGAAATTGATTTAGAAACACCGATGGTTTGTTTTGTTAATGACCATCGTACTTAATGTGCTATGAATAATTTTTGTTTATCTTTTTGAGCTTTAAGCTGGTGGGAGTGTGGTGTACAGTGGGCATATATGTGTGTGTGAGAGAGAGAGAGAGAGAGAGAGAGAGAGAGAGAGAGAGAGAGAGAGAGAGAGAGAGAGAGAGAGAGAGAGAGAGAGAGAGAGAATCATTTTCGAGTACGTC
>NC_092246.1:10734564-10839564 GCF_036320965.1 Panulirus ornatus
TTCTATATATTTTCCCAGGCGGCGGTGTTTGTGTGTGGAAAAGCCAATCTCGAGGGGATGTCAGTATAATGGCATGTTTGTTTTGAGGGAGTCGAGACGCTGTTCTCTTGAGGTGGCAAAGGTCATGCTGGCCAACATTTTAGTCGTCCTCTTGAGTCCATGATATTTCCATGACGGCCACGCAGACGACAACTCCACGAACGCCTATAGGTGCACTCGATGATGTATATGTATGACACGATTATGTCCTCTATAATCCTCGCGAAGTATTGCTTGGAGGTCGACCTCTCCCTTTGTCTAAAACTTGAACACGATACTTCAGCGTATAGGTTGCTGAATCGGATGGAGGCATGATTGACGAGGTAATTGAAGAGCTTCTAACTCTCTAGCAAGGAAGGGGGCTTCAAAAATATGCATTTTACCAGATAAATTCGGAGAGAAGATTACTAGACATTGCGTTTATAGAGTAACATACCAGAGGAATTTTGATATATTCGCCAACCGAATGTACAATATCATATTATGTCTCAAGTGGGGTTAGCGAATGGAAATGATTTTCTGTTGTGTCTGTTGTCTGTTGCTGTAGATATGGAGATTAATAGTTGTAAGGGAGAGAAAAGACTACAGTATTCTAATTGTAGAGGGGATGCTTCGAAAAATTGACCTTTGACCTTGCTGTAGCAGAACTATCGAGAGAAACTCCATGAATAAGTAAGGATTTATAATTTTCATAAACGACTTAATATGCAGACTCCTCTCCCGTAATTCAATGGTCAAACTCGTTTTTCATACTAGATTTTTATCATAGGGATCGACATGACACAAGCGAAACATGACCCTCATCTTGAGTAAGCGGGATGCAGAGTAAGGCAACGTATGGCCATATTACTCAGAGCTCTTCAGGTGTCTTTCTAGACCTGTCTCTTAAAAGTAGAAAGGTTATAAGAAGGATGAGAGTTTACCTGTTCAAGGGAAGTAAGAGGTATCATAACGATCACTCCTCGTGTGGCTGGTCTCTACAGTGAAACTATGGGAGGCAACAGCCACATCAAAGTGACTGTACCTCAACCTGGCTACGAGGCTTTATATATATAGCTCCGCCTGGCGTTCCCATGACGGGCTATCTATCGTTTGCAGTTGGAATCACTACAGTTTCTTCCAGCTTGGTGAGGGGGAACGTCTAAGTAATTACTCTAGTGCAGTAAAAGAAATCTAAGACGATCATAGCCAATAGAACTTCCCATGGACTTGCTACAGAGTACTTGAGATGCAAACGTCTGAGAATAGCACAGGAACAAATATAGAGTAAGTGATCAAGTGAATTTCCTTAGCCAAACGACAACACGCTGCCTCCAGCTAGTGAGGGTCAGTTCTAAACACTGTGTCAGCCAATGCGTCAGTCGCCCAAGGTTATGGGTCAATGTTTAGCAGCCAGTGTGAGGGATGCGTTGCCTTTCATTTAATAATGGATCTTCTGGGCAGAGATGGAGGGCGCCCGTAATCAACATAGAGCTCAGTAAAAGAGGGACGAGCTGGTTTAAGATATATGCATATATGTATATATATATATATATATATATATATATATATATATATATATATATATATATATATATATATATATATATATATATATATATATATATATATATATATATATATATATATATGCATATATATATATATATATATATATATATATATATATATATATATATATATATATATATATATATATATATATATATATATATATATATATATATATATATGCATATATATATATATATATATATATATATATATATATATATATATATATATATATATATATATATATATATATATATATATATATATATATATATATATATATATATATATATATATATATATATATATATATATATATATATATATATATATATATATATATATATATATATATATATGTGCGTGTGTGTATGTGTGTGTGTGTATACATACTCGACATATGTTCTTAGATTGTAGATGTAGATGTATGTATCTATATTTCATATAGTGTGCGTGTAAATATGTATTTATGTGTTTTATGTCCACTCAAAACAATCGTTACCCAAATTGTCTTTTCTACTTAGAAAAAGAAGAAGAAGAAGAAGAAGAAGAAGAAGAAGAAGAAGAAGAAGAAAAGAAGAAGAAGAAGAAGAAGAAGAAGAAGAAGAAGAAGAAGAAGAAGAAGAAGAAGAAGAAGAAGAAGAAGAAGAAGAAGAAGAAGAAGAAGAAGAAGAAGAAGAAGAAGAAGAAGAAGAAGAAGAAGAAGAAGAAGAAGAAGAAGAAGAAGAAGAAGAAGAAGAAGAAGAAGAAGAAGAAAAAGAAGTAGAAGAAGTGGAAGAAGAAGAAGAAGAAGAAGGAGAAGAAGAAGAATAAGTGGAAGAAGAAGAAGAAGAAGAAGAAGAAGGAGGAGGGAGAATCAAAAACCTACACCATAACCCTTGACCCAGTTAGTAAGATGTCAACACCGCTACCAAGTTCACACAGCGGTCTCCATCTCCATCCATCAGGAGCTGATGGAGCACCATTGTTGATATCGTTAGCTCCTGAAGGAGGACAAGGTTCGGTTGGTATCTTCGATGACCCACCACCGCCCTTAATCCCACAGTTATTAACTTGTCGATGGACTTAATAGTGGCAGGGATAAATACAGTGGGCTAGTTCTCTCTCCCCCATTCCACATCTTCCTCCCTCCTTCTCCTAACCTCTCGTCTTCCTCCTCCTCCAACCACCTCCCTCCCACCGCGTAGGTTTGTCCGGCTCTGGAAGAATGGTCGGTAAAGCCAGCAGCAGCAGCAGCAGCCATCCTCCTCCTCCGCCTCCTCCTCCCCTCCACAGAACGTCGTCAGACCAGCACCTGGGCTCACGCCTCTGGGGGGGCCACGACCTGTTCACCTCAGCTGGATGGAAGGACGGGTAATTTACAATTTTATCGCCAGACTGCAGTTGGGAGCCGGCGGCATGTCGATCATCTTCCATTTACGGCTTCGCGGTGTAAGCCGAGAGGGGCGACTTGATTCAGATTTATAAATAATTGGCTCGCTCAACAACACGGATACCCGGGGCAGCTTGGAGACACTCAGGGACGCGAGAGCTACGGTGCTAAGTCCTTATTAGCCCAATGGCTAAATTGCAATGAACAAGGTCTCACCGCACGGGATCTCCTGGGAGCTCTTCGACAAAAATGTGGCAAGGACTGGGAGCCGCTGCAGCACTACTGGTTCCTGACAGCGGCTCTGGCAAAAAGCACTCTACGTAGTTATGTAAAACTGGTCCCTCATGCTTCCCGAGTAAGTGCAATGTCTAGGTAATAATAGTAAACCCCGAGCATGTCTTGAGTTGCCAACGGTTGCAAAACGGAAGAGCCAATTCTCCATTGCTCTGCGAGAGCATCTGATTTTCTGCAAGGACACTTTATTAATCGTATATCGCGGCGGTGCAGTTTCTCTTATCGGCGGGTGTCGACTTGATGCGCGTGACGTGGGCGGCGACGCCACGATCTAAAAATGACGCGCTGGATGTTGAGTGATAACACGGCGTAACGTCAGGAGGTCGGCTGGGCAGCGGCGTCGCAGAGGATTACTACCGTCCACTCCTGCTGCTACCGATGCGACTCTCACGGACACCACCCGACCGCCTGCGACTGAAGGGGACTTCGTTAATGAAGCGTAGCCACTGGGATTTTTGGCTAATAGCTTACTCCTGACGGGAGGTGACGAGAGAGGCACCTCTGGTACTTGGTACTCCTGGTGAGAAATGAGTGATGATGGGGGGGCTAATGGGGGTCAATCGAGTATGAAAGGACATGATAGGCATTTATCAGTGAGGTGGGGAAAGTAATGGGGTATTCATTAACTGACTTAAGGGGTATTTTAATGACGTGAGGAATGCAAGTCGACATTTCATGGTTTGTATAACAGAATCATCTGTATGCCTTCTAACTTTTGCCATACTCTTGTGTGAGTTTCTGATGTGTTCCATTGTCACAAACAGCCTCGAAAGGACCCACTGGTCTGTTGCTGTTTGAATTCCTTAAAGAAGGAGATATGGTTAGTTACTGAGTTTATTTTTGGAAGTGGAGAAGGAATGAAGGTATGATGTCGTTTAGCGATAATGACGAGCAATTGTGTCAACACATACGAATAACCTGACCGTAGAGGGCCTTGAAGTCTACAACTTACACCCATATCCGCCCCCGTGTTTAAGGGTGTTTGATGCCATTTGTTTATAAGTGGCTCCACCTTCCTAGGGTTGGCGGCCCACCAATTCCTTCACGCCCAATCCATGGGTAACGTAATTCCTTCCGAAGATGAGAAAGGATTCGTCCTCACTGCACCCACTCGTACCTTCCCTTCTCATAGCCACATTAGGCCTACGATCTCGAAATGATAGGGGTGAGACTGACTTGTATTCCTCTTGCCTTTTGATTTGTGGCTCTTTGGCAGGGATGAATAAGGAGAGTGATATCCTGCAGTTCGTAGTGTGTAACCTTGTTCATTGCAATTTAGCCATTGGGCTAATAAGGACTTAGCACCGTAGCTCTCGCGTCACTGAGCGTCTCCAAGCTGCCCCGGGTATCCGTGTTGTTGACTTATACACCAAAAGGCCCATTTGATCTGCTCAAATCCTATCGACTACATACCCTACATAAAATGCTGATGTGGTATTTAATGACTTTATAAAAGTCTTGGGCAAATGTAACCAACGTCCACAGTGCATAGGATGTGTAAAATGAGAATTATTAGAAAACTGGAAGTTGGACATAGTTTCTTAGTGTCACAACACACTATTTTGAATCAGTTAAGAGCTCAGTCCTCAGTTCCCTCAGTCCTCATTCTCATATCTGGCGTAGACGCAAGCCTGAACCACAGTTTCATGGCATCCTTTCCATATAGCATCAAAATAAGTATGAAACACTCATCAGTAGCAGACACTGAGAAACCCCAGACACAAATCATTATTTTCCGACGGGACATTGATAATGAACAAGCAGTTGGATAGTTATTCTTTTACTCCAGTTTGGGCGGTGCGAAAACTTTGAAAAAAAAGTACAAAGTAATGGACAGAAATAAAAGCCATCATATCTTTTAAAAACAGTATGAAAGATCTCAAAGTAATCCCGTCCGATGACCCCTACCTTCACTAAACACAACACCAGTACAACAGCAATCCCAAGAGATGCCAGGATGGAACTTTCGTACGTTCAAGAAAAGAGACGCCAATGATGACGTTCTTTAACATATTGATTTTCTGTCAAGTGCAATATTGCTGTGTGCTTTCGTCATGCTTCAAGATGGGTGAAATTGTGGAGTTAGGAACTATGCAAAAATCGCTCCAACCCCACACTGACGCCATGTCTTTGATATGCTGGAAACGACTTAAACCCCCTAGAGTTCAAGTGGTAGAGATATATCGTATACTACACTTGAAAAATCCTGAAGCTCATGGTTGTCTGATTGCTTTCAAGGATCATTCCATTTTTTGCATGGAAGATTCAGTAGAATAATACAAATGAAACCTACAATAAAGAATAGAACATTAAAGATTTTCATAGCGTACAATTGTATAGCACTGGATTGTTCAGTGGAGAAACTATAAAAGGATCGGACAGGCATCTACGGTGTACCAGACCAGCTAGGATGTGGTGGTTATGTGAGAGTGCAGACCACAGCCTCCTACTGCCTGACTGAGCAGAGAAGCTACACGACAGCTTTGGCTCGAGATCGAACTGTGAGGGCAGAGGTCCTTCGAAGCCATGTAAGGTACATTAAACTCGTAATCCTACCTCCAAAACATAACTTCCAAGACAGCGCTTAAGGTATTATGTGGGCAGAATACAAATATAGTGTGGATGGATTTCGAGAACTATGTGGACGGGCTACGAGTACTACGTGGACAGACTTTGAGTACTATGTGGGCGGACTTCGAGTACTATGAGGACGGACTTCGAGTGCTATGTGGCCGAATTTTGGGTACTATATGGGCGGACTTCGAATACTATGTAGACGGACTTCGAGTGCTACGTAGGCGGACTTCGAGTACTACGTGGCCGGACTTCGAGTACTACGTGGGAGGACTTCGAGTACTACGTGGCCGGACTTTGAGTACTATGTGGACGGACTTCGAGTACCACATGGGCGGACTTCGAGTACTATGTGGACAGACTTCGGGTACTAAGTGGGCAGACTTCGAGGACTGTGTGGACGGACTTCGAGTACTATACGGGCAGACTTCGAGCTCTAAGTGGCCGGACTTCGAGTACTATTTGCGCGGACTTCGAATGCAGGTCACACTGTACCTTAGCAGAAGAGATCTGTATCTCCAGTGGCCTTTTAGTCGCCCCACGCAAACCAGACCCCTGCCCACGCCTGGTCTGCCAAGGTGAGGCAATCCATCTGGGCTACAGACAGCAGACTCCGCCAATTAGACCACACCGCTGATAGGAAACAGGTAAATAGTAGTTCATTCTCAGGGCAGGCACGGTTTTTGCTCCCAGAAATCTCTTATAATTGATTGAGAGTGGAGGTAGAAAGCGAGAGGCAGGGACCGAAGACTTAAAGAGAATTGAACACAATAAGGAAAATTGTGTGTGTTTATTTATAGGTCGACAAATGAGTGTGTGTGTGTGTGTGTGTGTGTGTGTGTGTGTGTGTGTGTGTGTGTATGGACTTGAAAAGAATCTTATGTAATAGATTAATATGTCTGTAATGATACACGTGATCCTCAAGACATCAGGGGTCAAATCACACACATTAAAATCAGCATATTTCAGTGAGTGTAGAGTAGGCTGGGTGTCTGCCCTCAGGAGAGTGTAAACGACACTCACAGCAAGAAGGAGGCGAAAGATTTTAGGGAGACGTCAGATCCTCTGGGCCAGACTTCATCGCTGTACTACTTGGATGAAAAGGAACAGTGGAGTTCCTGGACCTCGCAGGCGCTCCTAGGAAGACGATAGGAATTTGCTGGGACAGGCAGGCACGCAGCTTGGTAGGTAACTTGGTGTATATATATATATATATATATATATATATATATATATATATATATATACATATATATATATATATATATATATATATATATATATATATATATATATATATATATATATATATATATATATATATATATATATATATATATATATGCAATTTGGACAAAGGAAGGGTTCATGCTCTGTGTTACCTTGATGATAACATGGCATGATGATAGCACATTCACCGTCGCAACGGCGAAAATGCCAAAAACTCCGTAAATCTGCTTTTAAACCTTGCATTAGGCTCTCTGGCGGCCCTATAATGTTTCATTAAATCAATTATTTCGTTATCAGGAAGGCGATTACTATCCAGGCAACAAGTTTTTGCTTTGCTCCCGCTTCTTTTTTGCTCTCTCTCTCTTCTTTACAGACAGCTTTTGCTCCGCGCTTAAGAATTCCTGGAGCGTACTTGATTCGGACATGGCCTGGGTTCTGGAGCCGTGGTTTTTAGTGGTGGTGGGGAGGAGGAGGTGGAGGAGGATGAGGGCTGAGCTGGAGACGCTACAGAGAGAGAGAGAGAGAGAGAGAGAGAGAGAGAGAGAGAGAGAGAGAGAGAGAGAGAGAGAGAGAGAGAGAGAGAGAGAGAGAGAGAGAGAGAGAGAGAGTTAGCGAAAGGAAAAATCTAAGAAATCCTTCGCATCGTTCTGCTATGTGGGTCACGGGGACTGAGCTACGTGAAGGCATCGGAGATATGCTGAGGTCCTTTTGGGAGATGAAATTGCCACCATCGAAGTGTTCCCTCCTCAGACAGTACACACTTCACTGACACTGGTGAACCTATGGAAAGAGAATTAGTTCTCTGTTTCTAAGCAGTAACGTAAACTTCCCCTGAGGGCAGAAATGTTTTATATATATATATATATATATATATATATATATATATATATATATATATATATATATATATATATATATATATATGTATATATATATATATATATATATATATATATATATATATATATATATATATATATATATATATATATATATATATATATATCTATATATATATATATATATATATATATGTATATATATATATATATATATATATATATATATATATATATATATATATATATATATATATATATATATATATATATATATATATATATATATATATATATATATATATATATATATATATATATATATCTATATATATATACATATATATATGATTCTTTTTTCACTGCCAGCCATATCCAACACCAGGAACAGTCGAAGAAAGGGCGCATTCATTCACTTCTATTTTCTAACAGTCATGTGCAGTACACAGAAACCGTGAGCCACTATCCACAACCAGGGCTCACAGAACCTTTCCAAGGCTTCCCCGGCCGTTTCACATGTCCCAGTTCTGTCCATTGACAGCACGTCGCTCCCTCTATATCACATTGTTCCATTCACTATATCCTGTGCATGCCTTCCACCCTCCATCATACTCAGATGTCCCGCATGCTTATTAAGAATCATCTCAGGGATCAGTGATGATGAAGCGGTGACGATGTAAACATATGAGCCTCAAATGAAGATATGGCTGTGAAATTCTTTGGTTAACCGTAAGCTGAAGAGAGTTCTATCCTGCTGCATCTCCTGAATGCGATGACTGGTAACCTTGTGGCACATAACTTTAGGGTAAGCTATAAAACCAGCGTCTTGAATATTCATACACTTCTTTTTTTTTTCACCTCCTCAATGAGCAGAGGTTCTAATGATGATAGCTCCTTGTTTATTACCTTCCCATTACGCTATTTTCGGGGTTCTCGGGCGTGAGCATCCTGACGCTACGGTTGACAAGGTTCTTGTGTTTTGCTGAGGCAAGGATTAGACGTAGGCTGCTAGGGACCAGATCCTTTAGTGCTTTGTTTTTGTCACTGGCTCGAACCCTGAGCGAGTGATGTGAAGTCCTTGTATATGGCGATCTTCAGCCGATGGGTATCTTGTCTTAGACCAGTAACAAGGTTGGTGAGTTCAAGGTGTCTGTTTTTGTTGATAGATGCTGTATGCCCTTGGATATTCTGGGGCAATTGTGAATTCTACTTTCATATGCTTGCTGTAGGTGGGAAAGTCAGTATGCATAATTTTTGCAAAGGTGCACTTGCCCTCAACCAGTGTATATGTCACTGATGAGTTAAAAGGAATATCATAGACGCATCTTTGGTAGCTGGACGTTGTCTGTTTCCTAATTTCAAAAATAACTATATTCCCAGGGAAGTGAAGGTACTCATATCTAATACCATGTTCTTTCCTTCATTTTCTTCCAGAGACGAATCCAAGTTTGGCCTTCCACACGGAAGAGAACGGAGGGACTGCAGCGGAAATGTAGACCAACCAATCAACACGAGTTGAAAATCAGCTCAAGAAGACCGCAAGGCAGAAAGAACAGAAGCTGAACCGAACGTCATAATAAGAACTGATGACCCGTACAGCAAGCATGAGAAGCACACACACACACACACACACACACACACACACACACACACACACACACGCACACACACACACATTGTACATATATATATACATATATATATATATATATATATATATATATATATATATATATATATATATATATATATATATATATATATATATATACTACATATGATAAAAAAAGGTTTCTAAGTATTTGTACAGATTTCCACAGATAAAGCCTTCTCCTGCAGTGGCCAGCGCAAAATTTCGATCATAGTAATTCAGGAACTTAGCAATTAACAAATATTTACAGAGGTGTTTAGAGAAGCAGTTAGTTCCAGAACGAGGCAACCACCGTAACAGCACGAGGCGTCCGGTGCTGCACGCATAGGAAATCTGTAATAACCACTCACAAGAACCATTAAGACTCTGGTTCCTGTACAATACACGTCTGGAAGTTACGAGGAAGATATTTCGAGAATTTAGGAGCAAGGGGAAATATTTTTCTATTTCTCTTTTTTCTTCCTCTTCCTCTCGTCTTCTTATGCTATTGCTGTCGTAAAAGGAGCGAGAGAGAGAGAGAGAGAGAGAGAGAGAGAGAGAGAGAGAGAGAGAGAGAGAGAGAGAGAGAGAGAGAGAGAGAGAGAGAGAGGCAAGACTGAAAAAAAATTTAAATTCCTTTATGCGCAACCCATCATCTCGTCTATGCGCAGTTATCTATTCGTTTTTTTTTTTCTTAGAGGAGGGGGGTTTGGGGGGTTGTCCATATACAGGGACCTTTCTCCCACTTCGTCTAATCCACGTTTTCAATGATGTCTCCGTGCCTAAAAAAAAATGAATTCTTAATACTTCTGGATGACTTTCTTTTTTAGATGTTCAAGTCATCTTCGCATTATCTACCGCAACATTTTCTGAGAAATCTAAACTCGTGTCTGCCTGTTGCTGCTGCTTCCGTAATTGTGGAGCGATGTGTTTAGGAAACATACAATTCCCACTACTTCCACACCGTTGAACATCCTGCTCTCCCACACTCGCGTATCCTTTCCATTCACAGAACAAGTTCTATTTCCCCGTAATCCCCATCTTTCCCTGACATCCTCTCCTGCTCCTAAGTGACAACATCCGGGCCTTAATAACAGTGATTTTTACTTGTAGTTTAACATTCAATTTCCAGGGTAACTTTAATGTTTTTTCTTTGTTTTTTTTTCCTCCTCAGCTTTGAGTTGCTTACATGCGTCACTGTCAGTCATCTCGTGCTGAAATAAGGGTAAGCATTAGTAGTTTGCTCAATCCATCTACCTTATGCAGCCATCGTGTACCTCAGAGTTTAATGAGGAAAATGGACAGTCCCTGTGGTGGAGACTTGAATGCTGCCAGTCCATCATTAGAGTGAGGAGAATACGTAAGTCATCTACGTTCCAGTTATTGAGATGACGCTGCCTCTCATCTTCTAATCCTTTGCCACCAGAGTCTCACCCAACCAACCCTCCGTGTGTATCATACGTGGATACTTCAATCCATAGGTCGGCTATTAACTTGTTCTTGTGACCAACTAATTTCTCCAATCCATTCCGTATGAAAGCTCTTGTGTTTCCCTTAAATAAAGGACCTCAGGAAGGTTATGTTTCCCTAAAGTTCTCCTCTACTCCATCCTTCCCTGTTCTTCCTACGTTTCCCATCTATTTGGGTAACTATTGTTCTGGGAAGTCTCTAAATGGAAGGTATTCTCTTCAGCTTTTCAATAACCAACACTCTATAAATCCTCAGGTGTTTGCCGTGTGTGTGTGTGTGTGTGTGTGTGTGTGTGTGTGTGTCTGCGTGCACCCTGCTCATAATTTGCTTCATTCATTACTCAACTACCCACGCAACCCGCCTTGTTGTTTAAGAAGTAGGATTGGCTATTGATTTATTGTGCCAGAGAGGCGCAAATTTATTGGAGATCAAGCCTGTAACATTTGCATTCCTATTCCATTTAGCCGTGCGCAAATACACCAGCAGATATTCATTCTTTTAGTTCCCTCCTCACTCCACAAAAACGTATGATACATTTTGCTTTTGACACCTGCCTCCAAATAATGCGAAAGAAGTCCTGGGTCTCAACACAGGGAAACAAAAAAGATTCATTATCGAGAACAGAGAACAGAATTCTGGAGTTTCTAACATAATGTCCATTACGTTGAATGTTTATGCATATTTTCTTGTCGGTGTTTCTCCCTCATCACAACCCAGCTGGCATCTGACGAGCCAGCAATAAAAGAATGAAGATGATGGAGGAGACTGTCAAGCCGCCACAGCTCCTGATTATTGGGTCTTTGCTCAGAAGGCTTGGGAGGTTCAGCGGCAGAATTGAATCACCACATTCGGTCCTTCGTATCTATTGTTCATATCTAAAGACCATTAAGAGATCTTTGATAATATTCTTATCTACGAAGGAAATGAGGAGCAACCATGTATTTCCTATGGCCTACGTTCTCATTCGTTCATTGAAGGGGTGTATGGTCAGCCCATAGGCCCCATTAGAACAGAAATCTGAAATAATGGCTTATGTTAACGTAGAGATTTAAATGGGCTAGACACAGACTCTTCCTTAACCTATGGCTAGCATCTCCTGATAGCTGACGGCCGCTTATAATAACATTCCAATCAGCACGGGTTCAAATGCCAAACACAGGTTCAAAAACTATAAGGAAATAATGCATTTGAATCATCAGAATACATATGTGCTCTCTAGAAATGGAATTTGTCGATAGTTTAAAATTTCCGGTATTGCTGCTCTTGTAAACCAGAGTTAAGAACTGGACTCCACCAAAGTAGAGATAATGTCCCTGACTTGCTCCAATTACAATTCTCTCTCTCTCTGTTCATCTCATTTGGTCAGTCGTAAGCAATGTAATGTGCCTTAATTTACAACATAGTCATTTGAAAATCACCAAGATGTTTACAGATAACCTTATACATTTACCAGACAAGCATTGTACAGCATTCTATTCAAAATCTAAAACCAGAGAGAGAGAGAGAGAGAGAGAGAGAGAGAGAGAGAGAGAGAGAGAGAGAGAGAGAGAAAACACATCAGAACATTCCAATACGTTTTCTATTTTTGTCTACAAGTAATTTCCATGATTTCTCTTATACCCTATATGCTTCTTGGTCTCCCATAAATTGTGGAAATAGTAAAGATGCATACTATTATTTCATACACGATCAAATAAACAAAATACACATTTTAGCATACAGCAATCAGACTTTTCAAAAGAGCATATTATACCTTAACACAGAAAACTGAACAAAATATAATGGTTAACTGAAACAATTATTGGGAAAGAGGGGAGATGACTGTAACACTATGGGAATAAGGCCCTCAGCGTTGTAGCAAAGTTCACAACAGAATTTCCATGTACCTTTACCATGGCTAGAGTTTCTCTCCCGTGGGACACTTCGGTTTCACGACGTAGTATCGCCGCTTGTGATGGCTATGTACTAAACTTCGGGGAGACCGAATACAATTCATATTTGTATGGACGTCCGTGGTGTAGCTGTTAGCGTTCCTGACCACAACGCATTCACGGGACGATCAGGTTCGAACGCTTAGTTTCGAATCCTGGTTGTAGCAGTCGGTCCTCAGTCAACCCAGCTGTTCCTCCACCCCTAGGTATTTGTCGATAAAATGGATACCTGGCTCAGACAGGATATATATACATATATTTCGTTAATGGAATGGTCTTGATTAGGGCCTCAGTAGCCCATACTTTCTCACCAAATATAAAAAAGAGTTATTGAATATGTGTATTCTAATCCTTTCTAATGTTGTTCTAATCTAATGATATGCACAAAGTACATCCTCATCTATAAGTGTGAAACTTTATCTTAGACTTGGGCGTCCAACATGGCAGAGTGGCCTGGGCTACAGACACAAACAGACAACAACTGTAGGCAAGTGGAGATCGGTCGAGGGAAAGACTCCACGCCTCTTGAGCAAAGAATTAAGGAACGTTACTATTCTGATGTGATGCTCTTTCTAAATCAGACCGACAGAATCTAATCTTATGGCCACTGCTCTGTGAGAGAGGGAAACCAAAATGGTAAGTTCAACTTTCCCGACCCATTCAGATAAACTTAAAAGTTCTGCTGGTGTGACCCTTGAGATTTCCTTTGTAAATCATGGATGCTGACGGAAAACATAAACCTCTGGGAATGGATTTTACAGCTAGTTTTAGATTTCCAGTATTGCTGCTCTTCCAAACCAGAGTTAAGAACTGGACTCCACCAATAATGTCCCTGAAATTTATAGCTAGTCTTATATTTCCATTATTGCTTCTCTTCCAAACCAGAGTTAAGAACTGAACTCCACCAATGATGTACCTGATTCGCTACACAAGTCTCTGCAATGGGAAAGAAGTTAAAAAATGATATAACAGACTCGTTCCAGCCACTTGCATCGGGGAAAAAAGAATCCCTGGGCAATTGAATTATCAGATCCTACGCCATACTGGAAGACAGAGCTTGAGTGGAGCGGTGGTTTATCAATGAAATCCTGTTCTTAAAACTAGCCTAGAGGTTGTGATCGAATCCTTGCAGCGGACAAGGTCAGGTTGCCAGTTAAGGGAATATGTCTGGCACGTAGATTGCCGGTATGTTCTTTCACCTGGGATATGATTGTGACTGTGTCTCTGAAGGCAAGCCATAGACACCTCGAGACTAACGTGGGACAAGATGCCCACATGCAGGAGGTTAAGGAAGGTTAAGTAGAGAAGAGGAAGAATCATATAAACCAAATGGTAATGTTTTATAAAAACTGCAATAGACATATATATATATATATATATATATATATATATATATATATATATATATATATATATATATATATATATATATATATATATATATATTTTATTTTATTTATATCTATTTTACTTTTTTGCAAGGAAACAGACGAAAGAATGGCCCAACCCACTCACATACACATGTATATACATACACGTCCACACACGCAACTATACATACCTATGCATCTCAATGTATACATATATATATATATATACACACAGACATATACATATATACACATGTACATAATTCATACTGTCTGCCTTTATTCATTCCCATCACCACCCCGCCACACATGTAATAACAACCCCCTCCCCCCGCATGAGAGCGAGGTAACGCGAGGAAAAGACAACGAAGGCTACATCATTTCCATCTATGTTCCTTAGGGCATTACGTATTTGCAGTCCAGAGTTTATTGATGATTATTTTGAGAAGATGAATTCTATTGGATCTAACTTAAAGTGCCCCAGATCTTTCATCGATATATCCCTTAAGTTAGTAAAGAAATCATTTTATAGAGTTGAGCCCAAACCTCCCATTGACACCAAGAATCTTTTAGTTCTCCCTGTTAATAATAATTTCACTTTACTTCCCATGTTGCTTAAATCCTTTAATGTAAATGTTGCCTTCAGCAGCACTAATACTATAAAGAATATCTTAATCAGGAATTCACCGAAAATTCTCTTGGATGCATCTATAAAGTGCCATGTGGAAATTGTGATAAACTTTATGTTGGTCAGACTGGTAAGGATCTTTCTGTTAGACTTAAGCAACATAAATAAACTATAAGAAAGGGACAAGAATCAAATGCCTTGTTTAATCATGTTAAAAACTGCGATCATTGTATTGACTGGAGTAATGCCATCTTAGTTATTAACTCTAACGCTATTACCAAGAGAAATATCATTGAATCTTCTATTATCAAAAACACAAAGAATTATAATCATAATATTAGTGATGGTCTATGCAAATTAGATAACTTTATTGTTGACAAAATTTGTAAAATGATAAGTTGTATGTTTTGGACAATCGCATGTTCCAAATGGCGTCCTAGCTTCGTCTCGTCGATGTATATCAACCGATTTATATTTCTCTCTTGTGTCTCCCCTGATGATGTGATTATTACACGAAAGTGCACTTGGGAACTTATCGTGTTTCATTTTTCCCTTGGACTAATAGTTAGCTTACCGGCCTGCAGTTCGATAGGAACGGGTTCGAATCCTCCTCGCCCATAGATAAATCATAATCATCCATCGCATGCATTCAGGAGAATCTAGAAAGTCTGTGGATTACACACCAGGACACTTTCTTAGAAATGGATCCCGTGGTAATCGTAGATAAATGGGATGAAGAGAGAGAGAGAGAGAGAGAGAGAGAGAGAGAGAGAGAGAGAGAGAGAGAGAGAGAGAGAGAGAGAGAGAGAGAGAGAGAGCGAATAAGGGGGGGAGGGTCTGGAGACCCGTGTTTGGTGATGAACAGTGTGGCTGGAGGAGACAGCGGGAGGAGAGCGAGTCTGCGCCACAGCGGTGGTGGCTCGCTCGCTGGCTCCTCACGCCTTCGGAAAAAGAGCCCTATAATTGCAAGCGGGCCCTCCAGGTAATGAACGGCAGCAGATCTTATCTTCAGGACGAAGTTAATGACATCTATTCGTCATACGCTGTCAGCCGCAGGAGAGTTCTAATGATGTGTTCCCATGATTATATTAAAGAACATGGGGGTCTCACAGGCGCTCAAACAAAGGAGGAAATCATCCACTTACTGTCAACGCCGAGCATGGAGTCAAAAATGAGCCCATGAAACAAAAACACATAAGCAAAAAACAAAAAAAATATTGGAGATAAAAATCTAAGCTAAGAATTCTTTTATTGTGCATTTTTGGTTTCACTCGAAAATTTTGTTTGGTTTCACTCGCAAACATTGTTTGGTGTCATTGATAAACATTGCTTGTTTTCACTCGAAAAGAAATCTTTATTTTTGCTAGACAACGCTATTTCAGGTTCACTTGCAAACAATGTTTGGTTTCATTTGAATATGTAGTTTGGTTTCACTCGCAAATGTTGTTTGGTTTCCACTAAAGACGTTGTTTGGTTTCATTCGAAAACGTCGCTTGTTTTCACTTCAAAACGTTGTTTGGTTTCACTCGAAAACGCTACTGTTTCACTCGTAAAAGTTGTTCGATTTCACTATATACGTTGTTTGGTTTCACTATATACGTTGTTTGGTGTCACAAGCAAAAGGTGTATGCTTTCACTCAAAAATTCTGTTTTTCGATATCCTGATTCATACAGGTTAAGAGAGATCAAATGATAATTTTCTTTTCATCCTCTGACACTCCGTATTCTTACCACTGTTCTTAAAAACGAGTCAAGAAAAGATTAGAGCAAGTTATCCCTTTATCGTTGTTCAACTTGGCGAAACAGGATCTATAATTGTGTCTTTCGTATGACTAATGGAAGACTGGCGCTTGACTTTGACTTGGCTCTAAACGTATCTTTGAAGCTACGTACATCCACTGAAAGGAAAATGCAGCTTTCTTTTCTTTTGAGTGTAAAACATTTAAAAAGAAAAGCGCTTCAAGACTAGCATGAGCAATATCTTACATGAGAGCATTTTCCACGAACGAATAAAAAAAGGAATGTATACCATACCTTGTCTTACCCTCCCGTTCTTGGAATTCCCTCCAATAGGATTCCTTCAGCGCTCAGAAAATCGGGCGCATCCATTAAGCAGGACAGCAGGTCAAAGCATCTGGTGCTGTTGTGTCTTTGTGGGTTGAATGTAAGACAATTGATGAGCAAGTTATCTTCACTGTGAAAGATACATATTGGGCATGAGAGATCTTGTAAGAAATGTTGAATCGGTCTTTATAAGGACGAGTAAGTGTGTGGAATCCAGGACCCTGATGAGAAAGTGTAGCTCATAAATCCCTGGGGAGCGTAGTTTCAGATGGATATATTCATGGTGAAGTCATGTTTTGGAGAGAGGTTGAGAGGGCAGATGTTTAATGTTTATCGGGCCATTTCGTTGTGTACACATATTGTTAATGTCATGCTAGGGGAAGCTGGGAATCTGAAAGTATAGCTTGTGAAAATGTGAGGCAAGTGGTCAGCTTTCCATTTCTTTTGGGAGACGGAGGTTGGTTTAAAGAGTGGTCTGGATGGCAAGGGTTTAGTGACGTTGCGAAGAACTGACTGCCGAGCACTTTGAAGTAAGATTACATTGGAGGTATTATAGTTTAGCTGTGCGGATATTGAAGGTTTGTTATGGCTAGGCATCCGGTGATTGTTCTGATTGCTCTGTTTTGTATATCTTATAACTTTTCTATATCAGGAGGATGTTGTGGGATTCTTTCTTTATGCAAATTTGACATGAGTAAGAATTGTGAGGGCTTCTAGTTTCAGGAGCAGACTAACAATCATTCTCTTACTGTCCTGTAAACCGAACCAAAACCAAACTGCAACAAAACCCACGAGCCAGTCAATATAGTTTAACTTGACACCTGCATGTGGCATATTTTACCGCACTGACAGCAGCCATCGCTCTCTGTGCACATCATATCGCTCCAATTAATCCTGCACAGTGCACGCCTTTCACCATCTTGGATGATAAGATCATAAGAAATAAAACCCTCTAACAACCTACCCTTCCATCTCATCGCTCTCCTCCTTCCGTTGTTCCGTCCACTTCTGACACGTAGATGGTCCTCTTTTTAAGTCTCTCTTCACTCATCCTCTCCATAAGTCCAAACAATCTCGCCCATGCTGGTCAGTGAGGGTGAGGTATTGTTGGTTAAGGTTCAGTAAGTGAAGGTGAGTTTGTACGTTATAATACGGGGTGACCCTTGACCCGTATTGCTACCTGAACACATTGTCCTATGTGGCAGATTGGTAAATCTCAGCTTGAGAGCGAGGTAGAGGACAGTGACGAAGGGGAGGTTGACACTGAGTTTCCTATAGGACGTCTGTCCACTGGGGCGCCATATCAACCCGGCTCGCTTATTGAAACAGGCGACTGGCCGACATCTATCGTGCTCTCCCGCCCATGAATGAATACAACGTACTTTATCCGCCTTTACCTTTACACCATTAAGGCTTCCCCCCCCTCAACAACACACAGATTGCAGTAGAGGTATGACAACACAACACGTAATTCATTCCCATGCATACAATTCCTATGAGTCCACAGATAAATGAAACACGATAAGTTCCCAAGTGCACTTTCGTGTAATAATCACATCATCAGAGGAGATACAAAGAAATATAACAGTCAGTTGGTATACAACGAGGGGACATAGCTAGCACGCCATTTGGTAAACAAATATATATATATATATATATATATATATATATATATATATATATTGTTACGAATTCAACACTTATTCAGGCAAGGTCGCAAGTAACATATGTTACAAATACTACTGTTCCTTGTCTTGCAAGGACGTCATAGATTTGTCAAGTTGCACAACTCAGGATAACGCAATAATAAAGTTATGGGATTGAATTAAAGACCAGCATTACACTAAATCTACTTATAATGAAAGAATTCAAGTGTACAAAGATAGGCACATAAATCAAGCATGAAACATTACGTTAACACTGAACATAAGAGTTAACATTAAACATGAGGTAACACTGAACATGAGATAACATTTGTACATGACTTAACATTCCAGATAAGATTTCAAGCCAGGAGTTCTCTTTCCTCTAAGGCAGTTCTTCGATAACATTACACTGATAATTATAACGGGCTTACAGCACAACACTTGGGTAATGGGCTTATTACACAGCAGGGCTTACAGGCTTACAACACAGCAGGACTTACAGGCTTACAACACAGCAGGACTTACAGCAAGGGACACCACCCACCTCGCTGGGCTTCAGAGAAAGGAATCAAGTCTCAGCGGGTGTTGTGGGTACAAGAAGACAAGCGTTCGCCCTTGTTACTATAAACCTTACATTTCGATTGGCTATAGAAATATAGGGGAAGTTCTCATTGGTTGGAGGGTCCCAGAGTCTCGGCGTAGTTACACTCTCGTAAAATGCTGGGTGGACAGAAACTCCGAGCCAGCCTCTGGCATCACTCCTCGCCCTGATAAGAAATATCAATACCATATGGACACACACACGTTATATACGCGAACATGTGAGCACAAGCACACGTGTTCCGTAACACCCCCCTCCTTAAAGGAGAAAATTCCTGGAAGAGGAATTTTCTTAAGAGCGGGATAAACAATCAGCTAACACAAGCTAACACAATCTGTTAACACATAAGATGTGCTGAAAATAATGTAACGTAAAAATTGTACATAACAAGGCCCATCTATTTAATATTGACTCCGTTCCCATAACTTGTGAACATTTTGAAAGGTTTGGTAGTCAGTACACTCTGATTGGCTGAAGAACACAAATATACAGTGTTATAATACAAATAGGAAAACAAAGGTTACTTCTATGATTGCTTGAATAACACATAAACAAAGTGCTACAATACAAATAGCAAAACAAAAGTTCCCTCTTCGTGGTGGGGCTATCTGTTTAGGCTCAACCTTCTTTCTTGTCCTCCTGCATGGGGACCTTACCAGCCTTTACAACACTGGCGGCATTCACAGTTAATCTGGTTGGAGCCTGCAAAATAAAACAGTCAAAAAAAGTAGTGTTCCCAACTGATGAGAGAGGCTCTCTAACACTGCTCATTTCAAACATATCTAACATTTATCAACAGATTTATGAGAGGGGGTTGTAACTGCGAGAAAAGTTACTAATACACTCTGTAATACCCAACTGTACCCACAAACGTCTCGGTTCTCTCCGAGATCGGGGGGAACTCATTACGGGCTAATACTTGGACCTTTACGGTCGGTGGAAGGCGGGGACTGACAAACCTCTGGCAAAACTCTGGGTACGTCGACAGGAGGGCAAACCTTTCTACCCGTCACTTCCCAGGCAGGTGCTAAAGCGTCTCCGTCTCCCCGGGTCTCCGAGGCCTTCACAGCTACGTCGTCAACTTCGTCACACACGGCTACCGCTGGACGTTGGATGATGCAGACTGATACCGTCGGTTCATAGGGACCCTGAAAACGGACAGCCAAGGGTTGACCTGGCTGCTGTAGAAGCCACACCTCGTCGCCTGTCTCTACACTTCTAAATCGAGACCGTCTGTCACGCCACCTCGTCCTTCATCCACGACTCTCTTGAATGGGCTCGAGACAAATCCTCAATTCCTCTGTCACAACGGAGGCTACACCAGGAGAGAGGGTATCACAGCTCCCTCTCGCTGGTCTCACTCTCAAGAAGAGTGTAACAGTGGGCAGAGGAGGTTATTAGCAATGGGCTCACAATGTCAATTAACTCGGTCAAACCGACCTTTTAAATGGGGGAGTAGGAACTCGCCTGTCTCTACGCTTCTGAATCGAGACAGTCTGAGTAGGCTTCCCAACACTGAGCGACATCCCGGCGGACACCAGGCCAGTTAAATGACCGGCAAAGCTTGAGTCGTGCGCAAGCTTCAAAATCTCCCTGCTGTAGGGACGCGGCACTAACACCTGGTGAACTGCCTGCCACTCTTCGCCTTCCCCATTACATGACACTGAACACCACTTCCTCAGGTCTCACCCTCAGGGAGAGTCTTCACTCCCTGCGTTTCAACGGCTATGTCCTCAGGCACACGGCCTGCCGTGCCAGCTGTCATGGACCTGGCATCATCGTGGTTGTAGACAATATCTGGTACCTCTTCGTCAAGCTGCACCGCCTCCGTGGACTTTACCGGGCCCGTTGGCAACACCGGCATTGGGTTCATCTTCCCAACCCGCTAGGTCACTGCCTAACACTAAGTCGACGTCTAAGACAGGAACTTATCTACAATCCCTACAAGATCATGGCCCGTGAAGAAATCTATTTCTGCCCTCACATTGACTAGTGGAGCTTCCTTGGGACCAGACAGTCTGTCTAGCAAGACTCGGTCTCCAGACTCTTCTCGCGGCACCAAGCCATCCACCATTAGGGACTGTAGTGCACCAGACTCCCGTAATACAGTCACTTTTCGTCGTACACCACATCTACTAACATAGCCCTTAGACAGGAATGCATTGTAGTTCCCACATAACAGATCCTATAATAAGGACAGATTAATCAGCAGTCTCGCAACCCCTCACTCTCCTAAGAGCAGAAACAGCCTCACCTACTTTACTAAATTGGCCCTAAAATTAAGAAGAGACCCAATGGCCTACAATTATATTAAAAAAAAAAGGTAGAGTCTCTGGATTCCTTCTCTCGAGCCCAGCAATCCCTCACCTGGTGCCCAACCTTGCCACAATAAAAACAACTCTTAACTCTGTTGGAGTATTTCCCCTTACTTTCATGAGTTACCGGCAAGGTAGCACATTCAGGTGGGATTACATAATCATTGGTCCTCCCTCTGCTGTCGTAGCCCTTTGAATGCCTGCCCACGTCAAGTTTACTGAACTTTGGTACGAGATGTAAGTTACCCAACTGGGACGACACTGGTCCTGATGGTGAAGTGTTAAGTCTAAGTTTAATGATCGAACGGTATTGTCACCACTGATCAACGACATGATTAATGAATCGAGGAAAGAGATTCCGTTAAGGCAAGAAATATCCTGGCAAGGTCGCCAATTTATATGTTACGAATTCAACACTTATTCAGGCAAGGTCGCAAGTAACATATGTTACAAATACTACTGTTCCTTGTCTTGCAAGGACGTCATAGATTTGTCAAGTTGCACAACTCAGGATAACGCAATAATAAAGTTATGGGATTGAATTAAAGACCAGCATTACACTAAATCTACTTATAATGAAAGAATTCAAGTGTACAAAGATAGGCACATAAATCAAGCATGAAACATTACGTTAACACTGAACATAAGAGTTAACATTAAACATGAGGTAACACTGAACATGAGATAACATTTGTACATGACTTAACATTCCAGATAAGATTTCAAGCCAGGAGTTCTCTTTCCTCTAAGGCAGTTCTTCGATAACATTACACTGATAATTATAACGGGCTTACAGCACAACACTTGGGTAATGGGCTTATTACACAGCAGGGCTTACAGGCTTACAACACAGCAGGACTTACAGGCTTACAACACAGCAGGACTTACAGCAAGGGACACCACCCACCTCGCTGGGCTTCAGAGAAAGGAATCAAGTCTCAGCGGGTGTTGTGGGTACAAGAAGACAAGCGTTCGCCCTTGTTACTATAAACCTTACATTTCGATTGGCTATAGAAATATAGGGGAAGTTCTCATTGGTTGGAGGGTCCCAGAGTCTCGGCGTAGTTACACTCTCGTAAAATGCTGGGTGGACAGAAACTCCGAGCCAGCCTCTGGCATCACTCCTCGCCCTGATAAGAAATATCAATACCATATGGACACACACACGTTATATACGCGAACATGTGAGCACAAGCACACGTGTTCCGTAACAATATATATATATATATATATATATATATATATATATATATATATATATATATATATATATATATATGTATAAGTAAATCTAAAGCATTGAGAACATTTATTACAACCACAACATATGAAAAAGAAAAGTGTTTCAGCATACAGCCAAAAACAGCTGAATTGTATTCATTTGTATAGTGGCAAACTACTTCTTTGCTCCACCCTTATCAACGTCTCACCTGCCTGGCCATCAGGCCTTTCAGAAGCTAAGGAATCAAAGCCACAAACCACCACACATAAGAGAGCACTAACAATATTTACTTGATGCTTAGCAACTACGTATTCAGAATCTTCACAGTGAAACAAGAGGAATTCCAATAGAAACTGAACGTGTTTAGCACCCTATTCTATGCAAATGCACATAAGGTCTCAAGCTAAAATCACTTCACTGTCAACCACCAACTCCCCCAAAATCAATATAGAATTCATCCCCACATCAAACTTAATCCAACTGAATTTGCAGATTCTCTTCTCCAACATACTCATATTAATTATTCCACATGTTCTTGTCTCCTCACATTGGACACCATCCATACCACCATCATTACAAATGTCACTTCAGCACGACCATAGGATCCCTCATGTCCAACTTGCAACCTCCACACCGAAGGCACTTAAAGCCTACTCCTCAAAGCGCCCTACGCTCACATCACAAAGATAAACACACACTTCATGACCCCGTTGTCCCACCCTGTGAACGACGTGGCTACCTCTCTGAGCGCTGCAGAGTTCCCCCCTCACAGGAGAGGACGCCTCAGGCGAGTGGTTAAGGTGAAGGTGTGGTAACTTGCACAATAATAACAACGATGGTAATCACAGGGACAGCAATAAACTTGGGTCATGATGGTAACGCACTCGCCATTTGGTGGCCGCTTGTGTACGATTCGTCACGGCAATTTTAGTACTGGCTAACAACGACCATTACGTCAGTGGCTGTTTAAGGATTTGTCATGGTTGTTTTGGGCATGACCACGGGAAGGTGATCTGTTGGTTTGGGACATCTACAGCAAATGCCTTGTTAGCTCAGTTCAAAAGACCTAGTTCTACTAAGGTCATAAGTTCGAATCGCAAGATGTTAAGTGTGTCTCTCAATCCTTTACAAATAAAAATGCAGGACACACATAGGATGGGCTAGGTTACTTAACACCAAGTGAGATTAGAATCAGGCATAGGGTTAGTCAGTGAGGTTCAATTATGCATGGAAACATTAGTCGTCTTCCTCCAATGAACGTGAGGTGGGAAAAAATAAAATGTATTACATATAGATACTTACGACTAGTATCTGTCAATCAAACACTATTGTACCGCTCGTCAGCTCATCATTCCTCGTAATATTATGTCGAGCTAGTAGGAGCGCTGCTCGATATCTCCCTACATCACTTTCCTCACTATGTCTAAGACACTTCATCCATCCTCTGGCTTAATTCAGCTCCCATGGGATCTATCCGTTGCCTTATGCATTTCCAGGTGTCTAGAAACACTGCAAATCCCCCAGGTTTATATTTATCCCATTCATCTCATCTTATCCCTATACAAATCAGTGAAACCGGCATGTGTGTAGGTTTTGACAGTATTATTCACAATTGTCGTCCTGAGCAGCGGTTTGAAAGCAACTAGAAAGGCATTTCGTCCATAAGACCTCGTAACAGAAAATTTTTTTAATCACAGTGTTATCACTGCGTTTCTACTCTGCTGTTGGAACTGATATAGTCACATAGTGAGGAAGATTCGCACGGCACTTTAAAGGCCAGGACGGGAAAGGGATTCTCCTCATGGCGAAACTGGTATATGATTATCCACCTTTCCAATCGAAACGCTAGCACCACATAAAGTCTTTCATGTGGCCATAAAGTCTTTTGTGTGGCCATAAAGTCTTTCATGTGGCCATAAAGTCTTTTGTGTGGCCATAAAGTCTTTTATAAAATGTGCACTTTGTGATTGCTCAACTGTCTGTTATATTTCGTTCTTGTATCTCCCCTGATGATGTGATTATTACACGAAAGTGCACTTGGGAACTTATCATGTTTCATTTTCCCTGTGGACTCATAGGAATATCTTGATCACACGCAAAATTGTGATCCTTTCCAAAATATATATATATATATATATATATATATATATATATATATATATATATATATATATATATATATATATATATATATATATATAATGAGATGACTTGAGTAGAGCATTCATTCACCCTCGTACCGTCCCAGCTTACATAAGAAAAAGAAATCATCGAACGAGGCTCATCATTAATTTCCACAAAGACGGAGGCCAGATTATTGAGTTCGAGATTACGATTGTCAAGACTTTACTGGGATGATGATTTATCGATGAATTAACTGTAAGAAATAAAGGACCGACAAGCGACCAATTAAACCTTGTTGCTGTATGGCATCTTATATATCACTTGTGTTTGTCACTTTGGTAAAGACTGTTATCATAATCAGTTTGGAGGCGGGAATAGGTTCCAAGTGTATAGAACTATGTGAAACTGTGAACACGTATTCATAAAATGCAACAAATGCAGCAAAGATCTCCATGGTAACTTTCAAAGGATAAGAAAGATGAAATTATAAATGCTTTGATCAAAGGGCTCCAAAAAATCACCTTACCAGGCCTGGTCCTCACCTCCAAAAATGATAAGAATATAAATACTTGGATTAAAGGACTCCAGAAAATCATTTTTAAAGGCTTAATCTTCATCTCTAAAAAAAGATTAGATAAAATCATAAATACTTTGATTAAAGGACTCCAGAAAATCACTTTTAAAGGCTTAATCCTCATCTCTAAAAAAAAATTAGATAAGATTATAGATCCGTTGGTTAAAGGACTCCAGAAAATCCCTTTACCAGTCCTGATTCTCACCTCCAAAGGCCTTGAAAAATCACTTTTCAAGGCCTAATCCTCACCTCCAAAAAGGATAAGATTATCAATACTTTGGTTAAAGGACTCCAGAAAATCACTTTACCAGACCTGATCCTCATCTCCAACCCCACACAGAACATAACCACACCACCAATATTTGGTGCATTACAAACATGACAGGTTGAGGATGGATGCGAGCTAAGAAACTCGTCATTGTCTTGGTGCTAGATTGCTCACGCGGAAAGCACTGAGCACGTACGAGAAAGGAAATAGATTGTACCTCATGGCTGTTTCCCATTTCTGAGTGAGCATGTATGAGAAAGGAAATAGATTTACTTAATAGCTGTTTCCCATTTCTGAGTGAGCACGTACGAGAAAGGAAGTAGATTGTACTTAATGGCTGTTTCCCATTTCTGAGTGAGCACGTACGAAAAAGAAAATAGATTATATTTCATGGCTGTTTACCGATTTTTTCTATTACGTTGCACGAAGCAGCAGTTGCATCAGCAGCAGCGCTTCCTCCTCGCTTAGTGGTCATTCTAACGTCTGCAAGTGGACTCCAAGGAGATATATCTACCTTTTTCCCAGTGATCCACACAGCAGCTCTACTGTTCCGCTGGTTACGCACCAGACGTACTCACAATTACCTCGCGACAGCACGTTAATCCACCGTCTCGCAAGTTAGGTTCACAGGATAAGTTTTGAGAGAGACAGTAATGTTAGGATAGGCGCGCTGAGGAGGCCAGAGGCTTATAGTTGTCGCAGAGGCTTATAATTGTCACAGAGTTTTATAGTTGTAGCAGAGGCTTCTAGCTGTAGCAGAGGCTTATAGTTGTAGCAGATCCTTATAGTTGTCTCAGAGGCTTATAATTGTCACAGAGTTTTATAGTTGTAGCAGAGGCTTATAGTTGTCGCAGATCCTTATAGTTGTCTCAGAGGCTTATAGTTGTCTCAGAGGCTTATAGTTGTAGCAGAGGCTTATAGCTGTAGCAGAGAATTCAAGTTGTCAAAGCGGCTTATAGTTGTAGCACAGGCTTATAGTTGTCACAGAGGCTTATAGTTGTAGCAGAGACTTATAGTTGTCGCACTATAGTTGCTGCAGAGGCTTTTGTTGTCGCAGAGGCTAAAGCGGTCACTTAACGGCAAAACCAATGGCGCTCTTCAATTGCCATGCACGTAACGAAAGGGAATAAAAAAAGAGCGCACTAAAAAAGAATAAGGCGTCATCTCTAACCTGTCTAACGAGAGGTTAGAACGGGTTGCAAGAAGTAGGCAATGTTTTGCGAGCATATTTCATCAAAGATCCACGAGTGGTTATCCTGCAGAGTGGACTCTGTTCTCCTTCTGATCTGGAGTTTGATGACGGGCACTGTAGTGGTGGAGAGAGAGAGAGAGAGAGAGAGAGAGAGAGAGAGAGAGAGAGAGAGAGAGAGAGAGAGAGAGAGAGAGAGAGGGGGGGGGAGATTAGTTACTTCCTTACGAGCGCTTACCACGAAAAGTTTCCTCAAGGAAACCTGGCGCGTATCGCGCACCGCAGGACGCTAAAGTTACAGAGGACAAGTCGTATGAATCAAGTGTTGTCAAATCTTACGTTCGAGATGGAGAGATCGTTATATTTGTGGACGGAATGCCAATAGCCCACAGGTGGAGGAGACAGGAAGATAAGACAGCAACCTTGGGCCAGTAGAATGAAATATGACAGCCATTGAAGTGCTGGCTCACTGCACGGCCGTCGCTAACCCAAGCCCCGTTACCCAGGCGTCTAGTACTAACCTTCCTGGTTGGTGGGCTGCCTAACGAGAGAGAGAGAGAGAGAGAGAGAGAGAGAGAGAGAGAGAGAGAGAGAGAGAGAGAGAGAGAGAGAGAGAGAGAGAGAGAGAGAGAGAGAGAGAGAGAGAGAGAGAGAGAAATCAGGTTCAAGCACAAAAAAAGAGAAGGGTTCAGTAAGACACTACATTAAGAAGTGGACAACTTTGCTGGAGACATAGCTGGTTGGGGGAAGCCGTAGCCTGTGCCTGGCCATCACGATGCCTGGTTCTCTCCAGCGATATATACCTTACCTGGCTACATCTAAGACAAGCCTGAGGTGTCGCTACAGGCCTCAGGGTCTGTTTTGAGTCTAGATAACCAAGAAGTGTGCGACGGGAGGAGTGTCGTTCCAGAAAATGATGCTGTAACTAATTCACAACAGACACTGAATTTTGCTGTATAAAGGGACTTCAAAAATGAGCAAGCAAATGTGTATGTAAGTCCTTGGTTATATTTAGATTAGCAATTAGGCAAAAGCGAAAGTTTCATCCTTTGCTTACCTTAATGATTATTCTCGACAATTCGTATTTTATAATACAAGTGGCTTCAAAGATAAGCTAACATATGCATCTTAGTCTTTGATTATACTTAGATTAGTAATTAAATGCAAAAGCTTCGCTCATTACCTAAATCCTTGTTTATTCTGTCTCGCGGATGGTTTCTGAGGGGGTCATCCGTCAATTGCTAAAAATTAGTAAAACCTAATTCATCTCAGAGCTAGAGCAAATGATCAACAAATAAGGAAGAGCAAATTAAACATGCGAGTTGGGTGGAAGGCTCACTATGCAAATGCCCAGGCTAACTAAGCACAGCAACACACCCGAGTGTTCATCATCCAGCATGACACCTCTCCTCCCCCATCCAAACCTTGTTCCAAATTACGTAACGGTGACATGGAGGTTCCTGTGTGGCGCCATCACCACACACGAGTCCAGGACTAACTTGAGGTCACACGAAGAGAATTCACCACTAGATCCAAGGGGCAATGCATCTGTGCAAGTAGCTGCGTCGAGACACCGAGATCCCCGAAGAAGGTAACAAAAAAAAAAAAAAAATGTGCCCTCTAAGCCCTTAAACCAATCCAGTGTATCATTAGGGCATCCATTAGTAAACGTCTGTCACAGTCGCTGTCAGTTATCGCCGTCTAGAAACCCATTAATTAATGAGTTTTGAGTGTTGGCCGATAAAAACGGCGGAGACGACAGGAATAATAAACTGGAAGGGTGAGAACCGTGTGGGAATTACCATGAATGTCGCCTCCGTCACCTCCTGAACCTCATCACGGACCCTGTGGGTCACCTATCTGAGTTTAATAGCTGAAGTAGAGGGAGTCATCCGCCAAACTCCAAACAACAAAACCTGCCCTCGTCCCTACCAACCTACCTTCCCCCTCCTACCCCACTACGAGTCACACTGCTATGCCTCGGGGATGAGTTTCCAGTACCATAAAACGAAACTCCATACCGGAGACTTAAAGATGTATAACTCTGACACTGGTGCGTCCTTCACTTTGAAACCGGTTTGAACTCAGAAGAAAGAGCTTCTTGCACACCAGTCTCAAAGGGGTAGAGAGTCTTCGTGCATTATTCAATCAATCTTTCTTGTAAACAGTTCCATCCATCTTATGATAATGAGATAAACGTTCTATAGTTTCCCATGGGAATGGATAATCTGAATGCATTTTCCTCACAGACACGTCATGATGTTAGTCTTCTAATGTAGTCTGAAGATGTTCAACACGATGTCATACTATTAAGATGTTTATTGGCGAAATCATGAGAAGATATGCCTGCCTGAATGACTCTTAATCTTTATTTCATATTCCTAAATCTTCCATAGCTTTCAGAACTCTCTTATTTTCCTTAATTCGGCTGAAGCTGCCTAACATCTACTTGCTCTCCTTCTGGTTCGGAAATGTGGCTCGGCATTTAAGTCGTTGATTCAGTTAGAGAGCGTCAGTTTATGACGATGAGAGATCAATGTTTCTTAGAGCATTTTGCATACGTAGTCCAGAATTCATTGGTGATGAACTCCGCAAAATCTAGGCATTGATTTAGATAACAGTATCCCAGGCATTTCCTTGTTCAAGTCTTTTTACAATGTTCAACCTAAAGAACCACTTGTGAACAAAAACTTGTTAGTGGTATCCTATTGTGAGAACTTGCTTAATCTTCATGTTTTGTGAAAGTATTTCAATACTGATGTAGTCTTCAGCAATGATGATACGGTTAGGGAAAGTCTTATTAAAAGTTCAATAACTTCTCAGAAGGGTTGTGTGTACAATGTCCCCTGTAAAGAGTGTAATCAGTTTTATATTCGTCAAATTGGTCAGGTTCTTAATATCGGGGATGAGCTGCATGTAGATAGTATTATGTGTGGTCAAGAATCTAAAGCACTTGGTCGTCCGCCTCAAAGACTTTGGTCATCAAATCTACTGGACCAGTGTTAAGGTTATCCCATACAATAACTCAGATATGGATAGAAATATCGTTGCATCGTTTCTTATCAAACATAGTAGAGATATCAATACAATTCAAAATTTTAGTTTATATAATCAATGATAACTTTATAAGAGAAGAAAGTGTGTTTCCCAGAACATAGCTTAAACTGAGTTCGTAGCTTGAGAGAGGTGAGATCATTAAAGGTGAACTGTGCCGTAATTCCTTTATCTACTACTTAATTCCTTTCCTTGTCTCGCACAGCTGCAGCTGATATGTTATATTCTAGGTCAGTTTATCTGTATTTCGTCATGACGAAGTAATCATACGAAAGCGCGTGCTTGACATTTCGTAATTTTCATTTCCTTGTGGTTTTACATGCATATATATATATATATATATTTATATATATATATTGGAAAGGATCACAATTTTGCGCGTGATCAAGATATTTCTATGAGTCCACGGGGAAAATGAAACACGATAAGTTCCCAAGCGCACTTTCGTGGAATAATCACATCATCAGGGGAGACACAAGAGAGAAATGTAAGTCAGTTGATATACATCGAAGAGACGAAGCAGGATGCCATTTTGTAAACATGTGATTGTCCAAAACATACAACGAGCGTTCATTAACTTATAATTTTACAAATTCTATCAACAATAAAGTTATCTAATTTGTATAGACCATCACTAATATTAAGATTATGATTATTTGTGTATTTGATAATAGAAGATTCAATGATATTTCTCTTGGTAATAGACTTAGAGTTAATAACTGAGATGGCATTACTCCAGTCAATCCAATGATCATAGTTTTTAATGTGATTAAACAAGGCATTTGATTCTTGTCCCTTTCTTATACTATATTTATGTTGCTTAAGTCTAACAGAAAGATCCTTACCAGTCTGACCAACATAGAATTTATCACAATTTCCACAAGGCACTTTATAGATGCATCCAAGAGAATTTTCTGGTGAATTCCTGATTAAGATATTCTTTATAGTATTATTGTTGCTAAAGGCAACATTTCATGTGTGGCGGGGTGGCGATGGGAATTAATAAAGGCAGACAGTATGAATTATGTGCATGTGTATACATGTATATGTCTGTGTGTGTGTATATATATGTATACGTTGAGATGTATAGGTATGTATATTTGCGTGTGTGGACGTGTATGTGTACACATGTGTATATGGGTGGTTTGGGCATATACGTGTGTGTGTGTGTGTGTGTGTGTGTGTGTGTGTGTGTGTGTGTGTGTGTGTGTGTGTGTGTGTATGTGTGTGTGTGCGTGTATGTGTGTGTGTGTGTGTGTGTGTGTGTGTGTGTGTGTGTGTGTGTGTGTGTGTGTGTGTGTGTGTGTGTGTGTGTGTGTTTATTTGTTTCATGTGTGTAGTAATCCATGTGTAGTTGTAGCCATAAGCTAGAAGGATCTGCCATCAGACGTTGGTACTGTATTTGTTGAGAAGCTGCTGGCAATCGCTCTAGAGCACGTCCAGACCACGAGCCCCAAATCCTGTCAGATTGAATCTTTTTTCCCAACTGGTTATGCTGGTACCACAGAAAACTTTGCGATTGCTACAGAACAGGTTTGATGGTTGTAGAATGCGACACGTTTCCAATACAGGTCTCTCATGCCATTATCTAATAACCATACATGACCACATGAGATAAGCAAACATCTTCCGCTTAACGATCATCATCCATGAGACTCGATTTGCCTTTTTCAGCCATTGGTTCCAAGGGAATCGTCCAGACACCGACTCGCTAACGCTACCAGATCGCCCGTAGCACTATCACAATGGAACCCTTGGTAATCAGCTTGTCGAATTTCGCTGATCTCTCCAGGATCAGAGCGCAACACAACGCAGGATACCACGTAGCAGCTTCTGGCTTCTATAACCACCACGACAACAAAGGAGATCAGTTGCCAATCATTTAAAGTTTTCTATTTGAATTCCAGTGACCGCCTGCGCGTCGCCCTCCTCATCCCGAAAGATTTCAACCAAATCAAAGATTCTGGGCTGACGGTTCGATCGTATTGTCCTCGCTAAGCTTAGTAAGCCGACCCAGCTGAGCATGTCGAGTGTTCCTTCAACAAGATAGAGCAGTGCCAAGGATTTGCTTCAGCCACGTCATACGAGAAGTGATAAATACTGTACAATGGCTCTTATAATCGCAAAAGGATGGTTGGCTTCCATATTAGAAGTAGTAGTAGGGTTTATATTCTCTTTGCTCTTCATAAGGATAGATTTTCTGGCCTGCAGCCATGCATGTGAGATGGTGTCCCGAATATTGGCCTGCGGTCCAAGCGGTTTGTACCTTCAGGTACCAGGCTCATCACAGATGCAAGCTGCTAGAGATTCTGGTATGCATACCAAGCACAGTAAAACACACACACACACACACCATCTCCAGGGGAACAGAAGGTCCGTTCTCACCAGTGTCAGCAAGGTGTGAGGAATAACAGATGAGTGTGTTGGATATTAACAGCTATCGACATCACCTCCCCTCCTGACCATTGTCGCGAGCGGACGTCTTTCTCCTGAGCTCCAAGTTGACCGACCAGTTACGCTAAGGTGAATAACGCTTACTCCACGGCTTGGCTCTCTCACCCATCTGCACCAGGGAATATGCTCAGAACTTGTTCTTTCCTTTGTGTTTCTTCGCACTGTAAGATAATGTGGACTGTCAGGAGACAGAGTGGTTCTGATCGCAAGGCGGAGATAACAGACTAATAACGAAGGCAATCTTAATAGTAAGATAAAGATAATGGGACAGAGGATACTCATCCCCACTCATTCTCAAGATCCCACGGCATTTGTTACCAGCGGTGACGGAGATTAACATATCCGGCCTCCTGGGATTAGTAATAAGGAAATATGTATTTATATATCTTATTTATAATTACCCCCAGGACCTCAGACAGAGGGACACGGACGAGTTATGGCTAGGCTATCGAATGCTGTTAGAGCGCGAACGGGTGTTCATTTAGGATTGAATTGTCCGGTTACATCCATCATTAAATAAATGAGTTTCAGCTGAAAGACTCTGAATCATGGAAAATCTCATCTATATTCTCTGTTTTATGTTAGATGACCGTCTAATTACAATGAAAATTTTCTAAGAAAAAGAAAACTATGTTTGCCCATTTATCACTACAGAAAGAAACCCTATCCAAAAGGAATCATCACTTATCTAAACAAAATTAAGAACATAGAAACTCAATATTGATATCTTCTGCAACCTAGCGGCTCAGTTAGTAGGAATTTCTTGCTACTACCCAAACTAGTCTTACCTTAGGATTTGTTTTGATTTTAAGTTTACAGTACTAACACGATGGTAAGAACCCCAATGCTAACCTCACCTTAGACTTTGTTTTGATAATCGTACAGAACTAACACGATGGCAAGAACCTCAGTGCTAATATCACCTTAGACTTTGTTTTGATAATAATTTCACAGGACTAACACGATGGCAAGAACCTCAGTGCTAATATCACCTTAGACTTTGTTTTGATAATAATTTCACAGGACTAACACGATGGCAAGAACCTCAGTGCTAATATCACCTTAGACTTTGTTTTGATAATAATTTCACAGGACTAACACGATGGCAAGAACCTCACACTGTGATCTTATCAGCGTAGAGCAGTTCAGGAGATATGATCATCACTCCCGAGTCAGAGAAGTTAACACAATCTACTCAAGAGGCAACTGCCCCTAAGTAGTTTCTCGTCTGATCTTAATCTCTTACTTTGAGTGTCCCAAGATCGCAATTGCATCAGCGGAGACAATTCAAACCATACAGTACACGATATACATCCTATCATGCATATGTGTACTTACGCGGAATCATACAAATCAGTAAGCCTTTGCTATATGATCAGAGACATTTTCACCGCGTGAGATGTGATGTGTTATCAAGATACGGGAGCAAGTAGGGCGCCATCATGCGTCCTGCCACAGGTGTGGATGGGCTGGCACGCCGCTCCACCTTGTTATAATGGAACTTGATGAGCATGATGGTGGCGAGATAGAGGAATGATCGCACGTATCTCTCTATCCTCTGACACACCTGGCAATTCGCCTACCGGAGGTGCATTCTGCTGCAAACACTAACGAAAGGAAGTCATCTGTTATTGTATTTTATCAGGTGCTTTATATGCAAATGTCTTATACATGATAAAGTACGATGGGCGTCCGACCATCTCTCTCTATCTTCAGCACAATTACCAGAAGGCTTGAAGGTGCCACCTATTAATTCTGAAGCCGTCCTTACTTAAACAGGTCTATATTTCTTCCTATATTTCTTCGGATATATACCTGGAATAATTCACCTTCTTCTCTTCCCACTTGCACATACTTACATACTCCTTAGTAACTCTCCTAACAAACAGCTTCCCGATGCTTCTAGAAGCTTTCTTCCCACACTCTCCCTGTGGTCGTCCGCTGTGCTCTCGTCTCAAAAGGCTTCTCAGGCAAGCGTTATGCTCTTATGGACATTTTCGACCGATGTGATCCTCCTTGCCCCCTCAACTCTTTCACTCTCGTCCAAAAAAGAAAGAAGGCTTTAGAAGGAGCAACACACACAACACGCCTCAGTACGTCTGCTTATACCACTACACAGACCATGCAAGATACCTGGCTCATGCACTATGGTGCTCCTTGGACACGCCCATGCTTGCAGCAGTTCCACAACCTGGATCCGGGTACAGTGTGGCATTCTTCAGGGGGTTCTATGCTCAGCTGTAAAAGCCGAGAGGTCTTCTGCCTCACTACACCTCACTACTTTGTTGATATTGTATGTCTTTCATATGGGTTCAGGTCCTGCCTCTGCTTGTTGATAATGATTACTTGAAGGCTTCAAAAGTTGGGGGAACAGACCCAGTACAGAAATTGAACATCTGTAGCTTCAAACTGAAGCAGGTGAATTGATGGCCTGGGCTCATAGGTGGAAAATGAATTTCAACATATACAGGTACAAAGTTTCCCAAACGATAGCAAAAATGAGAGGGTAAGCTGCGATGTGAATTAGGCTGAGCTGCAAACGGTAAATGAGGAAAGAGACTTGGGTGTAATAATCTCTGGAGACCTGTAAACAAGTAAGCAGTGAACAGAAGCATTAAAAAGAGGAAATCAGATTTCTGGTTTCAGTGGTAAAACTTCCGGATCTGAGTTTAGGGAAATTATCCTCACTCTTTACAACTCGCTGTTGCGTCCTTATCTTCTGTTTTGTGTTTGGGTTTTGTCACTCTACTTGGGGAAAGACATAGACAGAATGGAGAGTATACAGAGGCGAGCTACCAAGGTGATTCCCGGCCTAAGAAACAAATCCAATGTGAGTCGACTAAGCGAATTAAAATCACTTAGAATAAGAAAATATCTAACTGAGAAAAGAAAATGTCTAGAAGTGATCTGACGCAGATATTCAAAATCCCTAAAGGCTTTAATGACATTCATCTACCAAGCTACTTAAGGAAAGGTGTGTGTGTGTGTGTGTGTGTGTGTGTGTGTGTGTGTGTGTGTGTGTGTGTGTGTGTGTGTGTGTGTGTGTGATTTCATGTGGAATTACTCTGATTAAATCAAAGTGATTAGAACCAGTACCATAGAAACCTTTAGGCATAGTCGATAAATATTTCTTTTCAAATCCACGATTAATTTGCTTTTTCCACACTTTCGTATTCATGTGAACAGACTGAATGCTCTTCTACTCTTACTACACTAATCTGTGAGTGTGGGATCTCTTCCACGAGCACAAACAGCCTCGAAGGGATCCAGTGGTCTCTATAGGTTTGAATTCCTTTTGATTGCTCTCTGAACGCAGTCGTAATAGGAAAATAATCACCAGAGATGAAACGAACATCTTTGGTTGAATTAGTTGCGTCTAAGTATTGGTTATACCACCATCGCGATCAATAACAAAAGAATAATATGTATGTGATAGCCATATCATGAGCGTCTATACAAAGCATAGAGTTTCATCAAGCCTCGGAATATTTTTGAATGAGATTCGAATATACCATAAAAGCCAAGCCAGAAAATAAGAGCAGAGAGGAGATAAAGAAAGAATGAATAAATGAAACAACAAAATAATGATTGGAACTCCTACCTTATCTGAAGCACATTTAAACATTACGTATAAGATAGAGAGACGCGGTATATCTAACTCATGATTGAAGATTCAACGATTCACAGTAAAATATCGACACGCTGACATAGAAACTAGAAGCAACGAGACATTTCTTCCCTAAATGCAATCAAACCTTATCTGCTCACAAACTCTGTCGATATATATATATATATATATATATATATATATATATATATATATATATATATATATATATATATATATATATATATATATATTGGAAAGAATCACAATTTTGCGCGTGATGACGTATATTTCTATGAGTCCACGGGAAAAATGAAACACGATAAGTTCCTAAGTGCACTTTCGTGTAATAATCACATCATCAGGGGAGACACAAGAGCGAAATATAAGTCAGTTGATATACAACGAAGAGACGCTATTTCGTAAACAAATGGCGTCCTAGCTACGTCTCTTCGTTGTATATAAACTGAATGTTATATTTCTTTCTTGTATCTCCCCTGATGATGTGATTATTACATGAAAGTGCACTTGGGAACTTCTCGTGTTTCATTTCCCCCTGGACTCATAGGATTACATATATATATATATATATATATATATATATATATATATATATATATATATATATATATATATATATATATATATATATATATATATATATATATATATATATATATAAATGATATATATATTCTTTATAAAAGAATTGAAAGTGTTGTTACTGTCATGCTCAAGACGTTGTCCCATTTACTCGTTAAGTTTATGTCAAGAATAGATTTTATATGTGACCAATCAGCGCATGTCGCGAATACTACACATACCAACACGTCAGATGGGTAGTGTTCGCAGCTGATAGGAGTGACAAGTGACTGCTGATGTTTTTTCTGAGGAAGTGAGGACGGTTGGGATAGCAACGAGGATATAACTTAACATCACCAGGCCCGCTGGTAGGTACACGCAGGGTGTGGCATTTTTTCCCGTCTTTATTTTCCCCGTATATTTATCGAAGCAAAACGTAACGAAAATAGCAGTTAGGAAAACGTCCCTTCTGTGATAAAAAAGTAGTTATATCTATTCTGCACAGATACGGCGCATCTATCATCGGTGATAAATGAATTTTCACTTCTGAACTGAGGACAAAGATATGGTCTGGTGTATCACAGGCAGCTATAACATAAAACCGAAAAGATCACGAGTGTGATAGAAGGTATGAGTGTACCAGTTCTTTGATCTGCGCCCTGTGATTTAAGGTACATCAAGGAGGACAGACCATCATAATTCTCATGGGTTCTCTGTTTTCTGTAATGTCTTCTGTATACACCGATTTCCCCTAATGATTTAAGATCTCTTCATATATTGCTTCAAAAATGATAACCGAAAGTGTTTGTCTTGTCCCTCTGTCCCTAAGAAGGTAAGTTAAAGATGTTCGGAACTTTAAGAAGAAAGGCAATGATATCTTCCTCACCTCAATTCTCGGATCACTTAACATTAGAAATGGACAGTCAAGGCGAAAGAAGCCTCATGGAATAGACAGCACTGGACGGTCTAATTCAAGAGCTTCGACTGGACTGTCAACCAAGGGAATGCCTCATGGAACACACAGACCAGACGACAATACTAGTCGAGGGTTGGAGCCCCCTACAAGACAGTCAGTCACCATATTCAAGAACACTCACTAACTAATGAGCTGTAAGGAGCGCTGATCAGTCCCATGAAAACCCCATGGCCCATTCAACAGCGACTGGATCCCACGTTCCAGCCAGCATAAGCTAACCCCTCTGGCCACCCTCATAGAACGCTACGTCAATTGAGTCATTACGCAGTAACTAGTGCCGGGATAAACGCACGGGAAGGGTCATGCCCTAATATGTCAAGCCTCCCGACCCCCTCAGTTCGACCACTGTCGCTGCACTATGTAAATTATGGTAGCCTTAATTATCATCCTTATGGGTAATTATTATAATTACATTGGCATTGTAAGATCCACACTACGTCATCTCACTGAAGTGTGGTCAGCCACCCTTGTAATTTCGTGTCTGCGACCAGAGAAATTAATCATCTTAAATTAAGTAATATTGGGTTTTCTAATTAAGATACATATACAAAAATTACAAGTACCACAAAGCGCCTAATCGTTCTTATTTCGGTCTTGTCGCCTTCAGCCGGAGCAGAGATTAGAACGTTTACCTTAATAACACACTGGTCGTATATGCAAAGCTTCACATTGCTGGGTTCTATGACAGATGAAGGCTCTTGCCAGAGCATTAGACCCCATTCACAGGAGAGAAGAGATTCAGAATCTTTATTTTCATTATATATATCTCTCTCTGTCTCGCTCTGTAGATACAACTTTCCTAAGAACTTACCCTCTGAAGAACAAAGGACGTGAAATATAAGATGATATTGTAATTGCTGCTTTGAGAACGAGTCTTGTTATATCATGTTGGCGTTCGTGGAAATCTTTTGGATGAATCCGGTTTCTTCAATTGCAGTGATTACACTGTACGGACGTCGAACGCTCCACTTCTACTAGATAAACATCACTATAATGCTTTTCGAAAGTGAAACAAAAAGAACACTTATGCGTGCTGTCTCCTGTGTCCTTAACTTGATCGATTTGGTGATTGCCCAAGAAAAAGCAAATGGAACTAGAAAAACCACGTCTTAAAGAGTCTCTCTCTCCTCCACAGATCAACTTAATTCTTCCTCACATTTGCTCAAATTGTTATCCAATTTATATTTAGTATTTTTTTTTATTTTGCTTAGTCGCTGTCTCCCGCGTTAGCGAGGTAGCGCAAGGCCATTCTTTCGTCTGTTTTCCTTGCGCTAATTCGCTAACGCGGGAGACAGCGACAAAGCAAAATAATAATAAAAAAAAACCATAATCTCATATTCGTAAGATGCATTAGCGATCATATTTTCTGAACGTTTAACGCTTGCCTTTCGTATGGTATTGGCCGAATGTACTTTAAAAAAAAAGAAAAAATCAATGCCTTTACGAAAAATCCTTTTCATGTATATCGGGTGCAGTATCAAACTACAAGACATCACAGAGAAGCTCAGGTCCTCTTCTCAGTACAGCTACATTCCATGATAGTCTCTAGAACAGTGTATAACAGCCGGATTTGCCCAACGACTCCGGCGTCTGTTTGGTCACCACGACCCCTCCCTTATACCTACAAGCATAAACAGAGGCGCGGGGGTGTTAATATTGTCCATAGATGACTAATTATCCCTGGGGTTAGGGGAGAAAGAATGCTTCCCACGTATTCCCTGCGTGTCGTAGAAGGCGACTAAAAGGGGAGGAAGCGGGGGGCTGGAAATCCTCCCCTCTCGATTTTTTTTTTTTAATTTTCCAAAAGAAGGAACAGAGAAGGGGGCCAGGTGAGGATGTTCCCTCAGAGGCCCAGTCCTCTGTTCTTAACGCTACCTTGATAACGCGGGAAATGGCAAATAGTTTGAAAGAAAAGAAAAAAGATGACTAATACAGAGTTAAAGAAAAAGGGGTTAGAAATCCCGGTAATTCATAGTTCCTTCTCGCGTATATGTTGATCAAGGGAATACAATTCGACAGGGGACATGATAAGTTTTTTATGTCAGCGAAAACAGCTTTCGATCCTCTTGATGACCCGCTGCTAACCAAACGTTGTCCTAATGGCTTCCATCGTTGTATTTCTCACAAATCTTCCTGTTACGTATTTTTCTTCGGATATACGTAAGCTGTTGTTACCGTTTCGTTATTTCCGTATGTTGAACATAGCAAAAACAGATGTCAAAAAGCCACTTTTTTTACTTTTCTTCCATCTAACCCTTGTGAAATGGGTATTGTGTTGTGAACTATTAGTACATGAGTAAAAGGTTGGATGTGCTCCTAATTTGTGACTTGAAATTCCTCTCCTCCACACACACACACACACACACACACACACACACACACACACACACACACACACACACACAGAAGTAAAGACATGATATACATGTACAAGACTAAGAGACAGGGTAGCACAAGTGTACAATTCTCTCCCCGTAACACACAGATGATGATCACTATTACTTATAACACTTCGGGTTGTAGCGGTGAGCGTTACTGACCGTCACGCACTCACGGGCCGTCTGGGATCAAACCGACATTTGTTGAAATTCTGGTCATGGCGGCTGGTCCACGGTACACCCAGCTGTTCATCCTCCCATAGGGGTTGGTAGATAGATTAGGCACCAAGCATAGGCTAGGGTGTGTGTGTCTATGTGTGTGCCTACATACATAGGAGTAATGACATGGTTCATGTATATAAGGTCAAGAGACGGGGCGAAACGAGAGAAAAACTCTCTCTCCGTAACAAACAATTAGTGATTATAATTAGCAATTACACACACGGGCCTCCGTGGTGTTGTGGTTACCGTTACCGACCATAAACCTGCTCGGGTCCACCCGGGGTCAAACCTACATAGGTTCGAATCCTGAGAGTGGCAGTGGGCCTACACCCAACCCAGGTTTTTATCCTCCACTTGAAGCTGGTCGAAAAATGGGTATCTGGCTTAGTCCGGAGTGTTTGTGAATTAATACATATACAGAAGTAGAGACATACTACATACATATATACAGGGATAAGAGACGGAACAAAACGAGTACACACACACACACACACACACACACACACACACACACACACACACACAAACACACACAAACACACACACAAACACACACACACACACACACACACACACACACACACAGTGGCTATCGTAATTCCCGAAGCTACATGGAATATCATATAAAGTAGGAGAATCGCATCATCATTCCTGGGAGCGTCTTGCTGTATATAACGGTTGTCACATGAAGAGAGAGAGTGAAAAATTCCTTTGCCTTGAATCAAGCCAGACCAACTGGACGTGGGCACTAATGCCCGTATGATAGGGGGAATTTCTTATGATGATATCATCCATATAATCACTGTCGTCATCAATGTAGTCTCTCTAGATATATTCTTTTACAAGGACCTTCAATATCTAAAAAAGAATCTTTACTTAATCGTTTAAGTAAGTAAGTAAGTAAATAAGTAAGTGGTGAAGTAAGCATCATTAACTTAGACACCATCATTACCACTACAGGTTTCACCAATATCATTATCGCCTTACGTACCTCACTACGAATGGCGTTCGTGTCGTGCGTAACATCACTAATAATCTGTACACCCTCTCGAGTTACAGTCTAGCTTGGGAAAATACAGAGCACCACAGGACTGCAAAACAGAGATGACCGACTCCACTCCTCCTCCCCACATTGTATTCAGGACGAATATTCTTCGTACTTTTTCCTGCGTTGGCAGAGTACATTACACTACCACGATTACTACTCCTACTACTCGCCCTAACCTGAGATCGTCAGGGGTTGATAACAAGAGCAGTTCAGCTAGCTGGAGAGAGAGAAGAGGAGAGAGAGAGAGAGAGAGAGAGAGAGAGAGAGAGAGAGAGAGAGAGAGAGAGAGAGAGAGAGAGAGAGAGAGAGAGAGAGAGAGTTCTGCCTTCCGTCGTAATTATTGTGGTTAGCGTTGACGCGGGCGAGCTATTGCTCAAGTCGTGGTCATTTTATCGGGTGTATATCGCTTACGGAGATCATGAGGCATGAAGGATGAAGACGTTCTTGGAGGCTCTTTCATTAGCAGCTCCTCTGATCAGGTTCTGTCATCTCGGAGCTCTTTCATCGGCCCCCGTAACTGTGGGGCAAGTTAACCACCTGATGGACGCGACTCATACACGCATAGAGAATAATAAATGCAAATGCAAGGAAGATATGCAGAGAGGGTTTGATGAATCTCCCAGGAGCTGGATAATCTACCAGACGAAGCCTGGAAACTAAGGGTGGTTGTGGCTCCCACTGTGATAATGACGCAGGTGTTGCTGAACCTTCTGTACGTACCCCTGATAACGGTGGGTGCTGATGGTGATGGTGGCAATGGTAGTGATGGTGATGGTGGTGATGGTAGTGATGGTGATGGTGGTGATGGTAGTGATGGTGATGGTGGTGATGGTGGTGATGGTGATTGTGGTGATGGTGCTCTTGGTATTGTTATGGACGATGATAGTGATGATCTGCTGCTAATGATGATGGTGCTGGTTTTTGGGGGCTACTGCTGGTGTTGATAGTGATGATGGTGCTGTTTGTTGACGCCGTTGATGGTGCTGGGATGGTGTTGACGGCCATGATGTTGAAGATGAGGCTTGGAGATGGTGCTGCTGTTGGCGCTGTTGCTGCTGCCTGACACGGTGATAATTCTTGTGCACTTGATTGGTGAGGGTGTTGACAACAGTGCTTATACCAGAGACGAAGGCAATTGGATTATTAACTTTTACAGACCCAGTTGTTCCTTCTTTGTTCTAGCTGAGCTCTCTTGCAGCTCCGAGGTTGAGATCGACTCAGGGGTCAGCAAAAATTGAGGAACTCCTTTGAGACGAAGTTTTTCCTCAACGAGATCGATCTTCTTGACGTCCATTGACATGACACACCTTCATCAACTGTGACTCTTCACTGCCTCTGTAACCACGTGCAGGTGTAGTCCGGTAACATCTGCTCGGTGACTGTGATGTTAGAATGATAAATTACCTCCTCGTCCATCACCGGCACAAAGGCTTCACTCAGCTCCTCCTTACTGTGCCCACGCTGACATTCTGCTCCGCATACCACGCAGACATTTCCAGGACCTGCACGTAATACTGACCCCTCAACAAAGGAACTCTGAACGCGACTGGTATATATACTGCCGGATATCTAAGATGCCATTGTCATATATATATATATATATATATATATATATATATATATATATATATATATATATATATATATATATATATATATATATATATATATATATATATATATATATATATATATATATATTCCTATTAGTCCACTAGGAAAATGAAACACGATAAGTTCCCAAGTGGACTTTCGTGTAATAATCACATCTTCAGAGGAAATACAAGAGAGAAATATAACTCATTTGATATACAACGAAGAGACGTCGCTAGGACGTCATTTGGTAAACAAGCGATTGCCCAAGACAGACAACAAGCGTATCATAAACTTAGTATGTGGACAAGAAGGGGAATTGTTTACACATTTTATCAACAACAAAGCTATCCAATTTGTATAGACCTTCACTAATATTAAGGTTATAATTCTTTATGTATTTGATAATAGAAGATTCAATGATATTTCTCGTGGTACTGGAGCTAGAGTTGATAACTGAGATGGCATTACTCCAGTCAATACAATGATCTTAGTTTTTAACGTGATTAAACAAGGCATTTGATTCTTGTCCTGTTCTTATACTGTATTTATGTTGCTTAAGTCTAACAGAAAGATCCTTACCAGTCTGCCCAACATAAAACTTATCACAATTTCTTCATGGCACTTTACAGATGCATCGAGGAGAATTTTCTGGTGAATTCCTGATTGAGATATTCTTTGTAGTATTATTGTTGCTGAAGGCAACATTTACATTAGAAAATTTAAGCAACAAGGGAAGTGGAGTAAAATTATTATTAAAAGGGAGAACTAAAAGATTCTTGGTGTCAATGGGAGGTTTGGGCTCAACTCTATAAAATGATTTCTTTGCTAACTTAAGGGATTTATCAATGAAAGATCTAGGATACTTAACTTAGATCCAATAGAATATATCTTCTCAAACTCATCATCAATAGACTCTGGGCTGAAAATACGTAATGCCGTAAGGAACATAGATTGAAATGATGATAATTTAGCTGTCATATATATATATATATATATATATATATATATATATATATATATATATATATATATATATATATATATATATATATATATATATATATATATATATGACAGTGATGCCTTAGGTATCCGGCAATATATCCATCGCGCGCCCTCAGAGTTTCGTTGTAGAGCAGTCATTGTTAGGTGAGGGACATGGACATGGCGGTGTGGTGTGCGGCGCATGATGAGAGCGTGGGCAGAGTAGGTATGAGCTGAGTGAAGCTTGTGTGTCGGAACGTGTTGAGGAGAGTGGGTGGATGCTGGCTGCAGCTTGGCATGGCTAGATGGAGTCTCATTCTCTCGTGGGTGTTGGCGATTTCAGAGCTGTATATATGCCTGCGGACGGGCAAGGGAGCTATGTAGTACTCGATTTTGTGTGGAGTTGTTGGATGGGTCGGGTCTGCCAGGTGATTGGGGATGCGTTTAGTATGTAGCTGGTGGTGCTCTCTGGTGAAATAGGAATGCTGCCCAAGGTGTGTGAGTTATGCTACGTGTGCTTCGACTCAGAACTGGGCACCAATCGCCTTCAAATGATCGAGGACTGAGAGAATATTGTCTGAGTATTGTATGTTGATGATGGTGTGGTCCAACTTGTTTTCTGAATTAAATGGACATCGTATCAATTTGTAAAGTGGCGCATCTCTGGCTACCATAGTTCATCACAATACAGAGTACTTGCCTGTATTTTGTATGTTGTATCTAGTGACTGTGTTTGCCAGTCAAATGTGATGCATGTTAGATGATTTTTAGTCTACTGATTTTGTGTGTTGCCTCACAGGTAATGCAATCTATGTGATGTCTGCACGTCACACGTATCTGTATGTGATGCCAAGATTAGCTAGATGTTTAATGAGCAATGGTGACTGACTGAAGATTGTGATATCTAGGTGAGCGTTAAGTGTGAGTATAGAGTAATGGGTGATTTCCGTGGTATTGCTATTCTTCGGTTATGTATGAGCTATGGTATCTATGGCCTGGATGCACGGAGTATACTTGTAGCTTACCAGATTTGTAGATTTGGTGAAGCTATGGCTAAAGACATCAGTGTATGAGAAGTAGTGTGGAAGCGGTTGGTCTTGGAGTAACAGATTGAAGAAGGTAGAGGATGGAAGTGATCTATGAAGAACACCGCTTGGCAAGTACCTGGGCTTGGATAGGGTACTTCAGCTTTTTAATTGGGTTTGGTTACTGAGGAGATGATTTGTCAGCCACTACTTTCAGTCGCTGCACAACGTCTTGTCCATGATCTGGGCAAGGATATGCTTAAGGACAGTGATGAACGCTTCGTCTTTGTCTAGTACCTACGAGTATTGTGCAAAAGAAGGGATATTGCACGAAAAAAAAGGAGAATAATTGTTTTAACATAAACCTTCTGATGTGAGATGTGAAAGCGTGGAGAGACTGGTAGATATTCTAAACTTGGGACAAGAAACTATGTTGGCAGGAAGCTTGTGGTGTGTTTGGGGTGATTTCATTGAAGTAAAGACAGGTCTGTAGGTTGAGGGACAATTTGGAGCTTAGCTCTATTAGGATGGGAACAATGGTAGCAGTGGAGAGGCATCTTGCATTGGCACCACTGGTAGTCAGAGATAATTGTGAGAGTTTTTATTGCTAACTATAAGTCAAATGAATAAGAAGGTTGGAAGTCTAGGCCAGAGGTTTTAGGAGTCTTCAGCTTCTTAATTCATAAAATGAAACTAATCACAAGGTGAAGGAGGTTGGAATTACAGTGTTGATTCTGATTTTCATACACTTAGTAATGATCTTCATAAAGGATTAATGCCAGAACGATGCATAGGAATCTAATCTTGTTATTGACTCGCTGTTTACTGTAGTAATGGATTCGTTTTGCCTTCAATAAAGTGTCCTGTGTTGAGGAGAGTTGGTTAGGGAATTTAAGATGTTTGACATAGATCTCCCTTGTTATTTCATTTTCTCATGTAGATTATCAATGAGATCTAGTGTTATGGGGTGTTTATGAGGTCACTGATATAGATGTTTACTGTGCTTCTACGATGAATTATAAGGATGAAGTATAGTTCGGTATAAAAGCTCTAAAACTGAGACACATTCAAAGCACTTATCCACATTTAAATAGAACAGGAGATTAGATGTTCATGCTTTAGATAAAGAAATGATATACAAAGGAATTAGAACACAATGCAAAGAAGTTCAAACAGCAACAGATGATTTGATCCTTCCAAGGCTGTTTGTGATTGTAGAAGATATCAGAAACTCACGGATCCTTGAGGTAAAAGTTAGAAGGCATATATATATATATATATATATATATATATATATATATATATATATATATATATATATATGTTGGAAAGGATCACAATTTTGCGCGTGATCAAGATATTCCTACGAGTCCACGGGGAAAATGAAACACGAAAAGTTCCCAAGTGCACTTTCGTGTAATAATCACATCATCAGGGGAGACACAAGAGAGAAATATAACAGTCTGTTTATATACATCGAAGAGACGAAGCTAGGACGCCATTTGGTAAACATGTGATTGTTTTGGACAATGACGTGATTATTACACGAAAGTGCACTTGGGAACTTTTCGTGTTTCATTTTCCCCGTGGACTCATAGGAATATATATATATATATATATATATATATATATATATATATATATATATATATATATATATATATATATATATATATATATATATATATATATATATATATATATATATATATATATATATCTTCTTTCTTTTCTTTCAAACTATTCGCCATTTCCCGCATTAGCGAGGTAGCGTTAAGAACAGAGGACTGGGCCTTTGAGGGAATACCCTCACCTGGCACAATTCTCTGTTCCTTCTTTTGGAAAAAAAAAAAAAAAAAAAAAAAAAAAAATATATATATATATATATATATATATATATATATATATATATATATACTTATTTCTCTTCCACTGGAATTCTTTCTAATCAATTTCCTCCATGACGTCATGCACTAAACAATGCTAGGCTAAAAAAGGATACGTATATTGCTGTCTTTCATGATTCACTTTACTCATATTGGACACTCCTTTTTTTAGCTGTTTCACTGTACAGTCACTCTACTGTTACGCAAATCCTAAACTGGAGTGTCAATTATGAGTCAAATAAGCTTCGAAAAGCTTCAATATATGTAGTCTCTTCTTTAAGTCTAGCGAACATTAGGATATGAGGTCACGAAAGAAATTGACTGGAAAGAATTTCAATGGAAGAAAAAAAAACAGGATTTCTTTTTCGGACGTACTGGAGCCAAGCGTGAGGAGTAATCCATGGAAGGCCACAACAGTCCTGCCCCACCCATGCTAATGCACACCCTGGGTAATAATAGCTTCGGATAATACGCATCAACCGATAATTGTCGACTTACTGTCAAGCGAACCTGTATATATATTTATGAGCAATAGATCCTCCACAAGTTTAATTAAAATACTTTGCGAGACAAGGCGTCTCTCGCGCATCAATTGTGTTTGCAGAGGACTGTGTTTTTACTAAGAGTCTGTTCCTGCACTTGCCAATTTTCGCATGAGACCAGGGTGTTATTAGTTATCCTGGACCACTCCAAAGATCGCCGTATTTCAAGGGGGATGAAGCGGACACCTGATGTGGCGCCCCATGGCATGAGCAGTGATTTGGCTGAGTGGTCATGGCAGGCATGGCCTGAAGGACTCCACGTACCCAAGCTCCTGATGGAGAGACGTAGTCAAGCCCTTCAGGGACTGACGAAGCCAGATCCTCCTAAGGAATAGACGTAGCCAAGCCCTTCAGGGACTGACGAAACCAGATCGTCCTAAGGAATAGACGTAGCCAAGCCCCTTAAGGAGTGACTATGAAAGACCTCCTTAGGATAGACTTAGCCAATCCCCTGAGGGACAGACGTAGCCAAGCCCCTAAAGGACTGACGAAGCCAGACCCCCAGAGGAACAGACGTAGCCAATTCCCTGAGAGATAGAGGTAGCCAAGCCCCTTCAGGACTGACGAAGCCAGACCCCCTAAGATATAGACGTAGCCAATTTTCTGATGGACAGACGTAACAAAGTCTCTGAGGGACAGACGAATCTAATCTCCTGATGGGCAAAGTGCTAAAAGAGAGGACAAATCAAGCCCCAGACGTATAGAAAAAACAAAGCTTCTTAGGGATAGAAGCATCCAATCCTCTAAGGGGCTGACGTAGCCAAGATAGACTTAACCAAGCACCAGAAGGATAGAGGCAGACGACTATAAACGTTTGAGACATCTTCGATGATACGCAATTGATAATATTAGGATTATTCAGTTCATTGTGATATTACAAGTCAGACATAATGCATATGTCATGATCTTTACGATATATGCCAAAAAGTATTTATCATTAGGATAAGAAGGTACATAAATGAAGATATGTAATGTTCACATCCCCTTAGAAATTACTTATTAGATATCCTATTACCAAGGTGGACTTATGTTTCCCATTGCCTGTCTTTACAGAACACACACACACACACACACACACACACACACACACACACACACACACACACACACACACACACACACACACACACACACAGCCCTAAGACATCTCAAAGATGTTGTCGCACCTCATCTCCACAAATACTGCTGCGTAAGCTTTATTCCCATTTCCTGCATAGTGTTTGAGGTCTTACAGTAATATCCCTTGAGAGCCGGGATCTAATCGCACGAAGCATGTAAGCCATGCACTGCTGAGCCAGGGAATTCCTAGCCCAGCATATTTTACAATCTCGACAGAGGTATGACTCATTCGGAGTTGTTCCCTCGAATGTCTAACACGAAAGAGTATATCATTATTCGTCACAGTTCCACTTCCTCACTCTGCCGACCACAGCCAAGCCTAGAGGGCAGTATTCATAGTGGTTGTAACTGACGATAAATCTCTCGTATCTCTCGTCATATACATACACCCAGTATCATGACTTACGTCTTCATTATCCTCTCCTGTGTTCCTGTTGCTCCCATTTGTAACTGTGAAGGTGTCCGTCACGCTCTCTGCTCTCCCTGTGACGCCCTGTTCTGCGTTGAATGATCGTATACGAATTTTTCTTTCCACAGGTAATTGCTCTCAGGTACTGTCTGTCAGTGCCCTGGATTCCACCAGTGTCCTGTAGTCCGTATATCAAACCTGATAGATCTTCCACTCCAACTTTGTACTCCTCTAATCTAAGAAGTGGCCTTAGCTTAACCAGATTGCCATGATCTTTATAAGTGGGTGGTTTTGAATGGTAGTAGAAGTAAATATATATAGGACTTTCAGTAAAAGTATTCTGGTCTTAAGACTAGTTGAACATACTTATATAGCCCCGAGCTCTGATCTCAGTTTCGCTTTTCTGTTTACAGACTCCAAATAGACAACTTAGAATACCAACAGCTATCACTCCTCACCACCACGTTGGGGTAGTTAAAGTCACCATCTCTGGAATACCATCACATGCTTGTATATCAGTTTCCCAACGGAAAGCGGCCACTAAGATCAGATAAACCTTGAGAGATTAGTTCGAGAGGAATGCCCTGTAAACGTTCCTAGAAATCATCATCTAGACGTAGCCCCAACCTCCTGCTGCTGGGCAACGTCTGGCTTGAACGACCTAGACGCAGCAAGTGATGTTCCTCCTACTCCATCAGGCATCAAACCTGTTAACGAACCGACCCAAATACCTTCGTGAGAACAGCTAGAACACTGACTGTCTAAGCAGAATGGTTGGTGGGCGGATGGGGAAGGGAGAGGAATGATGGATGGAGGGAATACCCTGGTCGCCAGGTAAGACCTCCTTGCTCCTCCAGATGACACTACAGGTGCCTGATCTTCAGGCGAGGCACAAGTCCAGAACGTTCGTCAAGACACAAAGGCACTTTCTATTCGATATGATGTTGCTTTCTTATCTCTGTTCTATAGGTTCTCTTTCGGCAGCTATTATCAGGAGTTGTCTTGCTAATTTCCAGCCCTCATGGACCAGGAATCACAGCAGGCGTTTAGCTGCTGCTTCCCATAAGTTTTGTGTATAGATTAGCCACGCGATGAATGATCATTGTCATTCTTCCAATTCCCGTACAATAAAGTCGTTGGTTAGATATCTTTTTCTTATAGAACACTTTCACCACTGCAGACCAGTTCCATAACTACTGGATAAGCTGAAATTCATCCATCCCGCATCCTTTTTCTTCTCACATTTCTTATCTTTTATCTCAGATGGCCATGACTAGGGCATGCATTCGCCCGTGCCATATCGACCACTTTTAAAAGAAACGAGATGATGTTATTCTCCTACAGTAAAAAAAAGAAAAGGAAAACTGATATTCTGATCACCTCTCACTCACCTTGGTAACTTCTAATTAGAACAAACGGCGTACTGGGTCAGGCTCGGGCAGCCTGAATGTCTGCCTAGCCTCCAAGATCAGCATATCTGGTTACCTCTCCTTCTCCAGGGCATGCAGCGAGCTGGGGTTGAAATTCTTTCTGATCATCAGAGTTACTTAGGAGGCAAGCAGTACCCTAACATCAGTCTCAGATGAAGAGATTAGATAGTGCTGCAGATCCATTCTCCTTTATCCACACCATCTCCCTCAAAAGAATCACAAAACAGCCAACTGAATACCCCCACCTCTCTCTCTCTCTCTCTCTCTCTCTCTCTCTCTCTCTCTCTCTCTCTCTCTCTCTCTCTCTCTCTCTCTCTCTCTCTCTCTCTCTCTCTCTCTCTTGTACTGAGTCTGCCTCAGCAGCGCACCGTCAAGCTCCATCCAGTAAAAAGACTCAGTCTTAGATCTTAGATCATTCCCTTTATTTTGGGATCTCTCTTGGCTGTTCCACGACCCTCGCTTGCCACCTGCGTTCGTCAAACCACAGGTATTGTCACAGACGCTCGTGTATAGCTCTTAGCCTCGCCCTTTTTCTCTCCGTGTTCGTGGCAACCAGATGGTCATCTAATAGACATCATGCCCCCTGGTGATTCATACGAAAGACGAAGAGCTGATGACACAGACAAGACAAGACGAAGCACATTCCGAAGTCCGACAGAATCTGTTTTCCCCAGACTCAATAAACGCTTATGACCAGAGATTAACAAGCTGGTGGAGAAAATTACATGATTCACTACTCCTGATCAAGGTTGCCATCTTTTAAGAACAAGAAACTAAGGCAGACGAAAGAGAAGCCCAGGAGATCTCCCAAGTGTATGGCGTTTGGACCGTCATTCGATATTTATATCCTTTGGCACAGAGATCCACGTGAGCTATAGGGCAACAGTGTTCTGAAGATTACTGATGGACTTGGCTTAAGGTACAATGAGGACCAGACTCGAAAACAGAACAAAAACCTCTCAAGCTTTTCATTCCAGTGGAACGACAGAGCGCTCCAGAAAAAGAGGCTGCGGCGCCTACTACTACTACTACTACTACTACTACTACTACTACTACTACTACTACTACTACTATTACTACTTGTGCTACCAACGCTGCTACTAATATTACTAATGCTGATGATAGCGCCACTATTACTACTACTACAACTACTATTACTTTGACTACCACTGATACTGTTACTCCTCCTCCTCCTCCTCTTCTTCCTACCACTACTGCTAATACCACTACTAGTACTACTACTTGCCACAAGCCATCTCCATCTTCACCATCACTAGCTAATCTTAAACATATATAATTACCAGCGCATTATGGTTAGTCTGTAGTCGTCATACTTTGCGCCCTTTGAGATTATTTACAATTATTACATGAAAGAACTCTTAATTGGAGTCTTTGATTAGATAAGTGATAATTCGTAGGATAATATTCAGGGCGGTAACCACACTGTCCATCATTATCTCGTGGAATTAAAAGTGCAGGAACCGTCGAGCATCAACACTGATAGGGCCAAATTGGGGTTGTCTTTTCTGTAAACTCCTTTTCTTTTTCGCTATGATATAAGCCCCTGAGCTCGAGACCAGACGGAGATTGAGTGACTGGCGGTCAGAAATGGTTACCACAATTGGGCAAGAGGTGTTAATACCCACGCAGACTACCTCGGGCTGGCTTGTTGAAGCTACGGTGATGAAACATGGAGAATAATGTTGTGGCCAGACCTGTAGGTTCAGGATGCACAGGTAGAAAGTATCTGATGCTCTCCGGTAAAAAAAAGAGGATCATTGATGATATAGAAGTTAGGATCCTCAAACATGGAGAATAATGTTGTGGCCAGACCTGTAGGTTCAGGATGCACAGGTAGAAAGTATCTGATGCTCTCCGGTAAAAAAAAGAGGATCATTGATGATATAGAAGTTAGGATCCTCCATCACGATAGCAGTTGATTACATCAGTGAGGGGATTGTTGCCTAACACCACTAGAGAGACCTAGGAACAAAGCCACTACACTGAACTAAATCTGTACTTTGTCGAGGCCAACGAGTGAGATATTCTTGAAAACCATAGCTTTTTCTTTATACCATAACGTTTTCTTTATACCATGACGTTTTCTTTACACTGATTCGATGGAGGATGTATCTTAAGACTTTTTCCTCCATGTTCAGAGTAGGACAGACTTAATCCTACACGAAGCATCGAAAGTCGAGGGGGAGCGAACCCCGGCACACCACCGTCTGATAAGACTCCTAACATTGTCGCTTGTCTTAATGGCGGACGACGAGGGAGGCAAGGAGCGTGAAGGAATCATAGCAATGCTTGACTAGCATCCATCATGCCCTTGGGACAAGGTTGCTCTTCTCAGAGCATCCCTTAGCTTAGCAGACGCTATTATCTCGAACACTCCCCTCCTGTCTCAGGTGATGAACGGGAAGAGAGAAAGGAATAGGTGGAAGAGCTGAGCGAAGCGGCGACGAAGTGCAGACCTCGAGGGACGAGAGTCAGGAACCCTCGTGTGATTGTGAGGTGGAGGACGACCCCTTGACGCTCCACCCATTTCTAGTGCTCTTGGTGGGTGATCAGCCACCCTCTGCCCCACCTTCCACCCACCCCTCCTCTGACGCTCCACCCATTTAGTGCTCCTGGTGGGTGATCAGCCACCCCCAACCCCACCCATTCGAGATTAAGCACCACAAGGTGATTATAATTCCACGTGCCACCCCTCATAAATCTAGTCATAAATCGCCAAATGATCGTCTGCTGTGATGAACGTATTGGCGAAAGATTTAACCTGAATGGCTTCAGAGATATTAACGTCTCGATAAAGGCTACTGTAACTGGTACTTTCACTGTAACTACTACACTGTAATGCTGTATTTACTGTATTTATTACAGTAACTATTGTACCTATACTACATACTCTACCATACTTAATGTGTTTATCTTTGCCTATCATTCCTACTGCATCTATTGGAACTCCTGTACCAATTTACTGTACCTACTGTACTTAAATACAGTAAGTACTGGGACCACTGCACCTATTGATCCTACTTAAACTACTGTACCTAATAAATTTAGATAAGTCCTACAACTGCTCTAAGCACTTAAACTACTGTACCTAACATAACTACTATAACTACCTTGTCTCTGGTAACCTCTGTCACTACTGTGTTAACCGTAACCACAGTAAGAACTTTGCCTATTAGCCATCTGGACCGGCACTAAGGGAAGGTTTGCAGTCTTGATTTGTAGAGGACTTTGATGTAGCGAACGTACCTAGCATCAAGTATGAAGTAACAGTGTTAAGTCAATGAAATATCCCGAATAACTTATTAGATCTTACCGCTCTACAACACTTACAATCTAAGTACAACTTCGACGCATCTTACACGCTAACGACGTGATGAATGGCACCTATAAACACAGGGCATCATGGTTAATGGTAATTGAGTAAGCATTCGTTTGGTATTAATTATAAAACATGTATCTGCAGGTTAATGGCTGTACAAGCGTTAATTTTGGTCTTCTTATAATAAGATAATTGATTTAATTACACCAAATATAAACCAGAACCCCATTCGCTCAGACTCGCTGTCAAAAGAGCACCTTGTGGTTGTTGATAATGACAGTAGACAGTGAGTCATATCAATAGACAATATGAAGCCCCGAGCACAATGACATAATGCAGTTCATAGATTCCTCATCATCCTTCCAGGACACCATAGCAAAAAGCCAACGTCCCCTTAGAAGGAGCATCGCCTCTTGGTGAAATAATCCATTGAGCATCTGATTACATACCATGTCTTGTAGAGGGTTTTAAACCCCCTTGGTTGTTCAGACTGCTCCCACTCTCATCTGCATGTAACGATCGCCTGTCATAATCTCATTACATAGACGAGAGTCCCGTGCTGGAGCTGCCACACAGTGCTAAGGTAACGTGACCATAAACATTGACATTGGCACAGATCAGACTCTGTGAGATGCAAGGTAATGGCTGAGTTGGTCTAGGGAACATTTCATATTAAGGGAAATATATTTGTGCCATATACTGTTTGAGGTATATATATATATATATATATATATATATATATATATATATATATATATATAGTCCCATTTCTTTTACCGCATGCAACAGAGACAAGCGTTGTGTGGGAGCTATGGTCACTTTGAACTCAGCAACACCACAAGTTGGCCCCTCATGATCACTCAAACAATTAGTGTCAATGGTTTTGCAAGGAGGGCGCTAAAAGCTGTTTGCTCCAGCTCTTGACCATACGTACGAGCGAACCTTCAGACGTTACCGGCAACATAATATCGCCAAACGTTATCAGCAGATGACCAGTAAAATATCACACAAGTTGATTATGAAAATTGCTTCTCGCCTTCATCTTCTACGAGTGTTATTGTATTTGTAGCACAAGAAGAAGCTTGCTGTCAAGGGGAGAAATCATATTTACGGTTGTAGTAAGTGGTAGCCCGCATATTCATTTTCTCTATTGGTATTTCGTTGCTTCTGAACACATGCCAAGGATAAACACGCACAAAAGATGAAACGTATCGGGGTAAGGGGTTTAATGAGACCCCTAAGAATGGTTCTGTGTGTACACATACACGTCAATGTTTAGACATACAGTCTTCGTTAACGTTAATATGGAAATTGCTCGATCCATTTTTTCCTAAGAAACGGATCCGTCTTCAGTGGTAAAACAAAAAGTAACAGGGAAAACGGGAAATCCAAGCATGAGGTGGAAGGATAGAATGAGAAATGCTATGAATGTCCAGGACCTGATCATACAGGAGGGTTTGAAGTATGCGAGGGATAGAATAGATTGGAGGGATGTAGTAGGGGCGACGTGCTGTCATAAGGCTTAGCCAAGGCAAACGAAACAGTCCCGGAAAACCACGGAAAAGAGAATGGAGCTTAGGTGTTGATAGGGTGCCTTGATTTCGGTGTATTTTACTTCATAGCTAGAGATTGGATGTGAACGAATAGGGAATAGGGCAGAAAGAATACTTCCCACGTATTCCCTGCGTGTCGTAGAACGCGACTAAAAGGGGAGGGAGCGAGGGACTGGAAATCCTCCCCTCCAGTTTTAATTTTGCCAAAGAAGGAACAGAGAAGGCGGCCAACTGGCGAATTCTTCCTCTAAGGCTCAGTCCTCTGTTCTTGACGCTACCTCACTATGATTATATGTGTGTGTGTGTGTGTGTGTGTGTGTGTGTGTGTGTGTGTGTGTGTGTGTGTGTGTGTGTGTGCGTGTGTGCGTGTGTGTGTGTGTGTGTGTGTGACTGAAGAAAGAGCTATACACAATGCTGTGAAAATTTCATCATTGCACGAGTGAAGATTCTGTTATAACTAACTGTCTCACAATAGGAACATTACTCGAGTTTAATGAGGGAGTCCCTTGTGCCTGTCAGCCCTACGTAGTGTATTTATTTCTCTGTGCATCAGGTGATGCTCAATCCACCCAGCGATCTCTGCACTGTATATCAGAGCCACACAAAGGGAGGGTGTTGGAGAACAGTTATGTGGGTTTTGAAGCCACTCCCTCCTGCTGTATGACAGGTTCGGAGGCAGACAGACACCTGGGAATGTAACTTTCCAGTTGATGATCTCAAATGTGATTTTTTGGCCCGAGATGATGATACACTGCAACGTCTAAGGCTTCCTATGTTCTTGAGTCCTGTTGCTGGAAATAGCGCAAATTCTGGTAGCCACGGTTTCATGGCTGGGAGCCATCAATAAAGCCATGTTTCAGGGTGCAATCTTAGAAACCTATGCACAAAGGTAAGGGCAATTTATTTGTTAGACTGCAACAAATTTGGTGCATGCTTATGCAGTTATTGAGTATACGCACTTTTCAAGAGGCCACACTGGAATACTCAGTGCACGCGTAATTCCTTGTGCTGCATCGTAATTTGCTGAGGCTTGCATCCGGCATCAGAATATTTCAGACATCCTGGTAGCGAGTAAGTACGTAGAATCTAAACTACCCCAAACATTCATCAGATATCAACCAGTTTCGTTATGGCTATTGAGTCTTGTAGGAATAATGAGCTGTTTCTACTCATTTCCTAAGTCATCTACATCTGCGATATGATTTCTATCCCCTCCTTGTGTCTTTGCCACACATGTACATCATGCAGAAGGAAGTAAAGTTGATAAAGTAAGGGACGAAGGACCAAACACTTGCCAGGCAGCAGACGACTACACATTAACAACAGGAGGTTTGCCACACATGTACATCATACAGAAGGAAGTAAAGTTGATAAAGTAAGGGACGGAGGACCAAACACTTGCCAGGCACCAGACGACAAAAAGAAAATGAATATAAAGATCTCAAACTCCATCTACACATTAACAGGAGGAGTGTACGTGATCACAGAAGTATCCTTAACACCTGACGAAGGTGTTGAAGAGATTTCTTCTGGCGGAGGCAACAGCCTGACGTTTTAACGGCGTTGATGAAGACGTTGGCAGCTGACAGGTATACAGGCTCGGACGACCAGCCAGTCAACCAAGCAACCCTCGCCCGTGAGCTGAGGCAGGTCGATACGGGAGGAGACATCACCTGCTGGTCGATATGGGAGGAGACATCACCTGCTGGTCGATATGGGAGGAGACATCACCTGCTGGTCGATACGGGAGGAGACATCACCTGCTGGTCGATACAGGAGGAGACATCACCTGCAGGTCGATACGGGAGGAGACATCACCTGCTGGTCGATACAGGAGGAGACATCACCTGCTGGTCGATACGGGAGGAGACACCACCTGCTGGTCGATACAGGAGGAGACATCACCTGCAGGTCGATACAGGAGGAGACATCACCTGCTGGTCGATACGGGAGGAGACATCACCTGCTGGTCGATACGGGAGGAGACATCACCTGCTGGTCGAATGAAGGAACCAGTTTCAGGGACGATGCTTAGCTGATATACATCTGCAGATAATGATAAGGATAATAATGATATGAAATTAGTAATAAAGATAATAATGATTATAACAAAAATGATAATATTCAATAAGAGTTATAATGATGAGTAAAATGATAATAATGATAATGATGATAATGATGATAATGATAATGATAAGGATAATAAGAATAAAAGTATTAATGATGATGATAATGATGATGATAATCATAATGATAATGTTGATAATGATAATAACAATAATGATAACAACAATAACAATAGTATTAATAATAATGATGATAATGATAATAGTAATAATAATGATAATAATAATGATAATAATAATAATAATAATAATAATAATAATAATAATAATAATAATAATGATAATAATAATAATGATGATAATAATAATAATGATAATAATGCTAACAATAGTAAAAATTATAATAATCAATGATAGTAAAAAATGACTAATAATAACGACAGTAATAATGAAAATGATGATAATAAAGGAATGATGATAGTCTACAATGGTAATAGAAATATCCCTAACAACATAAGTATAGTATAAGAAGAGGACAGGAATCAAATGTTTAATCATGTTAAGAATTATGATCATTGCATTGATTTGAATAATGCCATCTCAGTTATTAACTGTAACTCCTGTACCACGAGAAATGTTGCTGAATCTTCTATTACTAGGTACACAAAGAACAGTAACACTGATATTAGTGAAGGTCTATACAAATTGGATTGCTTTATTGTTGATGAAATTTATAAACCGTGTCCTTTCTTGTCCACATAATAAAATTTTATGATACGCTTGTTGCCAGACTTGAACGCACTCAACCTCCATTAGGGTAGTCAACTTGTTTACCAAATGGCGTCCTAGCTACGTCTCTTTGTTGTATATGAACTGACTATTATATTTCTCTTTCTTGTATCTCCCCTGATGATGTGAATATTACACGAAAGTGCACTTGGGAACTTATCGTGTTTCATTTTCCCCGTGGACTCATCGGAATATCTTGATCACGCGCCATATTGTGATCCTTTCCAATATATATATATATATATATATATATATATATATATATATATATATATATATATATATATATATATATATATATATATCTTTTTTTTTTTTTCATACTATTCGCTATTTCCCGCGATAGCGAGGTAGCGTTAAGAACAGAGGACTGGGCCTTTGAGGGAATATCCTCACCTGGACCTCTTCTCTGTTCCTTCTTTTGGAAAATTAAGAAAAAAAAAAAACGAGAGGGGAGGATTTCCAGCCCCCCGCTCCCTTCCCTTTTAGTCGCCTTCTACGACACGCAGGGAATACGTGGGAAGTATTCTTTCTCTTTCTTGCCTCTGTGTAATCTAACCGCTTCAGATTTACACCCGGCTTTATACCACCACGGTAGAAAGGCGTGTTTTAATCTTCTTAAGTGAAGGTATGAACGACTGGGCTACATGCATCATGGACCACATGCGACATGGGATACATGGAACATAGGCAACATACAACATGTCTTACATGGCAACACAGGCTACATGCATAATGAGAGCTTATGTGAGCTCAGAATTATCCTTGATACCAGAAAAAGTGTTGAAGATTTTTCGTTTAGTGGATGTAGTATAACTTGACGTTGACCGCCTTAATGATCCTGGGAGCTGATAACCTTAACCAATTGGCCCAACAGCCACCTAACCTGCCGGTGCGAGAACACATCCTCTTTCTTCTTAGTGATATATTCAGTCATTGTAAGTCCAAGGTGCTTCTCAGAGAATCCTGCTACCGTACTTCTTGTCGGCAGCTCCTTACGATATCTAAGCTTCAAAGAAAGTACATAGAAGGGTAACTGTCCTGTTTATGGGATAATGAAAATGGGTAGGTAATGTTCCAAAGAGGAGTGGATACATTTTTAAGCCGTGAAGTGTTAAGTCTTCTTAAAGACTTTCTTATGGTGGACAGCGGGAGGGGCAAAGTCTCTTGGGCTCGTAGGCTTGTCTTTGACCATCGCTTGTTTTGTTGATCTGACCATATAGTCATAGTCACGTAAAGGAATATCATTTTCCGCTATAGTTCCACACCTCTCGTACGTCTCCTCATAGAGTGAGATCATGGTGAAGGTGAATGACTTCACCTAACCTGAGTAACTGAACATCTCAGACATCCTCTTGTCCATCCTTCCCATCTCGTCAGATCCTGAAGAAGGATGGGATGATAACGTAGACTTTCAAAGGTTGAATTAGCATTCTAAAATAAGGCCAGGTAAGCTGGGGGTCGTGAGTTGCTGGAGGAAGGTGTCTCTGCTTATGAATGCTTGACTACGCTCAAGCACATAGGAATACCCCATAGGTTTGCCATGAGCAAAAAATGACGTGTCAGGATGAAGAGTGACCATATTTTTTCCCCCTTTTTATCTTCTGTAGGACACTAAAAATCATGGGATGTAACCTACCTGTGATATTTCCCAGGATAAACAGTTATGGCATAACGGCTAATGTTTATTTAACCGATGACGCTAGATTAGGTCAGGCCAAGGTGCCCTTTGTAATCTGCACATTATCAAATAGTTGCAACATACTCGACAGAAACGCCCAACTCGTTGTTATATGTTATATCAATTTCGCCTCTATGAAGTCAAGGAAAACTTATTCTAATGCCTTCGACGCCCACCGTCGTGTGTGCGTCTATTACTTCATTAAGTTTTCGATTCGAGTTAAGATCTCGATGACTATTTGTTGCTCAGTCATGTTACTTTAATACCTTGATGCATATTGATGAGAGCTTTTGCCACCTACCAAAGGCAGTAGGTCCTGCTCTTGAGAGGTGTGAACATCGTAATAGGATATTACCAATGTTTATATACGCAGGTGAGCTTGTGATTCAACTTAGTCCAACAACAAAGAAAAAGTCATTAACAGCGGGAAAACCACTGAGAGTTTCGTTTACGAGTGTGTGGACAGGGGGCGGCCTTGTTGTGAGGAGAATATCACATAACCTTCCGTAATAGAGGCAAAGATCAAGCACACCACTGCTTATATGACGTAGAAGACAGCCGAACTATGACCCTACTTGATAGGTGGAAGGTCACCACAGAGCCTTGTGTGGCAGGGCAAGATAGGACGAGCGAAGCGACATGTTATCCTTCCTCTGACAGCTGAGAGAGTCAAGCTGAACCATTTCTGGCACAGGGGAAGATAAAGACATTGGCGCTTCAGCCAAACAACCAGATCCTGGGCACAGTAATGGGAAAGCTAAGGTCTATGCCTCGTGGTATACAGTGAGAAACTGATCATAACGAATCGGTGGGAAACTTTGAATCAATCAATCAGCTTAATAGTGGTTAAAGCCAAGCAGAGAGCCGCTCGGCCATAGTATACAGTAAACTCACCGAAGTCTTGCAGTAGGAGTCGCTCCCTTCAACAAAGCCTGGTCGTGCAGAATGGTAGATGAATCCTGCTTCACGGTAGCAATATAGATATCCCATCCTACATAGAACCCAGCGTGGTAATGAGGACAGCCTTGCTTGTTCCAACCACCAGCCATGGCTCTGTTCGTACCAGGGGTCGTAAGATCGCTCTGATCTAGCTGTATAAAGACACAGAATTCCTTTTGACTGTAGGGGAACTACAGGGAGTCCTGGAAAGGAGTAGGCAAAAACATGTGTCTGAAGTTAGCAAGAAAAATGCAAACCAAGGCTTAGCAATGGCCAAGAGCCAAGTAGATGCCGGTATGGTGGTAAGGGGTGAGCAGAGGCAGGTCTGGTGGTGATCATAGCTGTAAAGTCCAGCCACAGATATGGTAGTGAGTGATAAGGCTGAGCATGACGTGAAAAACTGGAGCCCATCTTACCAGTAGAGATGGACAAGCTGGTCATGTATAGTTGGGTAAACATCGACTGTCCTGGCTGTAGCGTTGGGTATGCTGAGCTTGGTCCAGTTGGGTATGCTGAGCTTGGCCCAGTTGGGTATGCTGAGCTTGGCCCAGTTGGGTATGCTAAGCTTGGCCCAGTTGGGTATGCTGAGCTTGGCCCAGTTGGGTATGCTGAGCTTGGCCCAGTTGGGTATGCTGAGCTTGGCCCAGTTGGGTATGCTGAGCTTGGACCAGTTGGGTATGCTGAGCTTGGCCCAGTTGGGTATGCTGAGCTTGGCCCAGTTGGGTATGCTGAGCTTGGCCCAGTTGGGTATGCTGAGCTTGGCCCAGTTGGGTATGCTGAGCTTGGACCCTTTGTAAGGTGATGCAAGCAGGAGCCTTGCCTCGTGGGCAGGCAGAACCCAGCTTGGCTGTTAGACAAGGCAAGCAGTAAGAGTGGGCAGACAGAGCCCAATTAGGCATCGAGGCTGGGCAAGCAGAGAGTCTCTCTCTCTCTCTCTCTCTCTCTCTCTCTCTCTCTCTCTCTCGAAGCACGCCAGTAAGACTATGGAACCAGTTCCTGGACAAACACTGACCGGCTTCGCTATCGGGTTGAGTTGAACAGTTTGGTTACACACTGTCATCACTTCATGCATCATCCACGCGATGACTGGGTGGCAACCAGTGGAAGCCGAACGTTCAGGAAGACGAGAATCCTCCAGGTCATGAGGCTAATGTTCATTACACCTCAGAGAGGACCTTCCACGTTAGAGCTGACTGGCTTGGGTGAACCATAGGACACTTGGCTTAGGCGGATCCCAGCGCACTTGCTTAAGGTGTGGATGCTAGCGTACCGCTGGGCCTTCCGACACACCCACGCCCTCAGCAGTCATGACGGGCGGGATGCTTATCCGTTTTAATCTTTCAATCTTCTACAAGCGAGAAGCGACCACAACAAACCTCGTACGTCCAGCAGGAATCACCAGGAAAATTTGGGTTTCGTCACATTGCATTAAGCATCATCCGTATGCACGGCTTTCGGACCGGTGTAGAATTAGTAGCGTTTTGGGTGGGGATTACACATATGCAAACACCTGTGGAGGGATATTAAATAGAGACTTGCAGTTGGACGAGACTATTACCCGTTGGTTAGAACTCTTGAGAAAACCATCATACGTGACGGTTATTTCTTCTCTGTACATTAAAGTTCATTAGTAAGATAAAAGCAACACCATGAATCAAAAAGGAGCTTTCGCTGTTTTCTTTTTATTCTACACCAAATTACAGCTGGAAGCGTCATAATGAGGGTGAGAGCAGGGAAGTGTCTACTAATACATAATGAAGGTTATAGCAGAGGTAAACATTTTTAGAGTTATTCGAATACATCGGATCTTTCTGAATATATATGCATAAAACCATGAGGAAAATTAAACTTGATAAGTTCCCAAGTGCACTTTCGTGTAATGATCACATCGTCACGGGAGATACAAGAGTGAGATAAAAGACGTAGAACAGTATATCAAATGACTGTTCTACGTCTTCTATCTCATGCTTGTACCATCCCTGACAATGTGATCATCACACGAAAGCGCACTTGGGAACTTATCAAGTTTAATTTTCCTCAAGGTTTTATGCATATATATATATATATGCATATATATATATATATATATATATATATATATATATATATATATATATATATATATATATATATATATATATATATATATATATATATATATATATATATATATATATATATATATATATATATGCATATATTTTTTTTTTCCAAAAGAAGGAACAGAGAATTGGGCCAGGTGAGGGTATTCCCTCAAAGGCCCATTCCTCTGTTCTTAATGCTACCTCGCTGACGCGGGAAATGGCGAATAGTTTAAAAGAAAAGAAAATATATATATATATATATATATATATATATATATATATATATATATATATATGCGTATATGTATATATATATATATATATATATATATATATATATATATATATATATATATATATATATATATATATATATATATATATATATATATATATATATATATATATATATATATATATATATGCGTATATGTATATATATATATATATACATATATATATATATATATATATATATATATATATATATATATATATATATATATATATATATATATATATATATATATATATATATATATATATATATATATATATAAATACATATATATGTATATATGTATATATATATATATATATATATATATATATATATATATATATATATATATATATATATATATATATATATATATATATATATATATATATACATATATATATATATATATATATATATATATATATATATATATATATATATATATATATATATATATATATATATATATATATATACATATACATATATATATTTATATGTATATATATAACCAAAAGAAAAATGAAACACGATAAGTTCCCGAGTGCGCTTTCTTGTAATGATCACATCCTTTGCCAGTGGCGTGTTAGGTGCGTCTCTTCCTTGTATATCAACTGACTGTTCTACGTCCTCTATCTCATCCTTGTACCTCCCCTGACGATGTGATCATTACACGAAAATGCACTTGGGAACTTATCGTGTCTCATTTTCCCCGTAGTTTTATGCATATAACAAATCACGCGCATCGCTGTGACCTCTTCCACTATATATATATTTATATATATATATATATATATATATATATATATATATATATATATATATATATATATATATATATATATATATTATTATTATCATTTTGCTTTGTCGCTGTATATGAATGTGATGCACTCATAGTTTTCGAGTAAAATATAACCCAACGACACATTATCATTCCATTCTTGTTCAGCGAAAAGAGTCCTTTTAAAGAGTATACAGTTGGCACTAGACGAGTAACATTCCGTTCCAATACTCCAATACATCTCCGAGCGAGATCCTTCAATCGTTTCATAAGAGTGTCACTTTGGATCAAGAGAAAGAGGTGCATCGACACTCTCTCTGGTAAAGAAGTAGTTGGTACATTCAGTATCGTCCGCAATCAAAGAGATCCGCACGAATGGCATTTCCATTAGCGAACGCAACCTCCTCCCTTACCATCTATTATTCTATCTCTCGCCAGTACGCTGGGTACGATCGCATTGTGTGTTTCTCATCCTGCTCATTGACGAGGCTCCTCTAGTATTATAAATGCTAAGGCAAGCGCCTTCCCCTGCTCCATTCAGGTCACCTACGATGTTAAATACGACCTAAACATGAGTTGAGCATCTTAGAAATGTCGCTTCGTTCGTGCTTCCCAACATCGCGGGCGATAACGATCGATCCCCACGAAGTAAATTCCCTTATTTATTGACTCATATTAATTTCTAAATCCTGATAAGTCTTGGTATCTGTCGCTAGGGCGTCTGAGGGAGATGAAGGTAATGATATGGTGAAGAAGACTGCTGTAAGGCTGGCGCTGGTGTGGGTCAGATGGTAATGTAGATTTAGACAACGCAAGACTTAAATGTAATTGGCATTTGTTTGTCTAACTCTTTACTAACTGTTTTCCTCGTTTCAAAAAGAGGCTCAACGCAAGCAAGCATATTTTTACACACACACACACACACACACACACACACACACACACACATAAATGGATCTTCGTGGTGTCGTGGCTACCGTTACTGACTCTGCGTCAGCATGAGTTCGAACCCTGGGCGCGGTAGTCAGCCCACACTCAACCAAGGCGTTCATCCTCCCCTTCGGGCCTCGTCGATACCCTGTTTTGGCTGGGGTGCGTGTGTCTGTGTGTGTGTGCGTGTGTGTGTGTGTGTGTGTGTGTGTGTGTGTGTAGACACATGCAGACGTGAGGATGTGGTTCATATATTCAGTGTTAAGAGACAGGGCCACACGAGTGTAAAAACTCTCTTCCCCTTGTAACACACAAATAGTAATCACAAATGGAAATCACATACTGGACCGCGTGCATATATCATAACTAACAAAACTTGTCTGTGCATGGCGCTCCTTTGTTTAAAGTTGGTTGGTAAATTGGCGCAATCCCGGTCAAGTTTACAGCACACTTCGTCTAGGATGGCGTACAACTGAAGTCTATCTTTTGTGCCATTTTCACCAACGTTAACAGGCGTCGACCCTGATCAAATGTGATAAGGCAGCCACGAAGCAATTTGTAATCTTGAAAGTTCTGGATATCTTCCAGGCTGCAGTTGCTTTCCAGATTTTCTTGCCTTATGTGTCTCCATAGCTTTTTTGAAATGATATTGCGTTGCTTTAGATATCTTCCAGGTTTCAGGCACTTTCATTGCTTCCAGCGTTTCCCAGAATCAAGATCTCTTCTAGGTTTTTCTATGTCTTCCATATTTCAGAGATATTACTTTGCTCAGATGTCCAGCAATAATCTAGCGGAATTCATAAATATTTGTGATATCTCATTGTTTTATTTTTTTCGTCTCTTGGGCTCCGTTGGTTATCATATATTGAGACGTCTATAGAACTCTTTTTTTTTATTTCGTAGCTTCCTGGTATTCGATCGTCTTCAAACACCTTTCCAGCGCCTCAACACTCCTACATTAAGATCGCTCTCCAAAGTCCAGTTAGTTTCTCAGGTTGACTGATGATCATGTCGTCTAGGCTTAATACCTTTTAGGCTCCATACATATTCGAATCTTGACGTATTCACGAGGTTTGAATGCCCTTAAGACTAGAGACGCCTTATTGTCTTTACACTGCTTCTGATTTCAAGATGTTGTCCACGCCCAGATATCTCTTCAGTACCCAATTCATTCGTAGAAACAGACGCATTTTGAAGTGTCTTTTCTTAGGTTTTGTGTCTTGCAAGCGCCAGTATCCTTCTTCAGAGCACTAGATTCTTACGCATTTGATATCCAGTCTTAAGATATATTCCCAGATTTCAAATATTTCAAGGCGCTACGCATTTTCAAGTTTCTAGAATACTTCTTTAATCTCTTACAAGGTTTCCGAGCCTGAGATGAAACCCAAGATACAGGAACTGACCATACAGTGATAACCATCAGTGGGACATATTGCTACCACAGACTCGTCTACAATCCCGAAGCAGTATCAGTTCCGAGTACCTTCTGGTACCCAGAGGTCAAAAGGATCAGAATCTGCAGACTGGAGCTAATATCACTCAGTTCTTTTACATTGACAGAATCTCGGGCATTTTCCTTCGCTGTAGATTGTTATCGCCATTGCCACTACGCCCAAGACCTGAATTGACTCTTTTTTCCCCTCATACATCGAAAGCATCTGAGCTACATGTAACATCCGGACGGTAATGGTAGTTCAGGAGTTCAAGAAGAGCTAAAGTGCGGATATATCTTTTGGAGCTTTTGACTGAGTTCCAGATTCCAGACCTCTTCCAGACTCTGGATTATTCTTTCTTTGAAATCCACTGAAATAAACTGAAGCATCTGGTTTTCTTGATGACTTTTGTTCAGGAACCTCCTTGTCGCTTCAGGCGGTTCTCTGATGCCTGCTCGACACAGCAAATGTCGGTATTGTACGTTGAGGCGTAGAAAACCACACGAAGTCCTTCAGCTCCTGTGCTAAGAACCAGTTCGTTGCCACAAATTACTGGTCTTCAAGTAAAATCATCTGCTTAGGAGCAAGCGAGGAGGAAAAAATATATAATCCTTATGAACTCTGACATATTTCCTTGAGGAACGTAAGTTGATGTTTGATGATCGTAATCATCAAACATCCGCTTACGTTCTTGGGTCATGTTGCGGGAGTCAGCCAACATAAGGAGGACCTGCTCGAAAGAGGTGGTGTTTATGAGTACGTAAAAAAATGTCAGGTATTATAGGTCATCTCTAGTATGCCAATAGCTGCTCATGTCCCACCACGTAATACCTTTGTTATCAAACTGACACACATATGGTTCACCCACACTGTGATGTTCCCACACATAAGAACCGAATCTATGGGACATATTTGCAGCCACGGTAGACTTCAAGTAATCTTACCTGCTGCCTTCAGGGTTTTCAAGAATAGATAATGGCATTCATGGTATCGTATATGGGCTAAAGGGTAAAGTCTATAAGTCGAGGGAATAGAGTCGAGACATCTTCCAGTAGACGAGCATAGTTTTCGATGACAGAAAAGCATCTACTTTGTTTTCATAGAAGCCTTTTTAATTTTTGTATAAAGATATTTTCCCATGATCGTCAATAGCTTAGCTTTGTTTGAAGCATGAACGGTGCAAGACACAGTTGGAGATGAGAAAGGTGGAGAAGAGATGGACTATAAGCGGGGATGAGAGAGTATCGAGGAAGTGAGGAGATGATTGAGTACAGAGAAGGAAAGGGAAAGACAAAGTAAGGAATCATAGAAAATGGAAAATATACTTTTACCTTATCCAAGAATGCTTACCTGATTATGGAAGTTAATCTCGTCTTAAGATCGTGCTGGATGTATCATTACTCATCTCTGGTAGGACAGTGATTGTAGATTAGCTCCTTTAATGCTCTACCCACCCCCGAAAAAAAAAAGTTTGTTCCATATATAGTTTGAGAAATACCTCAGGACCTAAAACTGATATGCTGTAGCCCAAAAATACCTCAAGCCCTAAAACTGTTATGCTGTGGCCCGAAAATACCCCAGGCCCTAAAACTATTATGCTGAAACCTGAAAATAAACAAGAGGAGTTAACGAACAATAGTGCAACAAAAGAACCACTCTGACTTTCACTCTCGTTGCCATCCAGTTCCCCTCTCCGTTAGCTAAGATTCTCGATCTGACGTCTTGGGTCTTGGTTCGATCTCTCTCTGGGCGTCCGATTACTAGCCAGGTGCTTGCATAAACATATGGTGTACTTGTATATATCTCTCCTCTGTTTCTCTACGTCTGCCCTGTTAGGCAAGGCGAGGCCCTGGGGCGGCGGGGGACAATAATGCTCTTAGGCTGAATTCAGCATGGACTAACTGTACGTTTTAGGGGGGTTAGAAGATAATGGTATAATAAAGCGAATGAAGAGTCACATGTATAGCATGAGCATCGTGATGTTAACGTAAAGGCATTTGAAGTTCCTGTACTTAAAGTATTAGTCAAATTCTTTACACCAGCTTGGAATTGAAGTGGTTTAAAGGGGTGTTTAAAGCTACTATAGAATAAACCTACGAAAATCAGCGCTTACGATAAAAAAAAGGAGAAGAGAGAAGAAAACAAAAAACAGACTCACTCTCAGCTGGACGCACGATAATCTATAAGAATGTTGGCACCCACGGTGGGAGTCGAACATGTAGGCGGGTGCAGTGGAGCGGAACTAGACGAGTTAAGGTAGAGCTTGGTGAAGCAGTTGCTGTGGGAGGAGTCTCCACCACGACTACCTGCCACCGCACCTTGAAGGAGGAGGCGGAGGAGCACACACACACACACACACACACACACACACACACACACACACACACACACACACACAGAGGAAGAAATGTCGTTTTCTTCAGCCGCCTGCAGGGTCTGAACTAGTCCTCCTCCTCATAAGTACACCTAAGACAGGAACTGGAAACTACGCTGCAATTTGCCCCAGGAGCATTGCTTATCACCGGTACTGCCGAGGTATAACTCAGCCTTTAACGATCATACGTACAATCCGGACCCAATACTTACATAATGCATTGCTAACTGCTCTCCTCATACCTTTACCTGCTGTTTTTCTTGGGCATTCAGTTCCTCCTGCGGGTTTTTTTTTGAGCAATAACTTACGTTTTTGGAGGTGGCATTATTCCTTTATCTCTCATAGAAGCCTGGGGAAAAAAACTGTTATTTTCGCGTCTGAGAGAGCGGTCGAGATTGAATCTTCAAACTGAGAGGCGGCTTGTCATCTCCTGAGTAAAACTTAACAACAGAAATTTGTTTTTAAGACTCCCAGCAAGGAGTCAAACGTCAGGTACAAAGTGGAAGTTAGTGGGTGGTGGAAAAACAGAAGAGGCCGAGAATTAGAGGTTTAAGGGCCAGGTTCCAGTAATTTATATGGTATAGTATGAGAGCGTGTGCGCGGTGAGTGGTGCGAGGTAGCGTCAGGAAATAAAGAACAATTGCCTAATTTGCGCTCATCCAGCTGGTAACGATAATGTATAATGTATCGAAATTAGGGATTGTCATCCATCCAAAACCTAGCCTCATGCATTGCCACTTGGTCTGTCTTGACCAGTTCATGCACGGTGTTTCAGCATGTTTACAGCATGTTGCCCCTTATATACCACATCGCTTCTTTTCTTCTTCATTTGCATGACCCGGCTCTTGCCTTTCTAAATGGTCAAATCCTGATGCCTCAAAGCTTCCTATTCTCTGTTCTTCTTCCTTCTCAGTCTCTCCCACCCTTTCCTCCTTCCTCCCCGAACACAATGAGCCTCTTCTTTCGTCTCTACTTATCCGAGTCATGTATATATATATATATATATACATATATATATATATATATATATATATATATATATATATATATATATATATATATATATATATATATATATATATATATATATATATATTTTCTTTTCTTTCAAACTATTCGCCATTTCCCGCATTAGCGAGGTAGCGTTAAGAACAGAGGACTGGGCCTTTATATATATATATATATATATATATATATATATATATATATATATATATATATATATATATATATATATATATATATATATATATATATATATATATATATATATATATATATATATATATATATATATATATATATATAGATATTCTTCTTGTAGTTTGGGTCGCACTAGTCAACCTATTTTTCATAAATCAATAAACAGTTACAAGCTACCAATATCTGCGGTAGAGAGGGAGGGAAGGAGAGGAGGGGAAGATGACCAGACACCCACCCCCTCTCCCAACCAAGTCCGTAAACCCTAATGTTTATGTTTTCTTGAAGTTCTAAATATATTGAGAGACTGCCACACTCTATATCCCTTAGCATGATGGTTGCATGACGAGGGAGATTGCTAAGAAGAAGAAAAAAAAATTATGTTTCCCATCCTTCTCTGGACTGCTGAAGCCTTCGTCTCTCTAGTGATTATCGTTCCAACCGTAGGATAATCCGTGACTGACATGTAATACCAAATGTCTTATGTAGAGCTTCAAATACCAAGTGAATTACGGTAATGTTTTCTCCTAACGTTTTGAAACTCTTAGACGAGGTGTTGATAGAAAATAGACCAATATAAAGCAACTTCTTACTTGTTCACATCTCATCATGACCAAAAAGTTCAGTGGGTTTCTAGCAGCAAACATTTTTTTTTTTATGAACCCTGATATGAATTTACGACCATACCGTTACACTGGCTCCACCAGAGGGCGCCCCAGTTTCCTTGAATAGTACTAGACTAGTTATCAACAGCTACAGACGCACAGAGTTAAAAAGATCCTTATCTCAATACAGGTACAGCAACGTAATCTCCGTGCTTATCGAAATTACTGCAGGAGATTGGCACATTCTCAATAAACAATATAATCTTATCTGACTACATTTACTAAACAGTTGGTATCTCGAGTTTCCTCTCCAGTAGAAGGAAAAAAAAAATTATAAAGATCTCGCCAGTGGCAGTAGTCTGCCGTCCGAAATTGAGGGCATTTGCATATTATTTCAATTTGTATATCTTACTGTCTTCTTTTGGTATATGTATTGGTGTGTGTAACGAAAATGTATATATGCATGAATGTGTTTTTGTGTGTGTTTATGTCTGCTCCCAATTTCAAGATCAGCTTATCTTTAGGAATCCGGTGCATTTGCGTATCAATCTTTGGGAAATCCGGTGCATTTGCGTATCAATCTTTGGGAATCCGGTGCATTTGCGTATCAATATTTGGGAATCCGGTGCACTTGCGTATCAATCCGCAGCAAAGCCATTCCGGTGCGAAGTCACACATGAGCCGCAGGTGGCAAGGGCGGGGAAGAGCCATCGGCAGCGGATGGAGCTTGCCTTCAAGCCATTAAGAAAGGGAAGTGGAGACTCGCCCATCGTGGGGCCTCTGTAAGGGAGCTTGCCTTCAAGCCATTAAGAAAGGGAAGTGGAGGCTCGTCCATCGTGGAGCCTCTGTAAGCGAGGTAGGGGCTCGCCCATCGTAAGGCCTCAATGGAGGGTATGAGAATGGCGCGGGGGTATTCATGCTTACTTTCGGAACTCGTTTGGTTTTAACGGGCTCATCAAAATCATGGAAACAACCAACCACCCACTGCAAATATATCTTTTTTCTCTCTCTCTCTCTCTCTCCTCAACCTCGGGTTCGCCGCGTTGAAACCGATGGTCAGGAACAGAGCGACGAGGGTGGGCTCACACGAATCCAAGGGATGAGAGGAATAACAACGAAGGTGGTGTGTCTCTCAACGCACCCCACCACACCTTGGACTCGGCCACAGCCACTTCCCCGCCTTCTGCCTCGACTCGGGAGCAGCAGCAGCAGCTCGTTTTTATGAATTCCCTCCCTCCCTCACTCCCCCCAGCGTCCAACCTTCAACTCCCAACCTCCAAATAGAATAAAAAGCGTTCTCTGGGTGTGATTAATCGTGTCTTTTGACGACCCCTAATGGTGTCTAAAAGAGCCATTCCGCACAGTGTTTGGAGATCAATTTCTCGGGATAGGTGTCCCCCAGTGTGTGTGTGTGTGTGTGTGTGTGTGTGTGTGTGTGTGTGTGTGTGTGTGTGTGTGTGTGTGTGTGTGTGTGTATGTGTGTGTGTGATCCCTTGCAGTAAAGGGTTACATCTAGCGAGGAATTTGCATTCTTCAGCAGTACCCAGGTACTACAGCTGAGAGGGCGGTGGAGAGAGAGAGAGAGAGAGAGAGAGAGAGAGAGAGAGAGAGAGAGAGAGAGAGAGAGAGAGAGAGAGAGAGAGAGAGAGAGAGAGAGAGAGAGAGAGAGAGAGAGAGGCAACCCCCGTAACTTAACATGTTTACGGCCGTGATCACAGCGCCGGAGAACATGAATTGAACTCCGCCAGTCTTATTTGTCGTGTAAGGAGCCCGCTAAGAACTGTTGATTTGATCTACCGCGGGGACCCCTGCACACACCTGCCTCACACGGCGCGTTAACATCCTCGTCTTCAGGAGCAGAGGAGAGAGAGAGAGAGAGAGAGAGGTGGAGATGGGGGGCGGCGTATGCTCATTACCCGGGCCCTTCGAGTCCCCGTAAAGTCCCAGAGAGATGGCGGCAACCATCGTATCATTTATACCATACCCACCCTAACCCGGGGCTCACCTGCATGGTGATCTGGACCGCTAGCCAGATTCCTGGGTGACACAGCACTTGGCTTGGCAATGGGATGAAACCCAGGGGTTACCGTCGTGGCAGAGAGGGACAGACAGACTGACACTACGGATTTTCTTGGACACGAGAGAATGAAATAGGGAGATAGAGAGAGGGGGTGGGGGACTATAAGAGAAAGAACCATGCTATCTGAAGGCAAAGGGAGAGGAATATAAAGATCTAATCGCTTTGGTTATGTCAACTTATACACAGTCAAGTCCAGGTTTGTAACTGACTTACAATCTTTAAGCATTTGGAGTGATACAGTCTTTAATCCTACACCTTCTCTAGACCGTTGCTATATTTCTCAATATATTTCTTGAAAGATATTTTTATGTACAATTACAGATAGAACAAATTTTCCACCAGAATCTTCATAGCAGTTTTAATAATATGTTTGTAGTAGGGTTATTCAATGCTTAGTGATTCTAAAAAGTAGATTGTACCATATGACTGACGAGTCCTGATGTAGGCTAAACTACAGACAAGCAGAGCAAACCTACCTTACTGTTTGTACAGGTAAGGTCATCAGTAATTGTGGTAACGTTTGACAGACATTTTCTAGAAGATCAACGTTGAGCGACTGAGAATCTAATTGAGAGTAGCCTCCTTTGGTGTTCCTTCGCTATGTATAAATGTATATAAGTGAGAATAAATTATGCAAGGGAAGTCGGTGAGAAATGGGAAGTATTTAAGGAAGTAGTGCTAGCATGTGCAAGAGGTGCTTGTGGTATGCGAAAGATGGGAGTTAGGTAGATTGGAAAGGGTAGAGTGGTGGATTGAATAATATCGTTGCTAGTGAAAGAGAAGAGGTAGGTGTTTGGACGGTCCTTACAGGGAAAGAATGCAAATGAATGGGAAATGTACAAGAAAAAGAGGCATGAAGTCAAGAAGAAGGTGCAGGGTTTGAAAAAGAGGGCAAATGAGAGTTGGGGTGAGCCAGTATCAGAAAACGTCAGGGAGGATAAGAAAATCTTCTGCATATTCAGGTCCCAGTCGCTCAAAATCTTTTCTTTCATCGTTCCATTTCCACTGTGGTCTCCCAGCTCTCCTTGTTCCCTCCATCTTTGACTCATACATCCTTTGTCAACCTTTCCTCACTCATTCTTTCCATATGTCCAAACCATTTCAACACACCCTCTTCAGGTCTCTCAACCACACTCATTTAATTACCACACATCTCTTTTACCCTTTCATTACTTACTCGATGAAACCGCCTCACACCACATGCTGTCCTCAAACATTTAATTTCCAACACATCAACCCTCTTCCGCACAGCCTTACTTATCTACAGCCCATGCTTCGTATCCATATAAGATTGTTTGGACTGCTATTCCCTCAAACCTATATATATATATATATATATATCATAGAACATACAAACCTCCAACAGCCAGGATCGAACCCTGGACCCCTGTGCAAGAGGCAGGCATGCTAACCGCTGTTGGAGGTTTGTATGTTCTATGGAGGTGCGCGTTCATATGCACTTTATTCGTATATATATATATATATATATATATATATATATATATATATATATATATATATATATATATATATATATATATAAATAATTACCCTAGCTTATGCTAGTTACCCATTCATCGCCAAGCCCAAAAGGGAAGGATGAATAGCTGGGTTGGCTGTGAACCGGCTTGGGAGTGGAACTCGGTGTCAGGCGAAATTTGCGACCTCTCCGAAATAAGTGAGCTACCAGAACGCGTCAGATGTTTAGCGTGATTACGTGCCAAATACATGACCACCATTATATTCTCGATGCATGGTTAATGAGGACTTAAAATGTAAAACTATCGGCTCTTGAAGACATAATCAATGCCAAGAAGATGTAAAGGATATTAGATTATAATGAACATAACACATGAGAGATTTGAGGTAACTATTTTCTACATGCAGTAGCAAGCTTTCGCCACGGATCAAATCTGAATGAATTATGATGATGTGGGTCCCACATGGTATGGCTTACGTCACTGGCGGTATCTTGATGTGGGTCCCACATGGTATGGCTGGCATAATTGGCAATACCTTGATGTGGGTCCCACATGGTATGGCTGGCATCATTGGCAATACCTTGATGTGGGTACCACATAGTATGGCTGGCAGCACTGACGGTACCTTGATGTGGGTCCCACATAGTATGGCTGGCATCACTGGGGGTACCTGGATGTGGGTCCCACATGGTATGGCTGGCGTCATTGGCGATACCTTGATGTGGGTCCCACATTGTATGGCTGGGGTCATTGGTGGCTAAATGTCTTTCTCTTTTCGACTGAGCGAGAGCTACGTATCCATTCCAGAGCCTTGTCCAAGTGTCAAGAGTCGATCAAAAGCCATCAAAAGATTCTCTTTGATGAAGAGGAAGATTTCACACTCAAAGTCCGATAATAAAGTAACTAAAGAACTCAACAATCTATAACCGCTGCTAAAACCATTGAGGAGCCAATCGCCTTGCTGCTCAGTGCACACTATTCATGCGCAGTCTGTGCTCATGTGCTTTTGTTCAGCAGTCATTTATTTTGCATGTCAGAAACTTCGCCCGGCACCAGACAATGATGTAGAGTCGAGTGAACTGCATCTTGTTTAGTAGTGCGTGTGGGATGAAGAGATTGTGTGTTTGTGGATTGAATTCAATCAATCCATATGTACTGTTTATGAGGCAGAAGGAAAAGACGGAAAGCTGGGACAGGGAAGGGAGCTTGACAGCTAATATAGTCCTAGCTCGAATACTTTTCGTAATCGAATAATCATCTGTTAGGGGCAATCACAGCTGAGCGGTTATCGTTCCCGTCTACCACACAAAAGGTCCTGGGTTCGAATCCTGCCAGTTGGAGTATATTATGTGTTCTGTGAATCTGTACTTTCATATGCACTATATTCGTATATATATATATATATATATATATATATATATATATATCATAGAAAGTATTTTAACTTTCTAAACGGGAAAACACAAGGAGTCACGCGGGGAGTGCTCATCCTCCTCGAAGGCTAAATTAGGGTGTCTAAATGTGTGTGGTGTTTGAGGAATGGAACCTGGATGTTTTGGCTATGAGTGAAACGAAGCTCAAGGGTAAAGGGGAAGAGTGGCTTGAGAATGTCTTGGGAGTAAAGTCAGGGGTTAGTGAGAGGACAAGAGCAAAGGAAGGAGTAGCAATACTCCTGAAACATGAGTGGCAGGAATATGTGATAGAGTGTAAAAAAGTAAACTCTAGAATGATATGGGTAAAACTGAAAGTGGATGGAGAGAGATGGGTGATTATTGGTGCATACGTACCTGGGCATGAGAAGAAAGATCATGAGAGAAGTGATTTTGGGAGCAGCTGAGTGAGTGTGTTAGTAGTTTTGATGCACGAAACCGGGTTATAGTGATGCGTGATTTGAATGCAAAGGTGAGTAATGTGGCAGTTGAGGGAATAATTGGTGCACATGGGGTGTTTAGTGTTGTAAATGGAAATGGTGAAGAGTTTGTAGATTTATGTGCTGAAAAAGGACTGTTGATTGGAAATACCTGATTTAAAAAGAGAGGTATACATAAGTATACGTACGTAAGTAGGAGAGATGGCCGGAGAGCGTTACTGGATTACGTATTAATTGATAGGCGTGCGAGAGAGAGACTCTTGGATGTTAATGTGCTGAGAGGTGCAGCTGGAGGGATGTCTGACCAATAGCTTGTGGAGGCGAAGTTGAAGATTTGTAGAGGTTTTCAGAAAAGAAGAGAGAGTGTTGGGGTGAAGAGACTGGTGAGAGTAAGTGAGCTTGGGAAGGAGACTTGTGTGAGGAAGTACCAGGAGAGACTGAGTACAGAATGGAAAAAGGTGAGAACAACGAGGTAAGGGGAGTAGGGGAGGAATGGGATGTTGGGATGTTTGTTATATGAGAGGGTATTGATTGAGAGGGTGAAGGCATGTACAGAGCATCAGATTGGGGAAGAGCAGTGTGCTTTCAGAAGTGGTAGAGAATGTGTTGATCAGGTGTTTGCTTTGAAAAATCTATTTGAGAAATACTTAGACAAGTAAATGGATTTGTATGTAGCATTTATGGATCTGGAGAAGGCATATGATAGAGTTGATAGAGATGCTCTGCGGAAGGTATTAAGAATATATGGTGTGGGAGGTAAGTTGGTTGAAGTAGTGGAAGGTTTTTATCAAGGATGTAAGGTATGTGTACGTGTAGGAAGAGAGGAAAGTGATTGGTTATCAGTGAATGTTGGTTTGCGACAGGGGTGCGTGATGTCTCCATAGTTGTTTAATTCGTTTATGGATGGAGTTGTTAAGGAGGTAAATGCAAGAGTTTTGGAAAGAGGGGCAATTATGCAAGAGTTTTGGAAAGAGGGGCAATTATGCAAGAGTTTTGGAGAGGGGCAAGTATGCAGTCTGTTGTGGATGAGAAAGCTTGGGAAGTGAGTCAGTTGTTGTTCGCTGATGATACAGCGCTGGTGGCTGATTCGGGTGAGAAACTGCAGAAGCTGGTGACTGAGTTTGGTAAAGTGTGTGAAAGAAGGAAGCTGAGAGTAAATGTGAATAAGAGCAAGGTTATAAGGTACAGTAGGGTTGAGGAACAAGTCAACTGGGAGGTAAGTTTGAAAGAAAAACTGCAGGAAGTGAAGTATTTTAGATATCTGGGAGTGGATTTGGCAGCAGATGGAACCATGGAAGCGGAAGTGAATCAGAGGGTGGGGGAGGGGGCGAAAGTTCTGGGAGCGTTGAAAAATGTGTGGAAGTCGAGAACGTTATGTTGGAAAGCAAAAATGGGTATGTTTGAAGGAACAGTGGTTCCAACAATGTTATTTGGTTGCGAGGCGTTGGCTTTAGATAGAGTTGTGCGGAGGAGGGTGGATGTGCTGGAAATGAGACGTTTGAGGACAATATGTGGTGTGAGGTGGTTTGATCGAGTAAGTAATGAAAGGGTAGAGAGATGTTTGGTAATAAAAAGAGAGTGTTTGAGAGAGCAGAAGAGGGTGCTTTGAAATGGTTTGGTCACATAGAGAGAATGAGTGAGGAAAGATTGACCAAGAGGATATATGTGTTAAAGGTGAAGGGGACGAGGAGAAGTGGGAGACCAAATTGGAGGTGGAAAGATGGAGTGAAAAAAGTTTTGAGTGCTCAGAGCCTGAACATGCAGGAGGGTGAAAGGTGTACAAGGAATAGAGTGAATTGGAACGATGTGGTATACCGGGGTGGACGTGCTGTCAATGGATTGAACCAGGGCATGCGAAGCGTCTGGGGTAAACCATGGAAAGTTTTGTGGGGCCTGGATGTGGAAAGGGAGCTATGGTTTCGGTGCATTATACATGACAGCTAGAGACGGAGTGTGAACGAATGTGGCCTTTGTTGTCTTTTCCTAACGCTACCTCGCACACATGCGGGGGGAGGGGGTTTTTATTTCATGAGTGGCGGGGTGGCGGTAGGAATGAATATGGGCAGACAGTATGAATTATGTACATGTGTATATATGTATATGTCTGTGTGTGTATATATATATATGTATACGTTGAGATGTATGGCTATGTATATGTGTGTGTGTGGACGTGTATGTACATACATGTGTATGTGGGTGGGTAGGGCCATTCTTTCGTCTGTTTCCTTGCGCTACCTCGCTAACGCGGGAGACAGCGACAAAGTATGATAATACATCATGTGTTTACTCCTATGTATGCATGCTCACTCGCACACCGCTCACACATCTTAGGACAGCTACCCAGGTATGTGTGTGTGTGTGTGTGTGTGTGTGTGTGTGTGTGTGTGTGTGTGTGTGTGTATGTTTTTATGCGTGGATATTTCAACACTATCAACATCTGGAAATCTCATTCTTCACACCCACATGACGTGCGCGATCCCTCACCCATTATATGATAATTCAGGAGCTTTAAATCCTTCTTATGCTTTCAGCTATTGACATTTAGGAGCTGAGGGTGGCAAGCCGCACCAAATAGGATAAAAGATATATTGATGGAATCCAATCGAGTTATGGATGGAAGAATCTATATAATTTTGCCTCTGATTCTTCACAGCTGCAAGAGCTGGACCAGCCTGCATGAAGCCTCATAATCGATACACTGTCAATGGCCCTATCTTGCGACAACGTAGTCATCCATACTAATTAGACTGGTTTCATGACTGTTGCTTTGTTAGGGAAGCTGTTATGTCAAGCGAGCATTACATCTCCGTTCACCTGCGCAGCACCATCCACTACACTGCACACAGCTCTCAATAATCAATTCCCCGGACGCTCTTATCTGAAGCACTGCTAGCCCTCATCAGCTCTCCTGGGGGGTATCTCCACTCCTTTCGGGACCTGTGCCTCACACTCGTGTCTTGAATTGCAGTGTGATGTTAACCAACATTTCATCTGTTGTTGGTTCCTAAAGGTTTTGTCTCAGCATCTTCAAGATGGCTTCCTTATTGCTGGCTATATTTTCCTTTACTTCCTTCTCTTTTATAGTTATAATCTTTATATATATATATATATATATATATATATATATATATATATATATATATATATATATATATATATATATATATATATATATATATATATATATATATATATATATATATAAATATATATATATATATATATATATATATATATATATATATATATATATATATATATATATATATATATATATATACTATCCTTGGGGATAGGGGAGAAAGAATACTTCCCGCGATTTCCCTGCGTGTCGTAGAAGGCAACTAAAAGGGAAGGGAGCGGGGGGCTGGAAATCTTCCCCTCTCATTTTTTTTTTCTTAATTTTCCAAAGGAAGGAACAGAGAATGGGTGGGGCCGGGTGAGGATGTTTCCTCAGAGGCCCAGTCCTCTGTTCTTAACGCTACCTCGCTGAGGCGGAAAATGGCGAATAGTATGAAAGAAAAGAAAGATATATATGTATATATATAAAGACAGTTTTGGACAATCGCATGATTACCAAATGGCGTCCTAGCTTCGTCTCTTCGATGTATATCAACTGACTTATACTTCTCTCTTGTGTCTCCCCTGATAATGTGATTATTACACGAAAGTGCACGTGGGAACTTATCGTGTTTCATTTTCCCCATAGACTCACAGGAATATCTTGATTACACGCAAAATTGTGATCCTTTCCAACACATATATATATGTATATATATGTATATATATATATATATATATATATATATATATATATATATATATATATATATATATATATATATATATATATATATATATATATATATATATATATATATATATATATATATATATATATATATATATATATATATATATACACATATATATATATATATATATATATATATATGTGTGAATGAAAAGTTAATTGACGACACGATCATCCACTTGACTCACCAGAAGCTACAGTCGTACAACCATACCATCCACGTCGAGCTGGGACGATACCCCACAAAGTCTTCCCCCACTACAATATTCATCATCCCATTGTTACCACAAGGCTCTGAGGCCGTGGACTCTGAGCCACAACACCATCACCAACCCGGTAGCGCGACTCCCACCCCCTGCCACCACGCACGTCCACCCTGGTCCCTGAGGAGTAATGTGTCTTGTGTGTGTGTACGTGTGTGTGTGTGTGTGTGTGTGTGTGTGTGTTGGGGGGGAGGAGAAATGTGTCCTGTGTGTGTGGGGGGGAGAAATGTTTCTTATGTGTGTATGGGAAGGGTGGGAAGAAATGTGTCTTATGTGAGTGTTTGTGTGTGGAGAGAGAGAGAGAGAGAGAGAGAGAGAGAGAGAGAGAGAGAGAGAGAGAGAGAGAGAGAGAGAGAGAGAGAGAGAGAGAGAGAGAGAGAGAGAGAGAGAGAGAGAGAGAGAGAGAGGGGGAACAGGAGGAGGAGGAGGAGGAGGTCGTGATTGGCGTGTGGCTGGCGAGACGAGGAACATTTGCCCACCAGTAATTAGCCCGAGCTTTGTTTTATAAGTTACAGCTCCACCCGAGGGTGTTATTAGCTGACTGCAGGGATGCGGATCGTGTCGGGTGGAGGCCGGCCTAACCTCATGACAGCACCACCAATCTGCCTGCTTGCCTGGCTTGTCTGCTTGCCTCTCCTCCTCACTGCTCTTACTGGTCTTCATCGCACACGTAACGTAGGCTTTTCCAAGTTTGCAAAGTTAAATGCACACACACACACACATCCACACACACACACACACACATTGTCATTGTCATTTCATGTGTGGCGGGGTGGCGACGGGAATGAATAAAGGCAGCATTATGAATCATGTACTTGTGTATATATGTATATGTCTGTTTATATGTATATGTCTGTATATGTATATGTCTGTATATATGTATATGTCTGTATACGTTGAAATGTATAAGTATGTATATGTGCGTGTGTGGACGTGTATGTATATACATGTGTATGTGGGTGGGTTGGGCCATTCCTTCGTCTGTTTCCTTGCGCTCCCTCGCTATCGCGGGAGACAGACAAAATGTAATAAATATAAGAATGAAATATATATATATATATATATATATATATATATATATATATATATATATATATATATATATATATATATATATATATATATACGACACAGTATAATAGCAGGGGTAATTACTGTTGACATGATAGTCATTCACTCATCAACGCATCATATTCACTCCCTCATACACTCCACCCTGTTGCTTATCAATTTTATCAACTGGAAAAGTAAAAAGGCAAAGTGTACACCAAATTACATAAGAAAAAGAGGAATATGTCCAGAGGTTAATTTCCAAAGACCACAGACCTTTTTGTGGCTATGGCACGTTCTATTCTGTAACTATTTCTCTTGACTTGAAAGCAATTCCCTCGAGACTTAGTGCTTTACTAATGATTCCAAATACAAAGCTTGTTTATATAATGGTAATGATCATAGCTCCAATTAGCGAAAGCAATCACAATACCTATAGTATCACTGAAAGGGAATTTGATAACCCAATCATAACGAATGATAGCAAAAACAATAAGAACAATCCAAACAAGAACAAATACATTGATGATACGATTATTACTAAATATACTACTATTAATGATAACAATACTACAACTGATAAGAGAAGCTAGATAATAGAAATAATTGGATGTTACCGGACTCTTCCTACATGAGATTACACAGCGAGTGAAGAGTCACTTACAGCATGATTGGATGCCTGTTGCAGGCCGGGGCGTGATGATGATAGCAGTGATGATAATAGTGATGATGATAATAGTGATGATGATAGTAGTGATGATGATAGCAGTGATGATAATCTATTATCACTCTTAATCATTATCATCAAGCCGTGTTTTCCCTATCCCTCGAACGTGTTTACGAATGGAGACTTGCTCAAGCGTGTCTCTCAAGCACGACCTTAGAGAGTGCTGCTATCAACACCTTTGATCACCGGATTGACTGGTCATAGAGAGCGGAGTGAAGGCTGCAAGTTCCTCCCCATCGCACCAACCACAAACTGACGTGTAGAAATTACACTCAACCTGAGTCCCTATCGGATCAGCTCAGCGTGGAGGGAACGTGTTAGTGATAACAAAGTTTGAAGAGCAGGTCGTAATATTTCACAAGTCTGCTGCACTAGCGCAGTATGTACGCTATACACTTGTAACAGAAGTATCTTAGGAATAAATCTTTCATGCGCTGATGTAGATGCTCTGATTATGAGTGTGTGTGTGTGTGTGTGTGTGTGTCACTGGAAATGCATACATTTTTCCTCTTGAGCTTAGACTGTGAAGCATATTAGATACACCGATGTTATTTCTTTAATCACACTAACAGAAACCATAGGATTATGCTGCCAGTCACCTGCCACAGTTTCAAGTCTAAGGTGGCTAGGACCCACGTAGACTGATCACAAGAGCAACGGCTGTAACAGTACCTGCAGAAGGGAGAGACGGAAGCAATAACACCACGACAGAGTAAAGAGAATGGAAGGGATGGTTGAAGGGAGGTGACAGAAGAAACGCTAATGAGGAGGAAGGGTTCTGATTCCATATTTGCCAAAAAGAGAAGAGGGAAGAAAAGACAGCCATTATAGATTTGGAATCAACAAATTGGTCTAACGACGTAGACAGGAATAGATTCGTCTGATTTCACTACCAGTAATGGTTACTAACTCGTTTATCATTGACTTCCGCGATGGAAGAGCTAGAAGGGACCCACTTCATTAGAGAACAGATTAAAGCGAAAGAGTCAAAGGAAGGAAGTGAAGCCAGTAAATATAAGTGTGTCTCACCCTGTCACGTACTTAAGAAAATGTCGATGGTTCCTACATAGGATTCACCAAAGACAAATTCAGACTTCAGATGTGTGACATAAAACGAAAATCACCATAAGACCTTCCACCATAAGAGCTGTATTGGTGATCTGAAAAAAAAGGAAAACGGGATTCTGAGTTTCAGAAAATGGGAGGCAGGTAGAGTCATGAAAGCAGAATATTGCATTAAAAAGTTTTGTGGGATTGTCTTCTTTTTTACGTCTGGGCTGGATCGTGGGCTTTAGAGAATAAGGAAAAAGTTCCATTTTCTTTTTTTGTAAATTGAAGTGAAATAGGCGAGGAAGGATGTGAGCTGACTAAGTCTAGTTCCATTTAGATAACAAGGTATGGCCTCTAGCCACACACGCCTTACCCTCACTAGTTCATGCTGTGTCAACATTTAAAAAGACATAAACCTTCATGTGTATATACATTTGGAGGACTTTGCTTCGAAGAATGAAAAATCTTGTGACAAGTCCAATCATCATCTTATCTATGACTCAATATCTAGCATGTCGACATAGGTTTGACCTCGTCAAAGTGTAGTACGTTGGAATATTGCTCTTGAACCCTAAATTTCACTATCAAATATACACTGGATAGCCTGCGCTGGCCTGGGAGTGGAGACAGAGGAAGTAGCGCGGTGTAAGCAGGACGAACTGATCCAGCAGCACTAGTCGGGTCTACGTGTGGGAGTACTTCCACTGTATAATGTATAAGGGCAGTTCATACAGTTACAGTTAAAGATTTAGAGATTTACAGAACAAAATGAAACAAATACAGATACAATCAAAACGAATCATATATGGACAACAATAAATCGTACAATAACGATCAAAACAAGAAATTTACAGTATATATAACGTATATTTACGATTGGTATGCGAAATCTGATAAAACAAAATGACTTCATAAAATCATAAGAAATGATACCAGATTATATACTTATGATCCAAACATCTTAATATGATCAAGACAGAAGGCGATCCAAGTAACAACTATGATCATATGACTCCCAGTAGTTTAGTAAAGATTTCCATTCCTCTGACACCCACTGTGTCATATACAGCATGTTTCGAATCTGTCCGAACCTGAGATGGGTGAATCTGAACCTTGTCTGCCTTTTGTTGAGGAACGTGTGTCGCTCAGTATTGTGTCACCCAAAGGCAATGATTGCTAGATGGGTAGCCGTTAGGAGTTGCTTGTGGCTGAGATTCCGTCTGGACGGTATTACATTTTAACATCTGTGATGTGTTTGCGTCCCTCCGGTACTTTCTTCTACATTCACTTAAGAACTACTGCTTACAGTTTTCGAGTTCTCTTTCTCTACAATCGTGTTTGGTTCTCTCCAAATTGTGAGATCTTCTCGAATGGCTGCCAGGAGATCCGTATCCCAACTCGAAGCTTTTTGGTTGTTTCTCACCATGCAGACTGCCAGTGTCTCCTTTTCTTCCAAAGCATCTAAACCAGTATCGTTCTCATATAGGAGGATGGAGTTCTATCTTGTTGGTTGTGTGTCCCTCACTGTACTGTTCCACCTGATCTCTTCTCTCCCGATTCGCCTCAAGGTAAAATTTTCAGCACCTTTCAGCAAGGGGCTTAGTTGAGATGGAATATCAGTATATGAAGCCTCATTTCTCTGAGAGGAAGTTTTGGCATAGTTCATCAGTCTTGTGAACTTTGCGGGTTCCCATGAAGCTTCTAGCTCGCGTTGGTTGATCCATGCTGAAGGTCGTGGCAGTGAGACAGCGATGAATTGAAGTCTCATAGAATCTTTCCCCTTCTCCGAAGCTTTGTTCATAGTTTCAGTGAAGAGATACGAATCCAAGCACCATGATTGCTTGAGCAGCTGGAACATGATGCTTGCACCGCTTCTCCATTGGATACCTTTTCTATACAATGTCTCGTTGGGTGTTGCTTAGAACAAATTCCTCACCTCTCCAGATATGTGCGATTACCTCTCACACACCAATGCCTCTGAAATCTGTAACACCTTATTTGCTCTTGAACGTAAAGCCGGTGACGAAAGATACGTACCTATACATCCTCTCTGGCATCTCTCGTACCCACTTCAGGATCGCCTCGCTCCCAGGGATGTTGTCCTAGGGCACTAATGGTCACTCGTCCTCCGCAGCATTTGAGAGAGTTTCTCTAGTTCACAGATGGGGCGATCCAGTGTATCCCAGGTATATCATTATATCATTACCTTCTCGTGAGTACATCTCTACCCATTCTGGGACTCCTGGATTATGTGTGTTCATAACTGGCCACCACCTGACCCTGTCATTTAGTTTACCTCAATATATTTCTGCGTAGCATACCACCCGTCTTACATACGTAAATATACAGCAATATTTTCCCCTCTTTCTTTTTGCCGATTCTTTCTAATCAAGTTTCTTGGGAAGCTTGAGTTTCACTCCCACGTAAGTGGCTGGTGAACTCCTCACAAGCCACATCTTGCTCCGTCAACGCGAGGCCCATCGGCCAACCTCTACTCGCCGTCTGCATTGCTTAGCACACAGAACGCGTCGTATGTCCAACAGTGAGTTCTAATCACTCGATCTAAGCAAGCTGGTGCCGGGCCGCCCTAAATGGACTAGCTAGCATAAGAGATAAGACAATCTCACCCGGTTCAGAGGCTCTCTGGGTTTGACAGTATATGGTATATTCATAGTTCAGCCCTTGATGATACATCGCAAATATCGATGCGTTGTATAAGGTCTTGTACAGCTTAAGTATGTTCCCTGGGACTGTGAACTATAACCTGAGCCTGGGAACGTCTTTGCACGTCTGTGGGCGCTGAGGAGCAGATTGTGTCAGTGTAATGTTGCCTGAAAGATGTGGAGTCTCTTTCAAGCGTCCAAGATAATATGTATAAGTTCCTTCTAGAGACTCGGATTACGGTACGTTACGTATATGCATTATTCCAGAGAAAGGTATGAAACGGTGACAATTACACTCTAAGAGATATGTGATCTACCTTCGTTTTCTTTCACTATTTTTCTTGAAGTATCTCTTTAATAGTTTAATGTCCTCCAAAATGTAGTCGTCACACAGATTATTCATTCCGTTTGGAAAACGTAGCCATACCTTCATCCAGTCATATTTTACAGACTCAGACACAGCCAACCTGTCTGACTAACAAGTTCATGGAAACTCTTATCTGTCCAGAACACACAGCATCCTACAATGTTCCGTGAGGTTTGAGTGTTTCCAGAGACAAGTCAGGTCACTGTATATTTCTTTTCACTGTAAAAGGATTCTGAAATAGACCTATCATATCCTGTCTGCTCATTACACACTCATCCTACCCAGGCCAGCCTCTTGCAAATACCCATCACCCTGCAAGTGTCTAACATATACACCCAAACTAACAGAATCTCTTTACCCTTCTGTATGTCCTTAGCTCCTTCCACACCTCTCACACTCTCGTTAGCTTCGCGCTTGCTACCTACACGCCTCTACTACTTCGCCAGCTCCCCTTGCAGCTCACACACTTCACTAGCAGCTTCAAGCATATCATTCACGACTCCATTAGCTCCCTAAGCACACGTCTCTATTCTCTATATTTCCTCTCCATGTTAGTAATTCGTCGTCTTAAACATACTATTACCCTACCCAGCTATGTGGACACCTTGTAGCCGCCTACCGTCTCCCTGCACACCCCAAACACACTCGACATCCCCGCCACATCCATAAACACGTCACTATTCCGGTTTTTCCCGTACACACAACACCGCTCCACTACCTCGGTTCAAGACCCGCAGACGCACAGTTTCTTGAAGCAGATCACTCCTCCGTTAGCTTCCTACACATCCCAGAGCGCTAGAGCGATTCAGCTCTAGCTCACTGCACATCCCGCTACGCAAGCGAATCATCAGCACATTCCAGATGAACTGGGATATGGCAAGGTGGACTGCAGCATTGCCATAGCTAAGTAAAAGAGGCGGGAGTATGACAAATAAAGCATGACAAACGGGAGGGGCAGAAACATGATATAGTTGACTGAGGGAGATGTAGAACATGGTTAAAGACGGGGTAAGTACATAGCATCGTAATTGGAGGAAGACACAAATAGAAATATAAACGGTTGTGAGAAGAAGTGGGAAGGAGAGTTCGTGAGGAGCATATTAGGGTAAGGGGTGCAGGAAATATGGTAGTGGCATTGTGAAGAGGGATGCAGTGGTTTAGGGGAGGAGGAGAATGAGTGAGAGTGACGAGATATCGTGATGGAGGCGTAAGGAGGATCAGTTTAAGGAGGAGGTGCCTCTGGGCAGCATGAGTGTGAGGAGCGTCGGAGGGCAAACAATAAAAGGGAGGTGGCTTCTGTGAGTGTGTTTACACTAGTAGTGTGTGTGTGTGTGTGTGTGTGTGTGTGTGTGTGTGTGTGTGTGTGTGTGTGTGTGTAGGAGGTTATTGACAGAACCGAGGTCATGTTAAGCTAAGGAAACTACACAGACACCAACAGAGGCAGGCAGGTAATTAGAAATAATTTATGATACGCGTATAATTGGTTTTATATTAATTTGCGGCGGAGACTTCAAGGTTCTTTGTCTTGGCTTCTTTGGCGGTGGTTAGCGCCCCAGCAAGTCTGTCTGTCCTAAGGAACTCGACACGCCACAACCCACCAGACTCCTGTGAGTTGCGAATATCTGTGGAATTTTTCCATTAAACTACATTGAGTTATATAAAAATATCATGAGACTTAAAGCTAAAATATCATGGACTTTAATCAAGACAATTTTCCCAAGTCGGGAATAATCACCTGTTTATCAGTTCCGGGTCTGTGAGCAGAGTTTTCATCCAGCAGCCTCTGGTATGGTGGGAAAATGGAGATATGATCCTAGAATGCCAGTATGATATGTGAGTGACGTCGCATTATCATCTCTTTTTTTCTTTTTTTTTTTTTTCAAGCCTGTCTCAAGCGAAGGTCGCAATCAACCTCTCCATCTAACAGCTGTGGCCTTTTACATCTCTTATCTGTAAAGTTCATGATATCCTTCATGCATAGACGAGTTTTCTCTCACTCAGGAGAAAAGCTTTGCCACTCGTCACCGATACGCGATAAAGGTTTCAAAGGCAGAACACATGATTGCGCCAGCTCTCTCTCTCTCTCTCTCTCTCTCTCTCTCTCTCTCTCTCTCTCTCTCTCTCTCTCTCTTAATTAGCATGTATAATTCTTCGTTTGCCTTGGGTGTTAACGTATTTCAGACTGCATTTCATTCCTGGGAAGAAACATTCGGATACAATATCATTATTTTTCTACAAGAGTCAAGCAATTCTCCATCGGACAGTGATACGCTACTTTCGTCGATGAATTAGATGTAAGCCAATATATACTTCGTACCATGATACACATAACGGCGTGATTTATCGAATCTTCCTCACCTTTTGCATTAGAGACGCCAGGTTGAGTTCGAAGACCGTCAGTCGTTGGCCTCCAGATCAATCTTCTCCACTCGTTGCTAGCCTCGAACTCCCTCGTTCCTCCACCTTCTCCCGGCGTCGTCCCTCTTCTTTCAGGCGAACTCTTGATGTCCTCAATCTATCTCATTCTACTGGACTCCTCCTTCTCGAGGTAACACTGCAAGTGAAGAATCACCCTCGTCGAGACTGTATCACTGGGAGTAGAGAGCTGTCGAAGAACAGCTCACTCTAAAGGAGTCTCCATTTCTCTGCTACTGGATGTACCACATCCCTCGGTTGCTAGAGCCTTTAGAATGAGGTTCTGGGTAATACCAGGACACTTTCATAGAATTTAGACGTTCCTGTTAGACGTCTTCTCTCAGCGGTGCAGTTCAAATACCTCTTGTCACATCTCGCGTCCTCCGTTCTCTGCACATGGCTATGCCATCATCGAAGAATGGAAGACATGGGATATCTAATCGTACATCGACTATAAGGTGTGGGTGTTCGAAGAGTGAGGGTGAAGGGACGAACACGGGAGAGAGTATGTGTCCTATCGTCTCTTCGGCTTTGATTTGCGAGGCGTCCGCTGGCCCCGCGTAACCTGCCGTTGCTCGTCGTGTGCTGCTGAAGAATGCGGAGGTCGGAGGTGAGGTGAGAGAGAGGGGGACCGAAGGGGCGCGGCTCCGAGCCAATTACTGTGCAGCTCGACGTAAAATACGACGTGTGTCGTAGCTCTCAACGACACCAGCCTCCCAAAATTTATGGCGTTCCTTACAGCTATAATTGAATAGAGGACCAGTTTTCCATATTGTTTATAGGCTTAAAAATGAAAACAAAAAAACATTTATAGTATACTTTTTACCTGGGTTCTTCTGAACTTAGCAAACAGATTCTTTTGGGTAAAACTGTGAGTCATATATGACGTAGCAGGATGTGCTGGCTCATTATAGAAATATGATCATCATTTTCTTTCAGTAATCAATAATGCTTAACAAACGGAAATGGAAGTCAGGCTAGGGTGAGGCAGACTGATGATAGTGTTGGGTCCCGAGACTACACACACCCACACCCGTCTTCATGGTCGTGCTGAGAGGCTCGTTAGATGTACAAATGAGACTGACTTCTGGTAATTAAAACTCTACAAGTTCAACTGTCAAGAAAAATGAATGATGTTTTGCATAATTGGGCGAATGAAAATAAGAAAAAAAAGAGAAGAAAACGACCCCAGAGCAAGGTCAGCTCCGCAGATTTCGTAGCTGTAGGGGGACAAATTCAGCTTTCGCTATCTTGACAAGCATCGCAGGGTTGCAGGTGGGCAAGCCTCTGCCTGCCCAGTGAGCGCTGCTCCTGCAGACAAGAGAGGAGCGGCCGTGATGACTCTACCCCTGGCGATACACTTCCCTCTTAAATCCTTGACGTCAGGCCATATATGCTGCATTAAGTGCCGTCCGTACATCCCTGCCTGCCTGCCTGCCTACCTCCCGGGCTCAAGATAATATTCTACGAGAGAGTTATTATTGTACATGAAATAATACATCTACACCAAACTTGCCTTCTTCCCCTCCTCCTACCCCTCCATAAACTATTAAGATAATACCCTTAAGTACAACGAGGGACGCGCTTCGGGTAGACCACACCACTTCGGAAGCTATTAACAGGGCTCGAAGGGATTCGCTTCGCCTTCAAACGAGCCGCATACACCAATTGGTTTTTAATTTGATTATGTTTACGGCCTCCTCACCTCTCGCTGGGCGACTTCGGCTTGTTGACTTGGCGTGCTCCGTGGGCGTGAGCGACGAGATGCAATCAGGTGATTACGAACTGAAACAACAGACATCCAACCCATCTCCTGATCCTCCAACACCTCCTCCCTCACCACTGATGCTGGGAGGTGTGGACGCCAGCCAATAAGATGGATGATAAGGAAAGAGATAATGAAAAAAAAAAAAAGGGAGAGAGAAAAATAATTTCGCCAGCGATGCTTTGACAGTCACTTCGCGTCACAGATAATCATCGGTTCAGTGATTAGCACCAATAACAGCAGGCAAATACATATAATCAGGAAAAGGCTGATAAGAAAGGGGTTATATTATCTAACATTCCCGATCATCTCCTGAAAAGTAACCCATGGGTCTCAGGGCCATGGGTACAGACGTGGCAGTGCGTTTAATGCTTCTTCAGGAAGGATGGAGGTGGGCGGGAGACGTGAGGGTAATGAAGCCTAGTGAATGATGTGTGGAGGTCTGACTCTCGAATAAGATGAAGTGCAGGAACGATGAGAAAGGGAGGGACGAGATAAACCAGATGATACTGAAGGGTGAACACGAAGGAGAATGTACAGTCGATACTACTAGTACTAATAATAACAATGATAATAATAATGAGTAATGATGATAATGATAATGATAAAGATAATAATGATGCTATTACTAATAATAGTGATGACAATAATACCAAAAATGATAATAATGATAATAATGATAACAATATAAGTATCAACAGTAATAATGATAATGATAATAATAATGATAATAATAATAATGATAATAGTAATAATGATAATAATGATAATAATAATAATAATGATAATAATGATAAGAATACTAATACTACTACTACTACTACTAATAATAATAATGATAATAATACTAATGAGAATGATAATGATAATAATATAATGATAATAATAATAATGATAATAATGATAACAGTAATAATACATTCAGGTCCTGGTATCCTATTCACTCCTTCACTTCATTCCTCCAACTTGAATCCCTCCATTCCCTTTGCTTCCCCCACTTTTGACACATGATCCTTTTCGTAAATCTCTCATCGCTCATCCTCTTTGTATGCCCAAACTGCCATACTTCAGTATACTGAGGCTCGGCAGCTCAAGCATATATATATATATATATATATATATATATATATATATATATATATATATATATATATATATATATATATATATATATATATATATATATATATTCTTGGGGGCAGGGGAGAAAGAATACTTCTCACGTATTCCCTGCTTGTCGTAAAAGGCGACTAAAAGGAGAGGGAGCGGGGATGCTGGAAATCCTCTCATCCCGTTTTTTAATTTTCCAAAAGAAGGAACAGAGAAGGAGGCCAAGTGAGAATATTCCCTCTAAAGCTCAGACCTTTGTTCTTAACGCTACCTCGCTAACGTGGAAAGTGGCGAATATGTGTGAAAGATATGTATGTGTGTGTGTGTGTGTGTGTGTGTGTGTGTGTGTGTGTGTGTGTGTGTGTGTGTGTTTGTGTACATAAGTATATGGCACGGTACATTAGCAAGGTCCTGAGAAGGGGCAACACGAGCACGAAACTCTCTCCTCTGTACACACATGATGATCACATCTCTCCTTGTGTTCTGCTTTTCCCTCAAGTCCAAAGACTCACTTCGGCATAGCATAATGATGATGATGATGACAATGACGATAGTAATGAGAATAATATCATAGTAATATGAATCTTATGATTGATAATAATGATATTAATAATAATGATAATGATGGTAATGATAATACTAATAATAGTATGGTAATACTAACAAATAATAGAATAATGAGAATGATGATGATAATAGTAATCATAAAAGTGGTAATACAAAGCTGGCTCAAGGTACGTAACTTCTCTGAGTAACATATCGACGTACATTTAGCCAGTAGACTGTACACTGCAGCCTCCCAAGGATATAACTTTAATGATGCGTCCCGCATCCTCTTGAAACCCTCTCTATTAAGACTACTTGTCTCTCGTCACAAACAAATCACTGAGGTATGTATAAGATTAACATCCTTATACATTCCATCAACGATTCCTTTCATTTCAATGATCTTCCAAAGTTGTTCTTGTTTCATGTTTTTTTCTTCTTCTCATCTATTATGGCTCCTTTTTGCTTATGTTTTCTTCTTCTTCTCATCTATTATGGATCTTCTGCTTATGTTTTCTTCTTCTTCTCATCTATTATGGCTCCTTTTTGCTTATGTTTTCTTCTTCTTCTCATCTATTATGGCTTCCTTCTGCTTACGTTTCGTCTGTTGTGGTAAAGAGTCGGGGTCTGTTCTTGTTTGTGACTGAGGCTTGATTTGTGAGTGCAGTAAGTATCTTTGGCACCTGCAGTCTTACACCATGCTAAGCATGAGTCAGCCGATGCAACAGCTGTATCTAATTACAGTTTTAATTGGCTGCCGATATACCTCACAGCTGTGTTGACGTTGATTCCTTGTCTTTGAGGTGTTGATCGTCTCCAGTAGGAGAGACTACGACAGAAGATCAACAATAATGTGAAGTACTAAGAGGGAAAATCGCAGTAAGTCTGCACAATGGTCTCTCTCAATACGCAAGTATTTAATCTGACACTTCAGACAGGTATTTAGAATACACATTGATGGTAAAGAGTTGTGGAAAGGTTTGGTGTATTGTTAGACGTGTGCCAAGGTGTTGTGAGAGAAGCAAAAAAGCTTGTCTGAGACCTACATTAGCAAGTTATCTTAGCAGTCAAAATCTTGGTTTATGTAATGTGTTGAGGCCCCCCAAAATTTATTAACTTAGGTACATCGATAATGAGAAACACATACTTGAATACAAGTGCTGAAAAAGATGGATCTTACGAAGGTCATTGATATAGAACTTCAATCCATAAAACGATGCCTAAATCCGAGTTACAAAACAGAACTGTGGAATTCATACTGTACAGATGTACTTCATATAACAAAGACCAGGGACAGATACGCACATCATATAACGCGTTGGTCAGGCCACGTCTCGAATACGCTGTGTAGTCTTGTCCTCAATACGACAAAGAATATACGAGGATAAACTTCCTGGACTCCAAGTAATAATATAAACCAAATGAACAACAGGGATATAAGATCACTCAGGCATGAAAGGAGTCAGGAAATTGAATTAGTATTCACTTAAAAAGCGAAGACTAAGGTAGCGATCTTATACAGGTTTAGAGAATATTAAAAAAAATAGACAAAACAAATCATGCAAATGATTTTCAGCCACAAATTCATCAGGTAATCAGATATAAAGGGAAAACTCACCTCAGACTTGAGAGAGGTATTTCGCTGACAGGGTAACTGGAGACTGGAGTGAATTATCTCATAATTTAGTTAATGTAAATATTTTAAGCACTCACGAAGAAAGAAAGGATAGATGATTATTTCGAGGAAATTTGGCATGGCTAATAAATTCAAAAGAGTTATATTCTTTATTCATTTAACAGACAGACTGGAAACATTTAGCATATAACTTCGTTAAAGACCTATAGACACACACACACACGCACACACACACACAATAATGAATATATATATATATATATATATATTTTTTTTTTTTTTTTTCATACTATTCGCCATTTCCCGCGATAGCGAGGTAGCGTTGAGAACAGAGGACTGGGCCTTTTTTTTGGAATATCCTCACCTGGCCCCCTCTGTTCCTTCTTTTGGAAAATTAAAAAAAAAAAAAAGAGAGAGGGGAGGATTTCCAGCCCCCCGCTCCCTCCCCTTTTAGTCGCCTTCTACGACACGCAGGGAATACGTGGGATGTATTCTTAATCCCCTATCCCCAGGGATATATATATATATATATATATATATATATATATATATATATATATATATATATATATATATATATATATATATATATATATATATATATACATATATATATATATATATATATATATATATATATATATATATATATATATATATATATATATATATATATATATATATATATATATGTATATATATATATATATATATATATATATATATATATATATATATATATATGTATTGGAAAGGATCACATTTTTGCGCGTGATCAAGATATTCTTATGAGTCCACGGGGTAAATGAAACACTTATCGTGTTTCATTTACCCCGTAAACTCATAGGATTATATATAACTTTTCTATTTTTTACACTATAGCTAGTCGCTGTCTCCCTCGTTAGCGAGGTGGCACAAGGAAAAAGTCGAAAGAATAGCCCAACCCTCCCACATACACATGTATATACGTACACAGACATATGCATATATATATATTCATACTTGCTACCTTCATCCTTTCCCGTCGCCACCCCACCACACATGAAAAAAAAGCACCTCCCCTCCCCCGTGCGCGAGAGGTAGCTCTAGGAAAAGACAACAAAGGCCACATTCGTTCACACTCAGTCTTTAGCTGTCATGTGTAATAAACACACACACACACACACACACAGAACCAATAATGCTTACGATTTTCACTCCATCATCGTCTGGAGCTGGCATAACTAGCAAATAACTTCTTTAAGATACTAATATCTATACACTGGTCTTATGTACTGAATCTTATTCATGTGCTCTGAACTAACTTACGTGCTTCTGGCTTCATAATCTCCCTCGTGCAAAAGATGCTGTTGAAATCCTGGCAGCGCAACATATGGAAGTACAACTCTCTCAGCTCCGTTACATGTCTTTGTTGAGCGAGTCTTCGTACCGTTCGGAAAACGTAAATGTTTACCACCCTGTCGATAAACATGCCATCTCATCGTGATCAGTATATCAACAATATACCACGTACCTTTACTTTACTGGGTATTCTCAACAGGAGATGGAATGTATGATTGGGATATATTATCATGAAGTATAAAGCAATGTCATTAGCCAGCTTCACCAAGGACCAGCTGTGGTAAACGTCACTGAACCAGGATAGATAAGGTTCAAGAAGTCTCGTCAAATATTCTTAACAGCTTATAAACTGAATATATAACTGCCATATTCAAGACTTATTTTCCTATAAATGACGCAGATTATTGCTGGCGTGTGTATATATATATATATATATATATATATATATATATATATATATATATATATATATATATATATATATATATATATATATATATATATATATATACATATATATTTCTCTTTTCTTTCAAACTATTCGCCATTTCCCGCGTTAGCAAGGTAGCGTTAAGAACAGAGGACTGGGCCTCTGAGGGAATATCCTCACCTGGCCTCGTTCTCTGTTCCTTCTTTTAGAAAATTAAAAAAAAAAAAAACGAGAGGGGAGGATTTCCAGCCCCCCGCTCCCTCCCCTTTTAGTCGCCTTCTACGACACGCAGGGAATACGCGGGAAGTATTCTTTCTCCCCTATCACCAGGGATAATATATATATGTATATATCCATAAGGCTAATTTACATCGTGTAGCTTATACTTTAGAAGAGTTGATAAAATTGTTTACAATTTCCTTTCCAATGAATATTTCCAATTTGTTACGTCTTGACAAATATCAAATACATCCTCATGATGTCTAATCATGATAGATTCTATCATAATTCTTTCATCCTTCTTCCTACACTAAACAATAATCTGGGCAATTTTTTCCCAGTAGAACGAGTGACGATTTTCTATTAAGATGCACAACCAAGGCATTGGATTTTTGCTGGCCAATGCGTATACTGTATTTAAGCTTTTGTATTCTAGTCACTGATCCCTTACCTGTTTCACCCATGTAAGATCCTTTTTGCACTCTCTGCCTGGAGTTTGATACACACAACGAGTGACTTGAACAGGTGAATTCTTGATTGCTGAACCTTTAACACTGCAATTGCTTTTTTAATGCAACATGAAGATTGAATCTTTAATGGACTTATCTTTGACAGACGGTCATCATAAGGCATGGCTATTCTTTATTTGTTGACTTCTCTTTTATTAGGTTCACTTCTATAAAAAAAAAAAGTCTTCTTAGCAGTTACGAATGACTTTCAATAAACTGCTCGGGGCAGTGTAATTTGTGGCCAATGTTGTAAATAGTGTTAAGTTTTTTATCTTGGAATTGAAGGCCACATATGTGCGAAGCTCTTAAGAACATCGATGACATAACAGACGTTTAGTCCTCTTGTGGTATGCACAATGATAATGTACATTTAAGCAATTATCTGTAGATTTCCCCCCAAAAAAACATTGAATTGAAACCCTCTACCAATCCTGTGCATCTCACAATCTAATATAGGCAATGAATTCTCTTCCCCAATTTCAACAGTAAATTGTATCGAGGGGACAAGATCATTAACTTGAGGAAGAAAATGATATTAGTCTTTGTCATCTGGCCAGAGACACAAGACATTCATATGCCATTACCGTCTACCTGTTTCAGACAAGATATTTTTGAGGATTCTGGTTACAAAATATTCCATGTATAAAATACTGAGTTTATGAAAGAGACATCCTCCCATGGCCATACCAAATTTCTCTGAGTAATACTCACCATTAAATTCCAAATTTACCATCCTTTCTACTATGCCTAAAATTGAATCGTTAGAAGATATTGAGCTAGTGGACTGACAATATATGCTGGGTATTCATATAATTTACGATCTTGAGAAACGATTAATCTGGCAGAGCCACTCACTCACCCGGAACTCCCAGCCAAGCAGGAGTGGGACATGATTTGCGATATTGTCGTAACTTATCAGCTAACTACGCCCTAGAGATAATAACGCTAAAATCCCTCACGAGAGACTGTGGCAGTACGTCATATGAAGTCGTGGGATGAGACAAAGTGGCCACAGTCGCAAGGGAATAAGACAAATGCGAAACATTTCTTATCCACTCAGGGGGAAATGTTTACAACATACATTTATTATGATAGTGGTAGCACCCCTGACAGATTAATTTCTATGACGTTATTAGAGACAGATGATTAGATTGGTCATTAAAATATGAGAGATTACTGGACGTTATTTTGCAGGCAAAGGTCTAATTGGATAACTCTAAGATACCAGCCCCTCCAGCTGTTCTCATGACATGGTACACCTGTTCATTAAGTAATGATACAGCCACAGGACCCCTCTAATGGGGATTCTACAGCTCCGAGGCTGCGCTCCAATCAGGAGCAGATAAAGTGATAGACACCTCGGAAAGACCGTACTCCCCTTTGTCAACACAAAGTGATACGATTTCCCCAAAAGTATGACTTGACTTGCAGAGTGTCACCTTCTGCAGGTGGGTCTTCAGGTTAAGACTCGTATATTCATTATACAACGACAAGTGAGGCATATGACCTGACCGACTTCAGATAACCCGAAGATACATTAGCCTAAGAGGCGCGGCTTCATCAAACGAGTTAATGAAAGGAAATTACCAACCACAATATATATTGGAGGATACACATTACCTACGTCTCGATACAATGGCGACTTGCAGCCTTCTCTTACTTTCTCGTTCTAGAAGTCCTTTCTGTCTTCTACAGCGCTCAGGAAGCTAGCCACATCCATCGACTCGTAAGATCAGAGGTAAGAGCAAGAACTACTATCTCATAGCGTTTAGAAACCAACCATTAGTTAAGGGTTAAAGCTCTGCAAATAGTTTACAAGGCTTTAAACCAAATCAGCGTAAATGAGCTTTGTTTCCAAATGAAAGAGTGGCAGATTGCGGGAAATAAGCGAGCTCGCTGATCATACATAAACATAAGATGATGCAGCGAAAGACAAGTGGGTTAAAGCACGAAGCAAACTGCAGGGGAAAGAAGTATGTCACACAAACAGGCAAACGCTAAACAAGAAAAAGAAAAACAGATAAAAGACTTTGGTGTCCTCACACACACACACACACACACACACACACACACACACACACCACACGTAATTCCCTGCTGAAGGTATGTGCATATATATACCCGACAAAACTAGTCAAAATGTTGTTCAAAATGTCGTCAGAGACGGCAGTTCGTAGGCCTCAAGGTGCATTGTGAGAGTCAAGACCTTCATGTTTAACACCATCGTCAGCATCTTCATGAATAGAACCCAGTACCAAGGCCCTAATGACTCACATTTCCAAATGAATGTAGACAGCAACAGATCACTGGGTAACTAATGGATTAGTGTGGTAGGAGTTGAAAGTCAGATTCTCTGAAAGAGGAGGACCCGTATACTTATCGTATAGCTAAGGTGATGCAAATAATGTCAGTCGTGGATCGGAACCGAAGGATTTGTCATGTCTGTGCTTCAACATGTCCATGGCACTGCTTTCATCTACTCTAGTTGGGACATCATTGCGTATGCTAACAGTCCCGTTGAAGATGAAGTACTTGGCCTCATTTGAGGTCAAACGAGCTGATGTCCATTACAAACGAGTGAAATGAGACGAACTTATCCTCAAGTAGCTCGTTAGGTCGAGATTATCGTAGCCTTTCATGATTTTGAATACCTGCATTAGATCACATATCATTCTTCCCTTTTCTAAGCCAAATAGATTTGATTCGTTTATTGGTTCCCATTGGATCGATTTCTTAGGCTGGGAATCATCTTGGTAGCTCACCTCTCCACTCTCTCCATTCTGTCTATGTTCCTCCTCAAGTGAGGTGACCAAAACTGAAAACAATATTCAGGACGGGGATGCAGCAGCGAGATGAAAAGCATGAAGATGATTTCATAATTTTCCGAGACTTGAATTCGAAAGACTTTCCTATGAATCCAAGAAATTTGTTCGCTCATTTCACCGCCTCTATGCATTACTTGTTTGGCTTTACGTCTCCAGATACTATTGCACTCAAGTCCTTTTCCCCATCGACCTTTCGTGGTTCAATAGAATTCATATTGTAGTTTGCCTTTTCATTTTTAGTACTGATGTGGTAAAGTTTGCACTTTTCGGTTGTTAAGATTCATTTGCCACCTGTTAGTTCAGTCCATTGGTTTGTCTGTACGTCACCTTGAAGCTTCGGGCGTTTAGTTTCTATTGTAGATTTATTTCTTAATATCATCAGCGAATATGGAGATCTTAGAATGAAACCCTTCATCAACAATGACCCTCATGTTTCACACCATCACCAGGGCTCACATGTTTTCACACCATCACCAGAGCCATCATGTTTTCACACTATCACCAGGGTGCTCTTGTTTCATACCATCATCTGGGCACTCTTGTTTCACACTATCACCAGGGTGCTCTTGTTTCATACCATCACCTGGGCACTCTTGTTTCACACTATCACCAGGGTGCTCTTGTTTCACACCATCACCATGGCACTCTTGTTTCACATCATCACCTGGGCACTCTTGTTTCACACCATCACCATGGCACTCTTGTTTCACATCATCACCTGGGCACTCTTGTTTCACACCATCACCATGGCACTCTTGTTTCACACAATCACCATGGCACTCTTGTTTCACATCATCACTAGGGCACTCTTGTTTCACACCATCACCATGGCACTCTTGTTTCACATCATCACTAAGGCACCCTTGTTTCACACAATCACTAGGGCACTCTTGTTTCACACCATCACCAGAGCACTCTTGTTTCACATCATCACCAAAGCACCCTTCTTTCACACCATCACCAGGGTTCCCTTATGTTCCACCACAGCACTCATTCAGTCGCGTTTCTAACCATCTCCAATTGCTGCAGTCGATACTTCTACGGCATTTACTCAATAAGTTAAACACGAAATGGTTTTTTTCCCCTCAACCTGTAACATTAAGGAATAATGTTTGGAAATATTACAAGAGTAAACTGTACATTATTGGTCTAACCACAAATTACTTTCGAGGGATAAAGGACAAGAACTACAATTATGGTATTAAGGTAAGGCATGTATAATCTGGCGGGAGAGAGAGGAAGACAGACAGAGTACTTTGAAATAATACCGTTTTGCTATATCTATAAGAAGACACAAGAGAAGGCACAACAAACGTATACATCTATACAGTGATTCATATTTGTGAAAATAGGTATACATACTGGGTGATACATATATGGATATGTATGTATAGATGTATATATTTCGATATGCATCAAAGAAACGATACTTGTTAAGGATATGCATAAAGAGCCGATACTTGTTAAGGCTATTGGGAACGACCTTTAGATCAGATAACAAGAGGTGCGTCAGCCACTGGAGCAGCGTACATAGATCAAGTTGCCGAGTGACCCAGCGAGGCAAGCACGAAGGAGTGATAGATCAACTTTCAGAGGAAAATGAAGGATTAATAGAATAGCTGTCTTGGTGAGGGACAGGATGTATTTGTGAGCTCCATACGTCATTCATCACAATTATATAAGTCAAGATCTAGTACGTAGTGTAGTGAAGGACAGGGAAAAATGATGTACGAGATTCTTCTTCTTGTAGACAGAAAAGTAGAAACGTGTGTGACGAAGAGGTGGGGGAAGAATGGAGAGTCGAAATAGGAGATGTATGACGACAAACACACTTGTGGGGGAGAACATGAGGTGATAGATGGGTTAACACTACGGATGTGATTTAAGGATGAGTATATCGGAGGGACAACGGAAGGATGAGTATATCGGAGGGACAACGGAAGGGAGACGGTAATGAGTAATGAGGAGGATGAAAAGTCCGCCTCTCCTCCTAAAAAAGTAATTATGAACGATGAAAACAGTGCGGGTCACCTGCAACAGCAAAGGATGGGAGCTAGTGAATCAAAGAAGAACGAATCTAAGAAAAAAGAAAAAAGAGATAATATGAATCCAAAAGAGGTATTAAAGACACGTTGTACGTCCAGAGGAATGGCCATTTGAGAACAAATCTAATGATACAGGTTGATGATGATAGGATCTTTTTCTCGCACATTTAAGAAGACAGAAGAAGGAGTCATTGTCTAAAACAAACAAAGATTTGAAAAAAAAAGACTGGGGAATTGAAGACATTTTAAGGGGCTGGAAAAGTGCAAGGTGTGGTCAGAAGGGACTGTAAGGGTCCTAAGATCAAATTCGGTCGTGGGATCGATGAAGCAAAAGTGGAATGAGGAAATGCAACCGTGGCATAGGAAGGCCAGACGTGGAAAGACAAGATGAGAGTGTGAGAGGAAGGAGGTGGCAAGTTAAGGCAGGATCCACGGTCAAGAGTGGAGAGAGAGAGAGAGAGAGAGAGAGAGAGAGAGAGAGAGAGAGAGAGAGAGAGAGAGAGAGAGAGAGAGAGAGAGAGAGAGAGAGAGAGAGAGAGAGAGAGAGAGAGAGAGACTTACATTTACGTACAGCAACACAGGAGGACAGAGTGTATTTCCAGTGACGCAGCTTGTTAGTTTAATACATACCGAGTCCACTGACGCAGTTTGCTACGTACACATACTTACGACGAGACTGTGACCAAAGGGCAGGACCGACGCATTGCTTGATATATGGATATGTGAAGGAAAGAAATGTTGGGAAATGTTGATCGCAGGCAAAGGTAGGGATCAGCAGAGGAAAAGAAAGAAATCATGACGAGGAGGAGGATGATAATATGAAGTCTGTTCACCTTGAGAAACCGTTAGAACTTTAAAGTCCAAGACCATCAATCAACAAATGCTTAAGCATATACAGGTGCTCTCATTGCCACACCCTCCAACACACACACACACACACACACACACACACACACACACACTGGTGTGACTGCACATTAAGCCAACTCTCACCATTAGCGAAGAACGCCTTCTCACCCATCCACAACCTGAAACAAACTCCAGGAAGCCAGCCAGCCGTTCCCTCCCTTCCTGTCTCAGACAACCATGAACACACTGGGAATAAACGTATCGTCTCATCTGACAGTCTTCGTAATGTCATCTGATCGTTGAAGTAGAGCCACTACAAGACACAAAACGTTCCCCAAACGTTGCTGTAGACAAGATCCATCGAGGTTAGGACCCGAATGTCATACAACTTCAGCGGGCATTCATGATACCCAGCCGTGGATAGAAGCAAGGATGAAGAACAGTAAGGCTAAAGACTAAAGGAATAGCCATTACTAGGCAGTCCAGATAATGTCTTCATCCATCACCTTGCTGAGGCTGGGTTAGCTATCATCAAATATTATCAGCGGTTCTTCTAGCATCCGCCCCTCCACTCCACGCCCGCTGCTCCTGGCCAGTAGATGTGTGCATAACCTACGCTCTCTGCCTCGCCAGTAGTACCCAGAGTCTGGAACAGAGTTCTTTTTCGAAGTCTCCCGGCGTCGCTGGTTCCACCAGAAGGAAAAATGACTGGGCGTTCGTTGCTGTCGCTCGGGTCACTAATCCAGGTAATCTGACGGTGTTTACCTGAGTGGGAGTGATGGAGGACTGAGGCCGATGTGCTCTGCCGTTCGTCCCGGCCGATGTGTATCTTCCATTATTGCATTAATGACGCGATTATCGGTATCACCTCCCTCCACAGGATGATCACAGCCACGCCTCCACAGGAACCTCTCCCCACTCTCTCCGACCAAACGCCGGCAGCTCACACGGCAGTTTAGCAATAAACTGCCGAAACGACCCTTGTTACGAATACCTCCTTCCACCCCAGACGCCCCTACACCACGAGCCGCGGTTCTCACCTCAGTCAACTTCTTCCAGTCAGAGTTCGTGCAGAAAGGTATGAGAACAGTCCTCTACCTGCCATTATGAACTTCATGACTATCCAGGAGCGAGCATATAGATTTGCATGCGAAGAACTCATTTTTCTCTTAGACTCTGTGGTATGTCAACTACTGGATTACTGAAACTATTCATCACTCAAAGTCCAACCAAGTGTTTAATGTAGAAACCATAGTATTCATGCTGTATACATTCCTGTATAGCTGCCACTCTGTCTTTCTAGATGTACCTCTTTCATGTGCTTGTCCAGCTCGACCTAATCCTAAGCTCTTGTATTATTAGTTAACTAATAACTCTAATAAACTCCCAGTTCTGTAACAATTGTAATACCTCTCCTCTGTATGTTCAGCCAAATGGCTACCTAGGTCCAGTAAGCTGTTCTATTCAACCATGCGTTCACAGGACGATTACAGACACACCTCTACAGGGCAACCACACACACACACATACAGCTGCAGTTCTCACCTCCAAAAGACGATCTTCTCAGACATACCTCAGTCACATCACGAGGATAACAACAGACACATCTGTGAAGAGCGATCACAGTCACACCTCCGCTAGACAACTACAACCACACCTATAAAAAAAGGGGAGGACTAAAGCCACACCTCCACTAAACGACTGTAGCCACGTCGCCAGATGGACAACCACAGCCACATCTCCTCACTCACAAATCACTTGCTGCTTTGTTTGGTGCTCAGTCCTCACCACACAACGTCTGAGCTAAAGCTTGGCAATCAAGGAAATGCAGAAGAAAAAAACATTTCTAGCCAGACTCATTACAAACTCCAGCTTATAATGATACTGTGTGAAGCCAGTCTACCCTTCTTGCTATATTACATTCTGATGGTGTAGCGTGTGACGAGGATGTCTCTCTCCAGCATAAGAGGGTGTAATGAATGTTCATAAACTACCAGAGAAGAGAGAAGACTTGCGCGTTAATTACCCAGGTCTCTGGGAAGGCGGTGTAGCTTACAAATTGGTCGTGTAACATGATGTAAACGACTTCATCAGGAAGGTTCAATATTCACCCAAACCATTTTGAACGTGTGTAAATTACTCTCTTTGCATGGCTGGCCTTTGCTGCAGAATTAGAGAACAACATATTAGCAATTTGAAGGTGTATGTTAAAGGTTGAATAGGTAATTGTGTGTTGGAACTTCAGGAGGATAAGATCTTGCAAATGCCATCCCACTTTACAGTGGCGAACAACAGCCCACCGAAGACATGAATGTGGGCAGGTGAGATTCAAGAGGTAATGTTCGAGACTCTGTGGCCTTCATCTCGTAGAATTCGTAGAACAACACCGTAAGATCTCGCGCGGGAGCTCTCTCTCTCTCTCTCTCTCTCTCTCTCTCTCTCTCTCTCTCTCTCTCTCTCTCTCTCTCTCTCTCTCTCTCTCTCTCTCTCTCTCTGTCTCTCTCTCCTGCAACAAGACGCAAGCGTGAGGCAAATATGGAAGTAAACGTATAGAAGAAATCTGCAGCTTGGGCTCTACTGACTAGATCTTTTAATTAGATATTGAAAAAATCCTTGACTATATTCACATTACAATGTTTCGTGTTCAAAATGTCTTCATTTGCTACTGACAATCATCTGGTCATATAAGACATGTAATTAGGACAATATTGTGCGTCGTGGGTCTTCCTGCTCCGCTACATCGCATGGAGGGTACAAAGACTCACATCTGCCTGCCGCTAGGCACTGTATGTTAAGCTCTTAATCACTTACTTTAGACAATCTTGGAAAAAAAAAAGAAGAGGACAAAAGTAGGCGTTCTAATTCCAGGATGGCGCGCGCCTTCCTACAGGAAGCAATATGTGAGACAATAAGATGCACATACTCATCACAAGATGTCGTCGACACAACTGTTCTCTTAATCCGCGTATTACCATTGTCCTCAGAGAGACATGCGGTATTCCAGGTCTCCATGAACCATCTGTTATGGGGAGATGAGAGGGGGGAAGAAGGGGGGGGGGATCGAGGGAGAGGAAGGGGGGGGGGGGGGATGGGAGGTGGGGTAGTGGGTTAAGGGGGGAGGAGAGGGGAAGAATTCGCGCCAAGATACAGAGACGTAAATATTTACATACGACAAAGTATGCAAAATCCCTTCAGGCCCGGATTCGGGTCCCGCCGGCTTCCAGCCACTCCAGCTGCTCGTCCTCCCCTTTGGGGGCTGGTCGATAAATAGGCACCTGGCGGAAGGTAAACTGCAGGCCGGACCCGTGGTTAGAGTGAATGAATTTGTACACTCCACGCTCATAGGAGAGGGGTCACCTGCAGAATGCCCAGGCCGAGCGCATCATTATAGATCCTCTTCCTTTATCCTCGGGCCTCACCGACCTGCAGTGTCCATACTTGCCAGCTACTTGATCCTACTCTTAGGGAGGTTCTCTTTGTGGTGGAAAATAGATCATAGAACGAAACTTTTGATGGCAAATATATCCCTATTGCTTTCATCAGTTTACCTGGATTATATGATTTCTTTCAGTTGTTAGAAAAAGGGAAATATGAGAATATATGAATACAAGCACAGACGTGCGTAAAACAATAGCGAT